>NC_091952.1:218171986-218541986 GCF_031021105.1 Erythrolamprus reginae | reverse complement strand
ATTTTAAATTGTAAATTATTAGATTTGTCATGAACTGTTTTATTGTGTTGTGAGCTGCCCCGAGTCTACGGAGAGGGGCGGCATACAAATCTAATAAATAAATAAGTAAGTAAGTAAGTAAGTAAGTAAGTAAGTAAGTAAGTAAGTAAGTAAGTAAGTAAATAAATAAATCACTAGAGTAGGAGCTAGAAAGGATTTTTGTAATATTGAAGAAGAAAGAATAATTAGTTTGGTTATAAATGTTGAAAAGGAGATAGGAAGTTGTTTATTTTACCTGATTTTTGTTTCTTTGTTTTATTATATTTCTTTTTCTTTATATATTTTTATACTGGACTTTTATTTATCTAAAATCTCTTAATAAAAATTGTATTAAAAAAAAGAAAAGAGGGAAGAAAATCCTTGAAAACCAATAAAATACTGTGTTGGAGGAAGAGACAAGTATAATGGGTTAACATCCTACATGAACACCCTGTGTGATTAAATATTTGCAAATAAGGAGAGGATTCTGTCATATATTTTTTTGTTTGAGCTAAGCTTCTTAGATTAAAGAGGAAATTGGGCTTCCAATCACTATTTTAAGATGCTTAGTGGTTTAATTTGATGAGAAAACAGTACCAGTTTAATGAAATTGATCTAGGTAATGATTTATTGAAATCAGGCAACCCTCTCACATAAACATCCCTTAATTTAAACCCAGCTGTTCATCAATTTGTTTAAAGCAGTCAGAAGGCATGTTTGACTTTAATCCATTAAAGTTGCTAAATAAAAACTAGATAGCCAAAATAACCAACAGAGCTCACCAGACTAGTCGCCAAATTTTAAAACATGACTCTGTTCATCTATGAGTGCAAGTCATCACTAAAATGCAGCATGCCAAAGTATATTTAATTTAGTTTCAGTTTAAGGATGGTTAAACTTATTGATTCTTGTCTAGTATCATAGTTTATAACTAATTCAATAAATGGTGATTTATTCTATAAATAGTGATGGGAGAACCCAACGGTGTTCGGGTTTGGCAAGTTTGGATGGACTTTACGCAAAATTTGGCCGAACCCGAACTCGAACTCCGAACGCTGACGTCAAAGCTCCACCCCCGGAATCCCATCATTTTTTAATTTTACGGATTTTTTATTTTTATTTATTTTTATTTTTATGAAAAAGGATGCCGCAGCGGTGCTTCAAGCAAAGGGCGGTCCTTTCACGTAAAAATAAACATGTTTATTTTTACGTGAAAGGACCGCCCTTTGCTTGCAGCACCGCTGCGGCATCCTTTTTCATAAAAATAAAAATGTTTATTTTTACATGAAAAGACCTTCCTTTGAAGGAGCTGGGGAATTCCTCCCATGAAGAGATTCATGGGGCTGAGCTTTGATGTCACCGGCAGGTTGCTAAGGAAGCCAAGGTGATCACTTCCTGGATTCCAATTTCACAATTTCAGTTTCAGCTTTTGAGGTCCAGCTCCCCATTGTGCCCCAATTGATGAAGGCCTGGCTGCAGCACCTCCAACGGGAGGGTGAACCAAAGGGAGCCATAACAGAGCCCAGCAACAGCAGTCAAGCGGCTGATTTGTGCAGAGGGAACCTGGGATCCTGGCTGCAAACATTGCAAGGGAAAGAAATGCGGACTGGGGTCAGGTCCTTCCAGTGGGGCGGGCAGATCTGGTCGAAGGAGATGGTGGTTAGGCCTTCCAATCAGATGTTCTGGAGTTGCGGCACTTGGCTGAGCATTTCTGACGCAGCCAACCATCTTTCTCTCCATTGGGAAAGAGATATGTGCTGCAGAGAAGGAGAGTAGAGCAGAAGCAATGAAATGCCGAGCGCTGCTACAGCAACAGCGGCAGCTGGGATGAGCTCCGGATGCACGGCTCTATTCTCCCGTGCTGCAGCATGCATCCCTTTCCTAATGGGCCTGCAGGAGGGTCGGCATTTTCATTTTCCAAAGATGGTTGCCTGCTTCTTGGGGTGCAATGGGACGACTCACATTCCCTTGCTTCTGCACATGCGCAGAAGCAATGAAGTACAAGGATTGTCAAAATCGTACACACACATTCTTCGGCCTCTGTGCATGCACAGGAAGCCAGAGGGCGTATGGAGGGAGGGCGTGCATTCGCGAGCCTCCTCCCCCACTGAGCATTCCAGTAGGGCCCTGAATGGCTGCACTTTACTGGTTGCATGCATTCTAGCATGACCACTCCCATCCCTGCCTTTGACGGCAGTGGTCGAGTGGTTCTGGACCCGCTGCAAATGTTGGCCTGCCTCAAGCGGCTGGCCTCTCAAATCTATAATATGGTGGCTGATAAGTATTAAACTGTTCTTCTAGCTGTTGAAGATAGACTATTGGTTTGTTAATTTTCCATCTAGAGCAAGGTTGATTGATAATCTAAAATGAACTGAGAAGTTTATATAAATAAGGATGTACAGTCTTATGTGAGACTGGAAAAAGACTAGCCAAATCATATAGGAGTGTGATTAGGAGAAAACAGTGGGATGGCACACTCTTCTAGAAGGTTATGAACCATAAGATAGATGGAAAAACTGGTGACCAAAGGCTTAACCAACCAACCTCAAATCATCTATCAGCATTGCAGACTGTTAGGGATGTTAAATTGCCAATTAATTCTGTAACAGTTTTCATAAATCAAAATAGATACATAGTAGTAATTACTAATGTAAAGGAATACTTAAAATATTGGGAAAACATATAGGAAGAAAAAAATAAGAGACAGATTTATTGGCCCTTTAAAAATTAATTTTTAAATCATTTTTTCTTTGTTTGCTTAGAAAAAATTAAAATATCCTTTATAACAACTATTTATTTATGTACTTCTCCTTTCTTTTTGCTTTAGTTTTTTATTTGCTGATAAAGAGATGTAAATAAATACTAAAGACTTCAATATATTTTAAATCACATCTTTTCCTAGAAAAAAGTAATATTTTGAGAAATACTGTAAACTAACTACTTGTGTGCAAAAAAAGGTCTTGGAACATGAACATATTATACAGTGAAATTCATTTAAATATATGTCCAACTATTGTTCCATATGGGAAAGACATTTATTATATACATTAATTCAACTTTGAGATTTAATATTTTCAGATGTTTATGTTTCTTTGAAGTTTATCCCTATCTCATAGGAGTTGACATCTGGACAAAGAAAGTAGATTTTCTGTACCTAAAAGACTTAAAAAGTCAGGCTTGGAAAGACAAACATATGGCTCTAACTATTCAGTGGTCTGTGAAATTGATCAATATAAATTAGGTATGGATGACTGTAACAAATTATTGCTTCCATACATTGAAATACAACTTTATTTATCTAGTATGTCTATAAATATGCCTTAAATATGTTTGTCTAACTTTTTTTGTTTCTTTTTATATTATTTGCATTCTTTTATATTTTTCTGAATTCTTGTTTCCTACACTTAGTTAATAAGAATAAAAATGAATATATATATTCATATATATATATATATATATATATATATATATATATATATATATATATATATATATATATATATATATATATATACTTCAGCCTGATGATGGTGAATGTGATTTCACCGAAACGTCGTATAAACATGCAAAATATTACACAGGGCAAAACCCGAACTCAGAACAATCTACATATATATATATATATAAAATGAATATATATATTCATTTTTATTCTTATTAACTAAATGTTTTATATATATATATATATATATTTATATATATAATGAATATATATATATTCATTTTTATTCTTATTAACTAAGTGTAGGAAACAAAAATTCACAAAAATATAAAAGAATGCAAATAATATAAAAAGAAACAAAAAAAGTTAGACAAACATATTTAAGGCATATATTTATAGACATACTAGATAAATAAAGTTGTATATTTATATATATATATATATATATATATATATATATATATATATATATATATATATATATATATATATGTTAAATGTTTATAGCTGGAATTTTAAAATTAAGGGAGACCAGGATAGATCTATTTCGGCCTTATTAGGCCTCATCAGCTGGCCACACCCATTCTTTTACTGGGATTCGATCTGGGAAGCTTCTGCATTGTAAAGCAGAGAGCTAGCAATTAGACCCATCCGATCTGAATCCATCCAGCTTTGTACCAGGGAGGGGTATATGTTTTTTCTTATGTCGGATGACCCTGGTATATTTCCAAGGAACGTCACAGCTCCTCTTTTTTTGCCTATAGGCCCAGCCCAGGGCCACTGCAAGGCAGTAATATATCTATAGCCGACAAACTATATTTTGTATGTGTTAAATGTTTATAGCTGGAATTTTAAAATTAAGGGAGACCAGGATAGATCTATTTCGGCCTTATTAGGCCTCATCAGCTGGCCACACCCATTCTTTTACTGGGATTCGATCTGGGAAGCTTCTGCATTGTAAAGCAGAGAGCTAGCAATTAGACCCATCCGATCTGAATCCATCCAGCTTTGTACCAGGGAGGGGTATATGTTTTTTCTTATGTCGGATGACCCTGGTATATTTCCAAGGAACGTCACAGCTCCTCTTTTTTTGCCTATAGGCCCAGCCCAGGGCCACTGCAAGGCAGTAATATATCTATAGCCGACAAACTATATTTTGTATGTGTTAAATGTTTATAGCTGGAATTTTAAAATTAAGGGAGACCAGGATAGATCTATTTCGGCCTTATTAGGCCTCATCAGCTGGCCACACCCATTCTTTTACTGGGATTCGATCTGGGAAGCTTCTGCATTGTAAAGCAGAGAGCTAGCAATTAGACCCATCCGATCTGAATCCATCCAGCTTTGTACCAGGGAGGGGTATATGTTTTTTCTTATGTCGGATGACCCTGGTATATTTCCAAGGAACGTCACAGCTCCTCTTTTTTTGCCTATAGGCCCAGCCCAGGGCCACTGCAAGGCAGTAATATATCTATAGCCGACAAACTATATTTTGTATGTGTTAAATGTTTTATATATATATATATATATATAAATGAATATCATATATATATATATAAATGAATATCATATATATATATATGTAGATTGTTCTGAGTTCGGGTTTTGCCCCGTGTAATATTTTGAGTGTCTATGCGACGTTTCGGTGAAATCACATTCACCATCATCAGGCTGAAGTTTTAAACTTCGTGCTGTTGTAAATATGGAATGTTTGCAACTGCCATTTCTTCCTTATATATAGTGTTAGGGGCAGAGATTTGGTTTGAATGTAGCAAATAGATTGGGTGACTATGTTTTAGTGATTTGATTGGTTGGTGGAATCACAATTACTTGAAGGATTGACATGGTGATTATTATGAAATGTTTTTTTTGTTTAAGGCTGGTTTCCAAATCTCTGGTAGGCGGGACGTATAATTCCTTTTGTTCATGCAGAGGGGGTGTTTCTCAATCTCTATAGCTTCCATAGTAATTCTTCTATATAAATTTTCTGTTTTGGAAAGTAATTTAGTTTTTTCAAAGTCAATTTCGTGCCCTGTTTTTTTAATGTGCTAGACAAGGGAGGAAGTCTTTTCTTCTTTTTAAACTGCATTCTTATGTTCTGCAATGTGTGCGCTCACTCTTCGATTGGTTTGTCCAATGTATGTGGCTGCACATGTTTTGCAAGGGATTTCATAGATTCCTTGGTGTTCTAGTCGGATTTTATCTTTTGGGTTCCTTAGGATGTTTGATATTTTTTGATTAGTGACAAATGAAGTTTTGATATTATGTTTGTGCAGAATTTTACTAATTTTGTCTGTGGTGCCCTTGATGTAAGGGAGGAGGGTGGTACCATTATCCTGTTCTTGATCTTGATTTTTGGGGGGTGTCTCTTTTTTGATTAGGTTTGTGATTGTTTTCCTTTCGAATCCATTAGAAATTAATACATCTTTGAGTTTGTTCAATTCAGTTTTTAAGTGCTCATGGTCAGCTAGGCGTTTGGTTCTGGTGATGAGAATTTTGGCTACTGAGGTGATCTGTGCGGGGTGGTGGTGGGAGTGTGCATTTAAATAATGGTTGGTATGGGTTTTCTTTTGGTAGATGGTATGTCCTAGGGTGCCATTGGGTTTTTTATAGATTAGTACATCCAGAAAGGGAAGTTGATCATTGGCTTCTGTTTCCATAGTAAATTGTATTTTGGGGTGTAGGCTATTGAGATGTGTGAGGAAATTGTCTAGTTTTTCCCTTCCATGTGGCCAAATTACAAAAGTATCATCAACATATCTCAGCCAAAGTTTAGGTTTGTGTTTAGATTGCTCTAATGCATTATTTTCAAAATATTCCATATAGAGGTTGGCGATGACAGGTGAGAGGGGTGATCCCATGGGGGCTCCCTCTATCTGTTTATATCTTTGTTCATTATAGATGAAGTATGTATTAGTCAGACAGTGGTTGGTTAGATCTAAGATATATTTGGGGGGCTTGTGTTTGTTTTGGATAGCTGTTAAGGCTTCTTTAATAGGTATTTGGGTGAAAAGGGATACGACATCAAAACTCACAAGTAGGTATATATATTGAATACATATATATATATATATATATATATATATATATATATATATATATAATATATATATATATATATATATATATATATATATATATATATATATATATATATATTGAAGCAACACTGAAGCAGAAAACCTTTAAAGTATTTGATCTAATAAGGCTTGGCTTCTTATTTTGATTCTGGAATTTTTGATTCCTTTTATCATACAGTAATAAAATATTATATTATAGATACCAGTGGCTGGAAAATTATATGAATTGTTACATGTTCATGACATTTTATGTCTTATTTTCTAACATTTATGGATACAGCAGTTTGATAAATTTCCAGCCCATTCTATTAATTAATAAATTACAATACAAAAGGTAACATGCCTTCCATAGAATGGAATATTTTACTCAAAATGGATAAATTTTATGCATTGATTTTTGTATACATTTTTCAATACAAATTTATCGTAGGAAAAATAACCATGACTGTATAATATTTTGTATTTGTTTAAGCTTGATATTGATACATGGTAATAAATGTTCTTTTTTGCACAAAGAAAACATTTGTATTGCAGCTAAACAGTTGTAGCTAAACAGTTTCTCAAGATTTTATCAATCTGTTTAAAAGCCTTTAAATATTACTATGGAAATATTTATACATGTTTCCATAGTAATATTTAACAGGTTTTAAAGTGTGTGTGTGTGTGTGTGTGTGTGTGTGTGTGTGTATTGGAGTATGTCCTTTTAATAAGCTTCACCATATTAAGACTAATTGGAATAAGCATGTTTATGCCCAAATCTTTCAATTTTGAGTTTCTAATCTCCAATTCTTTGTTTGAAAATATACTATCACTTAGTATTGCCACATTAATTATTTACAGCTTATAGTTGCTTTCACATCAGTCAGATTATTATTGTTGTTGTTTATCAGTCAGCCAAGAGTTTGGACTGGATTTGGCATTTTTATCCACCTACTAAGTTCTTCCCAAGGACCTTGGATAGACATATGTTCATGTTTGATGATTAAAGGTTATCACTGTAGCGTGTAAACTGTTTCAAATAAAGATGCCTTTTTCAATTATTGATGGCTGATGTTCATTCTCTGTAATTCTATAAAATTTCTATTAAAATGTAGAAGTTTCCCTTGCAAATGTTAGTCGTTCCCAACTCCAGGGGGCAGTGCTCATCTCCATTTCTAAGCTGAAGAGTCAGTGCTGTCTGATGACCATTTTGTGGTCATGTGGTCAGCATGGCTAAATGTTAAAGGTGCATGGATTGCTGTTACCTTCCCACCAAGGTGGCCCCTATTTTTCTACTTGCATTTTTACATACTTTCGAACTGCTGGGTTGGCAGAAGCTGGGACAAGTAACAGGAGCTCGCTGTGTTACACGTGGCAATAGGGTTTCAAACTGCTGAACTGGTGACCTTTCTGATCCACAAGCTCAGCATCTTAGCCACTGAGCTACCGTGTCCCCTAAACTTCTATATCTACCATTCAAAAGCATGGTAATGTTGATGATGTTATCTATGTGGGGGTCTCTCTATATCTTCCAATTTGACTATTTCTTTGAGTTTTACTATATTATTATTATTATTATTATTATTATTATTATTATTATTATTATTAATAATAATAATAATCAATTTTGCTGTCCCCTGGGATTGCGATGTCGATGATCCATACTTTCTTTTTCTCCACAATCAGGATGTCTGGTGTGTTATGCTTCAGAATTCAATCAGTCGGAAGTCCCACAGTAGTCTTGCATGCTCATTTTCGACCACTTTTTCAGGCTTATGATCCCACCAGTTCTTTGCCACTGGTAAATGGTAGTTCCGGCACAAGTTCCAGTGGATCATCTGTGCCACAGCATCATGTCTATGTTTGTAGTCAGTCTGTGCTATCTTTTTTATTATTATTACAACAACAACAACAACAACAATAATAATAATAATAATAATAATAATAATAATAATATCCACCTTCAAGCTGCATTCTTATTATATTTTTGGGTTTCTTCTTCTTCTTCTTCTTCTTCTTCTTCTTCTTATTATTATTATTATTATTATTATTATTATTTATTAGATTTGTATGCCGTCCCTCTCCGTAGACTTGGGGCGGCTCACAACACAATAAAACAGTTCATGACAAATCTAATAATTTACAATTTAAAATATTTAAAAACCCCATTATTAAGCAGACATACATACAAACATACCATACATAAATTGTATAGGCCCGGGGGAGATATCTCAGTTCCCCCATGCCTGACGACAAAGGTGGGTTTTAAGGAGTTTACGAAAGACAAGGAGGGTAAGGGCAGTTCTAATCTCTGGGGGGAGCTGGTTCCAGAGAGTTGAGGCCGACACAGAGAAGATTCTTCCCCTGGGGTCCGCCAACCGACATTGTTTAGTTGACAGGACCCGGAGAAGGCCCACTCTGTGGGACCTAATCAGTCGCTGGGATTCGTGCGGCAGAAGGCGGTCTCGGAAATATTCTGGTCCGATGCCATGAAGGGCTTTAAAGGTCATAACCAACACTTTGAATTGTGACCGGAAATTGATCGGAAACCAATGCAGACTGAGGAGTGTTGGTGTAACATGGGCATACCTGGAGAAGCCCATGACTGCTCTCGCAGCTGCATCCCATTGCTGTACACAGAAATACACATTATTATTATTATTATTATTATTATTATTATTATTATTATTATTATTATTTATTAGATTTGTATGCCGCCCCTCTCCAAGGACTCGGCTGGTGTAAGCATTGATAGCATCTAGTGATCATGTTGTTTGATAACTTGGTTTTCTTTTATCACTAACTCTTATAAACATAATTTCTTTCTCCGGTTAATTCCCCCACATAACATGGCCAAAGTAAGTAAGACGCAGTTTCCTGATATTTTCCGTGTAACAGGACTTAATTGTTAAAAATAACTTATTTTCTTATGTAGGTATTGCATTGTTCATGTAGCTCTGTGTTCTATTGTCCCCCCCCCCCCTGCATTTTCATTTTTTGGTTATATTTTAGTTCACTGTGATTTTTTGTTTGCTTTATATTAAAAGCATTAAAATGCTTTTTTTTCCAAACAAGGCAAACACATTAATGTTTGGATTGCTGGTGAATGCCTTATCAAACGCCTAGGATGTGATTTGCAGTCACAGAATTGATCTACAGCTGGAAAAGTGAAGCAGCCAACTGAATGTTTTTTCCCCTTGACATATTTCTTCTATTAGTGTCTGCATGCCATTTGCAGCTTGAAATTTTTTACCAAATAATGCTTGAGGGGAAAATAGTTGATAAGCTATTGGTTGCTTGTTATTGTAACTGCATTTAAATTATGCATTATTATTTTTTCTGTTTCTGCTATTTTGAAACAAACGGGGGAGATGGATGTATCCTCATTGTTTTTCCTACATGATGATAGTTTTGATGTTATCTCATGCACCTCCAGCAAGTCAAGAAACTTAGAAAATAGAGGGAAATGGACACAAAACTAGTTTGCCATATTGCAGAGATCTAACACATCAAATGACTTAAGGTGATCATTATGTTCAAAGACTGCACATGGATTAGGAAAGCAATCAAAATGATTCCTAGTTGCGGCAGAATCAAATACTTTATTTTAAAATGTTTAGCATCACATATGTACCATCTCAAATATTTATTCATTTATTTTATTTATTTATTGATTGATTTTGTCCAATACACAATGAGGGTTTTAGTGGGTATACACATAGTAAAATACATGATGAAGGTTATAGATGATATACTCATAGTAAAATATATCTAAGAAAGAAGAGAAGAGAAGTTATAGGAATAGAACATATCAATGAAAGAATAGAAGAAGAGATATAGGAATAGAAGAAAGGTATAGGAGATATAGGAGAGCAATAGGACAGGAGACGGAAGTTCATGTATATCATGATTACCTACAAGTATCATGTTGCCAATCTCTAAGGTGGTGGGGCTCAAAGGTTTTCAATAGTTAAGTAGTAGCCTACATAAAAGAAAAGATGAAAAATAACTCCAAAACTCCTCTTGATTTCCTCTGTTGATAGAAAATCTATTACATGGATTCTTTTCTTAAAGGTTTGCACCTGTAAATATGGTTTCTTATATCTCCTAATAAATCTCTGAAAAAGAGTTCTATTTTACAGGATTAATAAGCTCCCTATTTAGTGGTGTGGGGAGTGTGTGTATAATATGTATGTATGTATGTATGTATGTATGTATGTATGTATGTATGTATGTGTGTATGTGATTCGACACAAAAAACATGTAACCCTTCTCTGGTACAGAGCTGAAGGGATTTAATGCTGTAGCCTAGAGGTTAATTCTCTGCCTTACAAGGTAAAGATTGCAAGTTCAGGTCCCACTGAGTGTATGGCTAGCTTATGAGGCCAAAATAAGGCCAAAATAGATCTATCCTAGTCTCCCTTAATTTTCAAATTCAGCAAAAACATGTGACACATACAGAATATAGCTTAACTGCCTTGGAAATGGCCCTGGGTTGGGCCGAGAGGGAAAAAAGGAGCTGTGATGTTACTTCAATATACCAGGGTGATTCGACACAAAAAAATTGTAACCCTTCCCTGGACAGAGCTGAAGGGATTGGATACTGTAGCCTAGAGGTTAATTCTCTGCCTTATAAGGCAAAGGTTGCAAGATGAAGTCCTAGTGAGGGTATGGCTAGCTGATGAGGCCAAAATAAGGCTGAAATAGATCCATCCTAGTCTCCCTTAATTTTCAAATTCAGCAAAAACATGTCTCTCTCTCTCTCTCTCTCACACACACACACACACGCATATATGTTTTTTCTATTACATATATATGTATATATATACATATATGTTTTCGTAGATTTTCACGGGTACAGGTATGACGGTCTTGGTATATTCGGGTTTCTTCCCGTGTAGGATTTGGAAATTTCTGACGACGTTTCGACGTATGAACAAGCGGGATGATACCTCTCGCTTACCAGACATCTAGAAACCAGCCCTCAAACGTATCCCAGCCATAAAAACCAGACTCAGAACACACATTGTAAAACAATCAAGTAGCCTGCAAGTTCCAACTACTCAGGATATCATGCCTAATCTACAACCATTAAGTAATCAGCATACCTCAGCTACATCAACGACCCCAATTGTTACCCCACTGACTCACCAGGAAGTTTCTACACAGCAGGCAATTGCTGAGCCATCAAACCACACCCAGCCACCAGTATTTATAGAAGGAAGACAGCTCAGGTCTCGCAGTGTTCACCTTAGAACAAGGACAGAAACACCAGCCTGAAGATGATGAGTGAGACCTCGTCGAAACGTCGCATATATGTGATACATACATACACACACACACACACATATAATTCAATTTGTATGCCACTCAACTCCATAGGTGGCTTACAACAACAACAACAAAAAATACATTTTATACACTTATGGCTGGATCTCGATGTACGCCACACAATCAACAGCCCTAGGCCTACCAGAAAAGCCAGGTCTTTTCAGTTTTCTGGAAGGCGAGTACTGTAGGGGTAGTCTGGATCTCAGGAGGTAGCTGGTTCCATAGAGTCAGAGCCACCACAGAGAAGGTTCTGCCCCATGGCTCCACCAGCTGATACTTTTTAGCAGACAGGACCCTGTGGTCCCTTATCGATCGTTGCGAACTATGTGATAGAAGACATTCTTGAAGATAGTCTGGCCCTAAGCCATGTAGGGCTTTAAAGGAAATGACCAACACCTTGAATTGCACCTGGAGACCAATTGGGAGCCAGTGCAGCTCACTGAGAGTTAGTATAATGTGGAGGTACCTAGGTGCATCCACAATAGATTGCACAGATGCATTCTGGACCATATAATTTTATATTATATATAAGTTACTATATACCAAACTTTGCAACTCATTAGAATGCCAGCAAAAATTCCAGAAGTACAATGATTGCTTGTACAATTGGTACAATAAGTTCGCTTCAGACTTTTCCACATCTGTTCAAGGGAACCTAAATAGAACAATTGGCACAGGAAGACAATAACAATTGGAGGTAAGTAAATAAATTCTTATGGGATATCTGGCTACCATGAGTGAGTTTAAATCTCCAGGATCAGATCAATTAACCCAAGATTCTTGTAAAGCTTGCAGCTATCATCTTGAATAATCTTTCTATGATCTTTGAGAAATCATGAAGAATGTCCTCGGAGAGGGATGGCATACAAATCGAAATAATAATAATAATAATAATAATAATAATAATAATAATAATAATAATAATAATAATAATGTGTATTTCTGTGTGCAGCAATGGGATAAACCAAAAAATATAATAAGAATGCAGCTTGAAGGTGGATATTATTATTATTATTATTATTATTATTATTATTATTATTATTCCTAAAGACTAGGATAGGACAACTGTTTTTCCTAGCATCAAGAATAGTAAAAAGGAAGACCAGAGATTCATACCTCCAGCTTGATGTAAGCACCAGGCAAAATTATAGACGATATTACATAGTGTCATACGAAAGGAGGAAAGGTTGAAGGAGTTTAGCTTAAAGAAAAACATTATTATGGGAAAACAAGATTATTCTTCATAGATCTGAAAAACTATCATGTTGAAAACAGATGTACTTCAATATTGTTCCAGGTAAGATAGGAAAAATGGGGCAAAATGATTTTAAAATTCAAAGAAACAGTTTTTGGCTCGACATCAAGAAAAATGTCCCAGTACTAAGAATTGCTCAACAATGTAACACTGCCTTTGGAGGAGGTAGACATTCCTTTATTTCGGGAGAATGATAGTGATGGTAATGATGATGGTGATAATGATGATTTCCCACCACCAATGATGGCCATCTGTAATAGTGGATTCTTACATAGGTTAACTGATTAGACTACCCAATATCCAAGGATGCTTCCAATCCTTTCATTCCATAATTCTAGGAATAATAGATAAATATATAATACCTTCAGACATATCGTTTCTTGCCAAATCACAAAACTGAAGTTATGGAAAATCATATCTTGCTTGGGTTTAGGGGGGGGTTGGTACTCTTTTCTTCTTTCTATTTATTTTTCTGAAAAGACAGCTGTTTTAAATCCAGCGGTTTCTTTCTGCACTGACATCAGAAAGTCCTAGAACAAAACTCAAAGAGGAATCAGCAAAGCATCTCCCTACAATTTTTGTAGAATCAGCATATTTCCATTAATTGTGGGTCTGAATCCAACAGTATATTTTCTTAGCAAATTGTTTTTAAGTACACAATACCATAATTAGATGTGGAGAGGAGCGGCATACAAATCTAATAAATAAATGAATGAATGAATGAATGAATGAATGAATGTTTATAGTACCAGCAGTTGACTCACTTTACTCTGTAACTTTCCTACTCTACTCTTCCTTAATTAGACTCCACTTAGAATATTGTTACCAGTCCTGGGGATTAAGGATGATGGAAAGTAATACAAGTTTGAGGGACAGGATGCTTACAGATATATTGATAAACTGTAAAGTAAGCCTTATAGAAATAATTAAAGGAATGGAATATGTTTAGAACAGATGAGAATATATCATATCAGTGTTCTGTTATCCAAGAACAGTCATATAGAGGAAGAACTGGACTTATTCTGTTGCTCCAAAAATAGTACCAAAGCAATGGATAGAGATTATATGGAAATAGATTCCAATTTGATATTAGGAAGAATTTCCTAGTAAGAGTTGTCAATCAATGGTACAGATCCATGATGTTCTATGTTACACATCACTGATATTCCCAGACAAGCAGCTGACTAGACATTTGTCTGAAACAGATCATGTATGAAACAGGAAATTGGACTAGATGACCATTGTAGAATGTGGCCGGGAATCACAGGAGGGGGGAACTGTTTCCCAGAAGGTAAAGAGAGAAACTTGGAATATCTGGTAAACAGAAGGCGGACAGGCTCAGATCCTCCCTAGCAATTCAGAGAATATATCTGTGGTTAATTGTAATTGCTTTAGTTTTGGGGGGAAATGTTTTTAGATAAACAATAAAGCAATTATTCAAAAGTAACTAGACATCATTCTTGATTCTTTGGGCCGCCTCCTGACAGTGATGTCTGAGATAACATCAAAGCTATGATTCTGTGCTGACTCTTTCATCCAAATTTCTGGAATATACAATACTGTATATTTTAAGTTTTGAAACAAATTATACATATACACACAAACAACATTGAGAATTTTATGATTTCTACCTTCATTAAAGCTATTTTAAGGTCATTAGATGACATTTCATTTTTAGGTATGCACTAAATATTAAAGCTCAAGGCTATGCTCTCATAAATAAGTGTTTATGATTGAATTCTGCTTATATTGCATCTTAAATTAATTCTTGTGGATTTTCTTGGGCATTATTCTGTGCAGAAAATAACAGCCGAAACAAATAACTTTGACATATATACAGAAGTAAAACTGATCTCTTTGACATTTTCTCCACTCAAGTTATACTTTATGAATTATATAACAATAAAAGTAAATATCAACTTATAAAAATGCAATTATAGATATTCAGAAGATACAAATATTAAATATATAATTGCATGTATTAAATGTACATACACATGGTATGCATGTGCATGTATTATATGTACATTTAAGTATATTTAAAATTAATATCTATATATCATTTGCCCAAGATGTGGGAATATATTATAACCTCATTTCGGAAGCCCTGTGAAATTATGTTTACATGAAATATAACATTATTGTAGCTTTTCTGAAACTATATTTTAAAACAATTTACATACATTTGGAAAAGTTGAAAACATTAAATAGCAGGCCTATTTTATTATAGTATTGATGGTTTTGACGGGAAAATCTTAATAATTTGATTAGGGCTTCATATATTACATATTAAGTATTTATAATATTTCATTTTGACATCTGAATATGACCATTATCAATTCCTACTACCATTGTTAAGGAATGCAATGAAATCCGTAATCAAGAATAAAAGGAAAGCATATAAAATAAAATAAAGCACCAGCATCACAAAACTAAAGATATTTCATAGTTTTAGCCAAACTATTTTGACAAAACTATGTTTTGATAGATACAGTAAATTGTGCATTTTTAAAGCTTATAGAATATTATTCTTTATGAGTGATTAGAAACAAAAATCTCCCAAATTGACTTTTCTACTCCTATCATCCGTATATTCTGTAATAAAAATAAAATGCATAGTTAAAGAAAGGCTCCACAGCTTAATATGTTTGGAGTTGCACTGGTTTTGGTGAATTCACAGCCATGTTTAGTGCCTTCACGAAGGATTGATGGCCTCTGGAAGAGGAGGGGGACTCACCCTCAACCAGAACAAGTCTCAAGAGACAGCTACTACAACTTCTAACACTTTATTATTGGTTAATTTGGGGACTTCTTTCACTCAAATGACACAACAAGAAGGATGTCACTGCACAAATCAATACCTACTGCTTGGCCATTGATGTGTCTGCAACCTTAAACAACAACAGCTGTGTCAACAATCGTCTTGAAGTTGTTCAGGATACTAATTATTGAAAAGCAGATTTCACTCTTAGCACAGGCCGAGCACGAAACTGGCCTTTGCAAACAAACCTGAAGAGCTTGCAGCACCTTTTTTCCCCTACCAGCCTTAGGGATTTTTGTCCTGACATGAAAACTTACCTCCTTGGCCAAATATGACATACTTTTTTAAAAAATGCTAACAAGTAAGTCTCCATTTATGACCAGTACATGGAATTTATGATGGGGGGGGGGGGTACACTTTTTATGATATAGGGTGATTAAATTAGATCTAATTTCTCTTTTCTCAATCTTTGCCATTTTTTTCCTTTCTTGTTTATTTTTTAAACAAATGATTTTTAAAATAGGCTTTTTATGAATCTGAAAGAGGTTGTGGCTATTTTGAGTTTTGGCTGTCCTTTCATTAGAGTTAACTTCGCTTGATTTTAAAAATCAGGTTGTTTTAAAGAAGAGAGTGGGATAAATGTCTCCTACACATGTCTAGCTCTAAGGGTGGGTTCTAACGTACCTTGCCACCAGTTTGCTTCCTCTTGTGAGGCGAAGTGCTTAAAACCAAGTTTCTATGCAGAAGCAAAAGGCAAGATAATGGCGCCTATGACACCGCCATTAGAGCCAGTTTGGTGGTGTGGACTGTCTGCTTAAAAGGTAAACCTCTTACATATAGAAGAATAATTAAACACCAATATATACTTCCTTATTGATAAACAAAATGATTAAGGTGGCAATCTTGCACATTGTGAAATAAATATCTCATAAGGCAGAATTTTTCTCAAAGGTCAGAGAGAGAATTCAAACTGGCAGGGAATCTTATGGGCTTGGTCAGGAAGCATGCTCAAAGCGGACATTATTTTCTTGATTGCAAAAACTGTTCATCTTTTTGCTATGCTCAAACCTAGAAATATGTGTGTGTGTGTGTGTGTGTGTGTGTATTTCACCGAAACGTCACATAGACACTCAAAATATTACATGGGGCCAAACCCGAACTCAGAACAATCTTCATATAGATTGTGTATATATATTTGTGTCAAATCACCCTGGTGTATTGAAGGAACATCATAGCTCCTTATTTGCCTCTCGGCCCAACCTTAATTTTCAAATTCAGAAAAAAAAAAAAAAAAAAAGTGACACACACACATATATATATGTTTTCGTAGATTTTCACGGGTACAGGTATGACAGTCTTGGTATATTCGGATTTCTTCCCGTGTAGGATTTGGAAATTTCTGTTGACGTTTCGACGAGGTCTCACTCGTCATCTTCAGGCTGGTGTTTCTGTCCTTGTTCTCAGGCGAACACAGTATTCGCCTGAGAACAAGGACAGAAACACCAGCCTGAAGATGACGAGTGAGACCTCGTCGAAACGTCGCCAGAAATTTCCAAATCCTACATGGGAAGAAACCCGAATATACCAAAACCGTCATATATATATATATATATATATATATATATATATATATATATATATAGATATATAGATATATAGATATAGATATAGATATAGATATATAGATATATAGATATATAGATATATAGATATAGATATAGATATAGATATAGATATAGATATAGATATAGATATAGATATAGATATAGATATAGATATAGATATATATATATATATATATATATATATATATATATATATATATATATATGTAGATTGTTCTGAGTTCGGGTTTTGCCCTGTGTAATGTTTTGCATGTCTATGCGACGTTTCGGCGAAATCACATTCACCATCTTCAGGCTGTAGTTCCAATCTTTGTGTAGATAAAACCCATACCAACCGTTATCTAAATGCACACTCACACCACCACCCCGCACAAATCACCTCAGTGGCCAAAACTCTCATCACCAGAACCAAACGCTTAGCTGACCATAAGCACTTAAAAACTGAATTGAACAAACTCAAAGATGTACTAATTTCTAATGGATTCAAAGAGAAAACAATAACAAACCTAATCAATAAAGAGACACCCCCCAAAAAACAAGATCAAGAACAGGACAATGGCACCACCATCCTTCCTTACATCAAAGGCACCACGGATAAAATTAGTAAAATTCTGCACAAACATAACATCAAAACCTCATTTTGCACTAACCAAAAAATATCTAATATCCTAAGGAGCCCCAAAGATAAAATCCAATTGGAATACCAAGGAATCTATGAAATCCCTTGCAAAACATGTGCATCCACATACATTGGACAAACTAACCGAAGAGTGAGCCAACGCATAGCAGAACATGTGAATGCAGTCAAAAAACAAGAAAAGACCTCCTCCCTTGTCCAGCACATTAAAAAAACAGGGCACGAAATTGACTTTGAAAAAACTAAATTACTCCACAAAACAGAGAATTTATATAGAAGAATTTCTCTAGAAGCTATCGAAATTGAGAGAAGACCCCTTTGTCTAAATAAAAGAGATGATACCTCCCGCCTGCCAGAGATTTGGAAACCAGCCTTAAACAAAATAAACACTTCATAATAATCAGCATGTCAATCCTTCTAATAATTATGATTTTAGAATTTTATATTTGGAAATCAGCCTTAAACAAAACACCTCAAAAAAATCTCCATGTCATTCCTTCTAATAACTATGATTACACCAACCAATCAGATCACTGAAACGTGGTCACCCAATCTATTTGCTACATTCAAAGCAAATCTCCACCCCCACACTACATACTAGGAAGAAATGTCAGTTGCTAACATTCCATTTAAAACAACACAAAGATTGGAACTACAGCCTGAAGATGGTGAATGTGATTTTGCCGAAACGTCGCATAGACATGCAAAACATTACATAGGGCAAAACCCGAACTCAGAACAATCTACATACATATACCCGTGAAAATTTACGAAAACAAATATATATATATATATATATATATATATATATATATATATATATATATATATATATATTTTCTTAAGTCGGATCACCCTGGTATATTTAAGGAACGTCACAGCTCCTTTTTGCCTCTAGGCCCAACCCAGGACCACTACAAGGCAGTTAATATATTTATAGCCGACAACTATATTCTGTATGTGTTAAAATGTTTTCAGCTGGAATTTTAAAATTAAGGGAGACTAGGATGGTCCCATTTCGGCCTTATTAGGCCTCATCAGCTAGCCACACCCCTTTCTTTTACTGGGATTCGATCTGGTGAACTCTGCATTGTAAAGCAGAGAACTAGCAGTTAGAGCTATTCGATCTGAATCCTTCCAGCTCTGTACCAGGGAGGGGCTATATGTTTTTCTTAAGTCGGATCACCCTGGTATATTTAAGGAACGTCACAGCTCCTTTTTGCCTCTAGGCCCAACCCAGGACCACTACAAGGCAGTTAATATATTTATAGCCGACAACTATATTCTGTATGTGTTAAAATGTTTTCAGCTGGAATTTTAAAATTAAGGGAGACTAGGATGGTCCCATTTCGGCCTTATTAGGCCTCATCAGCTAGCCACACCCCTTTCTTTTACTGGGATTCGATCTGGTGAACTCTGCATTGTAAAGCAGAGAACTAGCAGTTAGAGCTATTCGATCTGAATCCTTCCAGCTCTGTACCAGGGAGGGGCTATATGTTTTTCTTAAGTCGGATCACCCTGGTATATTTAAGGAACGTCACAGCTCCTTTTTGCCTCTAGGCCCAACCCAGGACCACTACAAGGCAGTTAATATATTTATAGCCGACAACTATATTCTGTATGTGTTAAAATGTTTTCAGCTGGAATTTTAAAATTAAGGGAGACTAGGATGGTCCCATTTCGGCCTTATTAGGCCTCATCAGCTAGCCACACCCCTTTCTTTTACTGGGATTCGATCTGGTGAACTCTGCATTGTAAAGCAGAGAACTAGCAGTTAGAGCTATTCGATCTGAATCCTTCCAGCTCTGTACCAGGGAGGGGCTATATGTTTTTCTTAAGTCGGATCACCCTGGTATATTTAAGGAACGTCACAGCTCCTTTTTGCCTCTAGGCCCAACCCAGGACCACTACAAGGCAGTTAATATATTTATAGCCGACAACTATATTCTGTATGTGTTAAAATGTTTTCAGCTGGAATTTTAAAATTAAGGGAGACTAGGATGGTCCCATTTCGGCCTTATTAGGCCTCATCAGCTAGCCACACCCCTTTCTTTTACTGGGATTCGATCTGGTGAACTCTGCATTGTAAAGCAGAGAACTAGCAGTTAGAGCTATTCGATCTGAATCCTTCCAGCTCTGTACCAGGGAGGGGCTATATGTTTTTCTTAAGTCGGATCACCCTGGTATATTTAAGGAACGTCACAGCTCCTTTTTGCCTCTAGGCCCAACCCAGGACCACTACAAGGCAGTTAATATATTTATAGCCGACAACTATATTCTGTATGTGTTAAAATGTTTTCAGCTGGAATTTTAAAATTAAGGGAGACTAGGATGGTCCCATTTCGGCCTTATTAGGCCTCATCAGCTAGCCACACCCCTTTCTTTTACTGGGATTCGATCTGGTGAACTCTGCATTGTAAAGCAGAGAACTAGCAGTTAGAGCTATTCGATCTGAATCCTTCCAGCTCTGTACCAGGGAGGGGCTATATGTTTTTCTTAAGTCGGATCACCCTGGTATATTTAAGGAACGTCACAGCTCCTTTTTGCCTCTAGGCCCAACCCAGGACCACTACAAGGCAGTTAATATATTTATAGCCGACAACTATATTCTGTATGTGTTAAAATGTTTTCAGCTGGAATTTTAAAATTAAGGGAGACTAGGATGGTCCCATTTCGGCCTTATTAGGCCTCATCAGCTAGCCACACCCCTTTCTTTTACTGGGATTCGATCTGGTGAACTCTGCATTGTAAAGCAGAGAACTAGCAGTTAGAGCTATTCGATCTGAATCCTTCCAGCTCTGTACCAGGGAGGGGCTATATGTTTTTCTTAAGTCGGATCACCCTGGTATATTTAAGGAACGTCACAGCTCCTTTTTGCCTCTAGGCCCAACCCAGGACCACTACAAGGCAGTTAATATATTTATAGCCGACAACTATATTCTGTATGTGTTAAAATGTTTTCAGCTGGAATTTTAAAATTAAGGGAGACTAGGATGGTCCCATTTCGGCCTTATTAGGCCTCATCAGCTAGCCACACCCCTTTCTTTTACTGGGATTCGATCTGGTGAACTCTGCATTGTAAAGCAGAGAACTAGCAGTTAGAGCTATTCGATCTGAATCCTTCCAGCTCTGTACCAGGGAGGGGCTATATGTTTTTCTTAAGTCGGATCACCCTGGTATATTTAAGGAACGTCACAGCTCCTTTTTGCCTCTAGGCCCAACCCAGGACCACTACAAGGCTAATATATTTATAGCCGACAACTATATTCTGTATGTGTTAAAATTTTAAAATTCAGATCGAATAGCTCTAACTGCTAGTTCTCTGCTTTACAATGCAGAGTTCACCAGATCGAATCCCAGTAAAAGAAAGGGGTGTGGCTAGCTGATGAGGCCTAATAAGGCCGAAATGGGACCATCCTAGTCTCCCTTAATTTTAAAATTCCAGCTGAAAACATTTTAACACATACAGAATATAGTTGTCGGCTATAAATATATTAACTGCCTTGTAGTGGTCCTGGGTTGGGCCTAGAGGCAAAAAGGAGCTGTGACGTTCCTTAAATATACCAGGGTGATCCGACTTAAGAAAAACATATAGCCCCTCCCTGGTACAGAGCTGGAAGGATTCAGATCGAATAGCTCTAACTGCTAGTTCTCTGCTTTACAATGCAGAGTTCACCAGATCGAATCCCAGTAAAAGAAAGGGGTGTGGCTAGCTGATGAGGCCTAATAAGGCCGAAATGGGACCATCCTAGTCTCCCTTAATTTTAAAATTCCAGCTGAAAACATTTTAACACATACAGAATATAGTTGTCGGCTATAAATATATTAACTGCCTTGTAGTGGTCCTGGGTTGGGCCTAGAGGCAAAAAGGAGCTGTGACGTTCCTTAAATATACCAGGGTGATCCGACTTAAGAAAAACATATAGCCCCTCCCTGGTACAGAGCTGGAAGGATTCAGATCGAATAGCTCTAACTGCTAGTTCTCTGCTTTACAATGCAGAGTTCACCAGATCGAATCCCAGTAAAAGAAAGGGGTGTGGCTAGCTGATGAGGCCTAATAAGGCCGAAATGGGACCATCCTAGTCTCCCTTAATTTTAAAATTCCAGCTGAAAACATTTTAACACATACAGAATATAGTTGTCGGCTATAAATATATTAACTGCCTTGTAGTGGTCCTGGGTTGGGCCTAGAGGCAAAAAGGAGCTGTGACGTTCCTTAAATATACCAGGGTGATCCGACTTAAGAAAAACATATAGCCCCTCCCTGGTACAGAGCTGGAAGGATTCAGATCGAATAGCTCTAACTGCTAGTTCTCTGCTTTACAATGCAGAGTTCACCAGATCGAATCCCAGTAAAAGAAAGGGGTGTGGCTAGCTGATGAGGCCTAATAAGGCCGAAATGGGACCATCCTAGTCTCCCTTAATTTTAAAATTCCAGCTGAAAACATTTTAACACATACAGAATATAGTTGTCGGCTATAAATATATTAACTGCCTTGTAGTGGTCCTGGGTTGGGCCTAGAGGCAAAAAGGAGCTGTGACGTTCCTTAAATATACCAGGGTGATCCGACTTAAGAAAAACATATAGCCCCTCCCTGGTACAGAGCTGGAAGGATTCAGATCGAATAGCTCTAACTGCTAGTTCTCTGCTTTACAATGCAGAGTTCACCAGATCGAATCCCAGTAAAAGAAAGGGGTGTGGCTAGCTGATGAGGCCTAATAAGGCCGAAATGGGACCATCCTAGTCTCCCTTAATTTTAAAATTCCAGCTGAAAACATTTTAACATATATATATATATATATATATATATAAGCTTTTGAATTGATCTAAATTATTTCACTCCCCTGAGAGAGATTAACAAAGAAACCCTAAACAAAGAGATTTGAACAAGAGGCAGAAATACAAATGTCTTTCTGCTCACAGAATTTCAATTTATATGGTGATGAGTTGAATGTATGATCTTGGTCTTTTCCTGGGTTAAGCTGTTATCTTTTCATATTTTGACTTCATTGTTTAATTATTGTGAAATATTGTTTTTGACTTTCTTTAAATTAATACTTATGGCATGATGTCCAGAACATAACAAAAACAAGGGTCGCTCTGATGTTTTTTCTGATGGACAATAGTTTCCTTAGGGAGTTGAAAAACAGCAGAAATCTTTAGTTTTCAACTGAGTTTATTCCTCACTCACAAAAGAAAGTAGCCAGAAAAGGGAATAGAGTTATAAAGCTATATGAAGTTGCATTTCACAAAACTCTATACAATAATTAATAGTCTTTTGAAATAAATTTTTATCATTATTAAAGTTTATGATGCGGAGCAGATCTCAGAAATAAATCAAAGACTAGATTATTTAAGAGATGGGTAGAATCAAAAATCTTAATGACTTATATCAATGAAATTATTTGTAATTGTTTAGTTTAACTGAATATATCCTGGGTAAGGAGGGGCCAGGAAATAGACATAGCATTTAAACTTATAGTGCTTTTACAGCCTTCTCTAAGTGATTTTACAGATTCAGCATATTGCCCCCAACAATCTGGGTCCTCATTTTACCCAAACCTGTAAGCCTGCTGTCAGAATTATTTTAGCACCTTTTGGATAAAGTTACTTATATTTGCACAGAGTTACAATCTGAGGATACAGGTTTATGGAATTCCTGAGGGATGTTTTTGCCCAATTATCTGGGAAAACTTGGACTTGTTTGGCCTAATGAAGGGGACAGATTCTTAGATTCTACAGCACAGTGATCCCTCTATTATCACGAGGGTTCCGTTCCAAGACCCCTCGCGATAATCGATTTTTCGGGATGTAGTGGTGCGGAAGTAAAAACACCATCTGCGCATGCGCGCCCCTTTTTCCATGGCCGCGCATGCGCAGATGGTGTTTTTACTTCCGCACCTGGGAATACCCAGCAGCTGAGGAGCCGCCTGCCTGCCTGCTTGTCTGCCGCTTGTCCGGCCGCCGCTTTTCCACCGCTTGTCCGGCCGCTGCTTGTCCGCCGCTTTTCCACTTGTCCGGCTGCCGCTTTTCCGCCGCTTGTCCGCTTGTCCGGCCGCCGCTTGTCCGCCGCTTGTCCGCTTGTCCGGCCACCGCTTTTCCGCCGCTTTTCCGCTTGTCCGGCCGCCGCTTTTCCGCCGCTTGTCCGGCCGCCGCTTTTCCGCCGCTTGTCCGGCCGCCGCTTTTCCGCCGCTTGTCCGCTTGTCCAGCCGCCACTTGTCCGCCGCTTTTCCGCTTGTCCGGCCGCCGCTTTTCCGCCGCTTTTCCGCTTGTCCGGCCGCCGCTTGTCCGCCGCTTGTCCACTTGTCTGGCCACCGCTTTTCCGCCGCTTTTCCGCTTGTCCGGCCGCCGCTTTTCCGCCCACCGCTTGTCCGCCACTTGTCTGCTTGTACGCCCGCCGCAGCTGATCTGCTCGGCAGCGCAATAGCAGCGAGGAGCCGAAGATGGGGTTTCCCCGTTGCCCACTCAAAGGGGAAACCCCATCTTCGGCTCCTCGCTGCTACTGCGCTGCCGAGCAGATCAGCTGCTGGGTGGCCAAAGGAACCTTCCCTGGGTGCCGCCCGCCGCTCGAGAGCAAGAGGGGGAGAGATAGAGAAAGAGAGAGAAGGAAAGAAAGAGATGAGAGAGGGAGGAAGAGAGTGTGAGAGAGGAAGAAGCAAGATAGAGAAAGAGAGAGAGAAACAAAGATGAGAAAGGAAGGGAGTGACATCATCGGGTGGAAAAATCGCGATATAGTGTTTCGCAAAGATCGAGATTACGAAACTCGAGGGATCACTGTATGTGTTTAACCAACTGTGTTTTAGATTCACGTCCATACTGGTTGGTTACAATGTCCTGGGAAATGTTGGGCTCCTTGTCATATGCTTTTCTGTGAAAGTGGGTAATTTCACTTGCCTTGAAATATGCAATTGCTATCCTTGTGGTGCTGCCATTCATCAACTAGCTCAAGTTGAGGAAATCTATCACAATACTCTGAAACGCAGCCTGCATAGACAGAACAAAAGTTAATTCTTTCATTCTTAAAGCTACATTAAAGGATTGCATATTTTAGGCAAGGGTTGGGTATCATTTTCATTCCAAGGAGTATTTGTGATGTTGTTGGTGTTAAAGGGGAAAAAAAGTTAAATATTTTCTAAAAATAACAAAGCATTAAAAGGTAGCTTCCTGCAGATTTCCATATCAGAATAAACACCATCTGATTCTCCAGAGGGAATTTTTATTTTTGAAGTGGTTCCATTCATATACAATCAAATGATGCCAAGAAAAACCTACAAGATCTTCAAGCAGTGATTTAGCCTCCAAGTCTGCAGAAGAAAAATAGCAGTGAACAGGAGCATTCAAAAACAGTCCTTTGAAAAAATGTGAACCCTTGCATAATATTGTAACAGGAGACTTGCAGAATTAAAGTTTCCAGTTTCTGAATGGCTGTGGAACTCAAAATATGGAAGCTGTTCCTGCCTGGAAAATAAGCTTGCTCTTATTTTCATTAGCTGTGCAGAAGCAAGATTAGTGTTTGGGGAGAACTAAATCTGTTCAGGCACAAGAATCATTTGTCCCTGGAGGTATTGAGCTTCGATTAATACAGTTTGGTTTCTTATTTTTCATCCTAATTCTTCAGTGTGAGCTACCTGGCACCAAGAGATCTACTTTACTCATTTCCTTATTTTGTGCTGTTCTATATTTTTATCTTATCTTTTACTTGAGCATGCAATTTTTTCAGACTTGTTGTCTAGAAAATCATCATCCCAGATTCAAGACCCAAATGACACACAAATAGGGTGAGGTCACATCATAGCCTAGCGCCTGCCAACCTAAGAGTTTGAAATCATGCAAATGCAAGTAGATACATAGGTACCATTTCAATGGGAAGTTAACAGTACTCCATGATGTCATGTTGGCCACATGATCACGGAATCATGTTTGGACACCACTGGATCAAGGATCCTTGAAATGAAAAATGAGCACCACCCCTTATAGTTTGCAACAATCAGCTAAGTAAAATCCATCTGTTTGTCTCTGCCATCTATATCTACATACCTACCTACCTACCTACCTACCTACCTATCTATCTATCTATCTATCTACTGTCTATCTTTTTATCATCTATCTATCATCTTCTATTATCTGTCTATGTGCTACTCATGAATAAAACTCCAGATTGTACTCAATCACCTTTAGTGTTGCAAGGTTTAATTTCTACAAAGCTTAATTAACCAAGGCTCCTTTGAGTCACATTTGATTCTTTCTGTCTTTGTTCAGATTTTTTTATATCAGCATGGAAGTGGTTTGCTCTTTTTTTGAGAGGTATGTTATTCAGTTTTCCTTTCATGGTTTTTTTTTAAAGTGGTGGGATCCTATGCGAGTATTAACCATACTTGATCTTTGCTAGCTTCTGGCTACATAAATACACAAGATAAAGTGATGATTGACCAAATGGTAGATTATGGGTCCTTAGGTAGTTTGGCTTTCAATATACAGTGATCTCTCGGTTAGCGCGGGGGTTACGTTCCAAGACCTCCCGCGCTAACCGATTTCCGCGTTATATTGGATGCGGAAGTAAAACCACCATCTGCGCATGTGCGCCATTTTTTTCATGGCCGCACATGCGCAGATGGTGGAGTTTGCGTGTGGGCGGCGGGGAAGACCAAGGGAAGATTCCTTCAGCCGCCCAACAGCTGATCTGCTCCGCAGCGCGGAAGCAGCGAGGAGCCGAAGATGGGGTAAAGGCAAAGGGGAAACTCCCTCTTCGGCTCCTCGCTGCTGCCGCGCTGCGGAGCGGATCAGGTGTTGGGCGGCTGAAGGAACCTTCCCTTGGTCTTCCCGCTTGCCGCTTGCCAGTCCACACACGCCCCCCTGGATGAGCCGGCCACAGGGGCGAGGGGTGGGGATGAAGGGGCAGGACTTCCCGGGTGGAAGGCATGCTCGGCTCTGCCGCTCCAGCCCCTTTCGGCCGAGCCTCCCCGGCCAAGCAGCCAGGGAAGTCGAGCCAGGCGTGGCGGCGGCAGCGCTGCTTCTCCGGTCGCCCGGTCCTCTCCTGCCTCCTGCGCCGATGTTCCCCGCTGCGACGGAAGGCAGTCGCTTGGCTAGGGAGGCTCGGCCGAAAGGGGCTGGAGCGGCAGAGCCGAGCACGCCTTCCGCCCGGGAAGTCCTGCCCCTTCATCCCCACCCCTCGCTCCACGCCTGGCTCGACTTCCCTGGCTGCTTGGCCGGGGAGGCTCGGCCGAAAGGGGCTGGAGCGGCAGAGCCGAGCACGCCTTCCACCCAGGGAGTCCTGCCCTTTCATCCCCGCCGACCAAAGGGGCGAGGGGTGGGGATGAAGGGGCAGGACTTCCCGGGCGGAAGGCGTGCTCGGCTCTGCCGCTCCAGCCCCTTTCGGCCGAGCCTCCCCGGCCAAGCGGCAGCCTTCCACCGGGAGGCTCAGCATTCCGTCAGTCGTAGCGCTGGCTGTCCACTTTTCTTTTTAGCACTGGGGAGGCAAGTCAGCTCCTGCCCAGTTTTAAAAAGAAAAGTTGACAGCCAGCGATTGTTCCGCTGCCGCCAGCATGGCCTGGCTGGCAGCGGAAGATGTAACGGAGCCCACGGGGGATTCGCCTTCCTCCCACCCGCAGCCGAGACTGATTGTGGGCTCCTTCGCAACCTCGGAGAGCTTCCGGGGCATGAAAGCTCACGAAAACCAGGAAGCTCTCCGAGGTTGCGAAGGAGCCCACGATCAGTCGGCTGCCGGCGGGAGGAAAGCGAATGCCACGGGGCTGGGCTCGGCTCCCCCCTCGGCTCCCCCCCTTACCAGCCCCGCCGCGGAAGGCTCCATTCTGTTCCCTGCCGGCCCGATTGAGCGGCCGGCGGTCTCCATTCAGGGAACAGAATAAAAAAAATTTTATTTTTTAATATTTTATTTTTTTAAATAATATTTTTTGAAAAACCGCGTTGCAGCGTTTCGCGCTAATCGAGAACGCGCAAGTCGAGGGACCACTGTACTACTAAGCAAAAGCTGAGAATCTTTTGGAGGACCAGTGGCCTCTAACTAAGCTTAGGATAACGAAAATTCTGTTAAGGTAGTCTTACAATAAAATAGTAAGTTAGTTCATCTAGCTACATGACCATGGAAGTGTCTTTGTCCAAGGCTGACTCCATTGGCTAAGAAATGGGATGATCACCACACTCTAGAATTTGACATAACTGAACAGAGAATGTTGTAGCCCACCAGCCATCAGCACAGCTGGCAGCAAACTTGGACGATGAGGAGGTTGGTGAGAACTTGGGCCAGTTCTGAAGTCTGAGGAAGGCTCTGATGAATGCTCTGCATTGGACGCAGAGGTAGAGCCAGGACTATCTGACATTTCCCAGGCACTGGAGAGGCAGCAGCCCTTAGAGACAGACCTGAATGAGGAGGAAAAACAGCTGAGGCCTGTTACAGACACACTTATGTGCAGAACTGTTAATGAACAATAGTGAACAATGGAGGACAAGGAGTCAACTCGGGAAGCAAAGCACACATGCATACTGAATGGCCTCTCCCTGGCTGGAGAATAAATAGAGGGAAAGGGTAGTGGTTGTTGTAGGAGACAACAGTTCGTATTTCTGAAGATTTTGCTCATTGTATTTTGTGTCAAAGAGACTTCTTTCCAGAACTTAATTTTCAACCTTTTGGTTGAGAGATCACAGCCTTGCAATAATTGCAAGGAACTGATAAGGCCTGTTACTTCAGTTAACTCTTTGCCTGGACTTTTCAGTGTGTGAATGTCATTAATTCACAAGAGGTAAATAAAGAGGGGGTGTGTGTGACAAGGAGTCTGTTTCTTGTTTCTGCTAAGGCTGTCTCAGAACATTGGAAACCTTTACATTTACCTTTTAATGGTTTTAAGATTGATATTAATGTTGACATTGTCGTACCATTATTTCAAATCAGTTAAAACCAATCCTCTTCTTACATTTATATCTTGTAACATCTAATATATAACTCTTTTTTTTCCTGCCACACAAATTTAGATATATGCTTCTGCCACTGATTAAAATGGGGCATCAGTTGTCAAAACAGGAATTCTCTGAAACAAAAACATCATTCTGGGCAAAACATTCTTTTTATTATAAAATATTCCCCAGCAATGACAGTTGTAATTTCTCTCATCTTAATTTGTGTTTTTTAAAACTTCATTCCATGTCTTAACCCAGTTATTTTGAAATAACATACAATATATATTTGTCATAATGATACCGAGATATTTTTCTTCCTCAATTTTAAAACATATTTTATTCATCAATTCTGTTTGTTTCTATTTTCATTTTTTTGCTAACTTGTTTATAACATGTTCTGTTTAGTACTATTGAAATCTGATAATGAATCAAATTCTTTTAATTTGTCCAAATTCTTTTAATTTGTCCAATTTCTTTAAAAATCTTCCAGAACCAATACCAAGTCATCTGTCAGAAACCCTTAACTTATAAGATTCACACAATTCTTTATCTTGTCTTATATCTATTCAGCATTTCAAGAACAAAAAATAAAATAAAATAATGGGCATCCCTGTGTTGCTATTTTTTGTGACTCACAGAATTTTGTTAGATCTTTATTAACAATTATTTAGGCTTTATGTAACATGTACATTGATTTTGCCCATTTTATAAAATTGTCTCCAAATTCATATGTTGTAAAACCTTAAACAAGAAGCCCAGTTAGTTCCAGTTGTTAAAGGCCTTCTCTGCATCTAAAAACCCCCAATTCTGCTTATTTTTCATTACATTGCTCCAAATATTCCACGTATCCAAAACATTTCTAATATTGTCCTTTACCTGTCTTTATTGAAAAAGCCACATTGATACTCATTGACAAATTGTTGCAAAATTGTTTTCAATCTATCAACTAGAATCGTTGTGAACAACTTATAGTTGTTCAATAACAATATCAGCTTATGGTTTCTTATTATTCAAATTTTGTCCATTAATGCTCTATTGATCTCTTTCCAATTTTACGGCATCTTTCCTCTCTGTAGACTAGAATTTATTTTGCTATGTAAATGTAAAAGTTTGTCTTCAAAACATTTATAATAAGAACCTGCTAATCATTTGGTCTACACAACTTTCCTAACTTAATCTTTTTTATAATTTTAAAAATTTCTCTATTTGTTATAGATTCATTCAATAGATATGTCTCTACTCCTCTGTAAATATGTAAGAATTTTTGTTTCTTTACATATTCATCTATTTTCTCTAAGTAGATGTCACTTCCTTTATACAAATTGGAATACAGTATTAGCAAAATATTTTTTGTATGGCCACAATGTCCATTAGTATTGTAGTTCCCTCTTATAATCTCAATATCATTTCTTTTCTTTCCTCAAAATTTATATTAGCACTAGCATTTAGACATATACCATTTCACAGTTCTTTACAGTCCTCCCTAAGTGGTTTACAGAGAATAAGCATATTGCGCCCCAAAATCTGGGTTCTCAATTTACCAACCTTGGAAGGATGGAAGGCTGAGTCAACCCTGAGACTACTGAGATTCGATCTGCCAACTGCTGGCAATTGGTGATTAGCAGAAGTAGCTGATCACAGGGCACTTATCAACTGCACTCTTACCACTGCCCCACCAAGGCTACTGCCTCTAGTCACTTCCCTTTTTTTATTTCCAAATTCCAAATTATTTTGCTTAACATACATACTTTTTTTCTTTAACTTTGACAACATTTCTCATTTTCTTAATTTGTTGAGAAATACTTAACTCTATCTGAAAATGTCTTCTTTTTTAAAAATGCTATGCAGTCTTCTGGGGATTGTAATTTAGCTTTATATGAATTTATTATAAATTATAATAAAAAAGAGGAATGTTGCCACTGTCCAAAAAAGATTTAATGTAAACTACCATTACATAACCTTTCTAGAGATCTCTATAAGTGGTTCTGCTGCTCTTCTAAACATCCTTTTAACCCCCTGAAAAATTAAAATGGACCTAACATTTTGGATTAAAATAAACTTTTACTCCTCTTTAACTATTAATTTTAAACTTGCTGTTTGTAGGTCTGAATCAAGTAATAAATTGGTGAACACATTTCTATGTTATCTGCCTATTTATTTTCCATTTTTTAAATAATAGATGTATGTGATTATGTGTGGTAATAATTATACACATACACATACATATATAAGAACATAAGAACATAAGAATGTTCTTATATTGTTCTTATGTTAAATGTGTTATTTGCCTATTTCATTTCCAATTTTTTATAATAGATGTATGTGATTATGTATGGTAATAATTATAGACATATACATATATATATATAAGAACATAAGAACATGAGAAGAGCCATGCTGAATCAGGCCAAAGCCCATCGAGTCCAGCATTCTGTGTCACACATTGGCCCACCAATTGTACATGGGGATCTTGAGAAGAAAGAGAAGGCAAAATCCTCCCTTTCCCTTGAGCCCCAACAAATGGTACTCAAGGGAATTCTGCCTGCCTCAACCATCATAGAGGCAGCACATGGACATCTGTTTCAATAACCACCGAGACACTTGGCATCCACAAATCTGTCTAATCCTGCCTTGAAGCTATCAAGGCTGACAGATGTCACAACCACTTCTGGAAGTAAATTCCATAAACCAACGACCCTCTGGGTGAAGAAATATTTCCCTTTATTTGTCCTCACTTTCCCACCTATGAGCTTTAGGGAGGGCCCCCTCGTCCTAGTATTGTGTGATAGAGAAAAGAGTTTTTCTCTATCCACTTTTTCTATCCCGTGCATGATTTTATACACTTTGATCAAGTAACCCCTTAAACGCCGTCTTTCAAGTCTGAAGAGACCAAGGCATTGCAACCTGGTTTCATAAGGAAGGTGCTCCATTTCCTTGATCATACTTGTTGCCCTTTTTTGCACCTTTTCTAGTTCCATTATATTCTTAGTTTAGTTTAGTTTAGTTTTATTGGATTTATATGCCGCCCCTCTCCGAAAACTCGGGGCGGCTAACAACAATCATAAACAATGTACAATAAAATCCAATACTAAAAGCAAATTTAAAACCCTTTAATATATAAAAACCAAACATACATACAAGCATACCATATATACAGTTGTAACGGCCTAGGGGGAGAAAAAGTCTTAATTCCCCCATGCCTGGCGGCAGAGGTGGGTTTTAAGTAGCTTACGAAAGGCAAGGAGGGTGGGGGCAATTCTGATCTCTGGGGGGAGTTGGTTCCAGAGGGTCGGGGCCGCCACAGAGAAGGCTCTTCCCCTGGGTCCCGACAAGTGGCATTGTTTAGTTGACGGGACCCGGAGAAGACCCACTCTGTGGGACCTAACTGGCCGCTGGGATTCGTGCGGCAGAAGGCGGTCCCTGAGGTAATCTGGTCCGGTGCCATGAAGGGCTTTATAGGTCATAACCAACACTTTGAATTGTGACCAGAAACTGATCGGCAACCAATGCAGACTGCGGAGTGTTGGTGTGACATGGGCATACTTAGGGAAGCCCATGATTGCTCTCGCAGCTGCATTCTGCACGATCTGAAGTTTCCAAACACTTTTCAAAGGTAGTCCCATGTAGAGAGTGTTACAGTAGTCGAGCCTCGAGGTGATGAGGGCATGAGTGACTGTGAGCAGTGACTCCCGGTCCAAATAGGGTCGCAACTGATGCACCAGGCGAACCTGGGCGAACGCCCCCCTCGCCACAGCTGAAAGATGTTTGTCTAATGTGAGCTGTGGATCGAGGAGGATGCCCAAGTTGCGAACCCTCTCTGAGGGGGTCAATGATTCTCCCCCCAGGGTGATGGACGGACAGATGGAATTGTCCTTGGAAGGCAAGACCCACAGCCACTCCGTCTTGTCTGGGTTGAGTTTGAGTTTGTTGACACCCATCCAGGCCCCAACAGCCTCCAGGCACTGGCACATCACTTCCACTGCTTCGCTGACTGGACATGAGGTGGAGATGTATAGCTGGGTATCATCGGCATATTGATGATACCTCACCCCATACCCTTGGATGATCTCACCCAGCGGTTTCATGTAGATGTTAAATAATAGGGGGGAGAGGACTGACCCCTGAGGCACGCCACAAGGGAGAAACCTAGAGGTCGACTAACACCGACTGCGACCGACCGGAGAGGTAGGAGGAGAACCACTGAAAGACAGTGCCTCTCACTCCCAACCCCTCCAGTTGGCGCAGAAGGATACCATGGTCGATGGTATCGAAAGCCGCTGAGAGTTCAAGAAGCCCCAGGACAGAGGACAAGCCCCTGTCCCGGGCCCGCCAGAGATCATCCATCAATGTGACCAAAGCAGTTTCCGTGCTGTAGCCGGGCCTGAATCCAGACTGCTGAGGACCTAGATAATCGGCTTCTTCCAAGGACCGCTGGAGTTGGAGCGCCACCACCTTCTCGACAACCTTCCCCATAAAGGGAAGGTTGGAGACTGGACGGTAGTTATTAAGCATGGCTGGGTCCAGGGAAGGCTTCTTGAGGAGGGGGCGCACAAGTGCCTCCTTATAAAGAGCCGGAAAGGACCTCCTCCACAAGGAGACGTTGACAATCTCCTGGGCCCAGCTCCGTGTCACCTCTCGACTGGCCGAAACCAACCAAGAGGGACACGGATCCAGTAAACAGGTGGCGGAGCTCACAGCTCCAATGGCCTTGTCCACTTCATCAGGTGTCACCAAGTCAAACTCCTCCCAGACAGATGGACAAAGACGTTTAGCCCCAGTCACCTCGACTGACTCGTTGTCAGTCGACTCTGTTTTACAATTGGAGTCGAGGTCAGCTCGGATCCAAGTGATTTTATCAGCAAAAAACGTGTTAAAGTCCTCAGCGCTGCTCTGTAAGGGCTCCCCAACTCCCCCCTGATTAAGAAGGGAGCGGGTTACCCTAAACAGAGCAGCTGGGCGGCATTCTGCTGATGCAATCAAGGCGGCATGATACGCGCATCTTGCCGCCTTGAGCACCACTTTGTAAGTCTTAATATGAGCTCTTACAAGTGTTCGATCGGATTCGGACTTACTCTTCCTCCATCGCTTCTCTAGATGTCTCTTCTGGCATTTCAACTCCTGGAGCTCCTCATTGAACCATGGAGCTCTATGGGGTCTAGCGCCACGGAGAGGTCGCAGCGGCGCAATTCGGTCAAGGGCCTCCGCTGCAGCCTTGTTCCAGGCCTCAGCCAGAGACTCTGCCGAACTGCGGACGAGTGTATCTGGAAGAACCCCAAGCGCCTTCTGAAAACCTTCTGGATCCATCAGGCGCCTGGGGCGGAACAACTTAATCGGTTCCGCCTCCCTGCAGGGGAGGATTGGAGCCAGGAAGTCAAGCCGCGGTAGAAAATGGTCTGACCGTGACACAGGCAGCACTTCTAAGCCCCTTAGTCTCAGACCATTACTCAGTTGCTCAGAGAGGAATATCATGTCGGGTGCATGTCCCCCCTCATGAGTCGGACCCTGTACTACTTGAGTCAGGTCCATGGCTGCCATGGTGGCCATGAACTCCTGTGCCAATCCGGAGGATTCGCCGAGCGAAGGCAGGTTGAGGTCTCCCAAGACAATAAGTCTAGGGAACCCCACCGCCAGCCCGGCTACCTCCTCGAGTAGCACAGGCAGGGCTTGTGCCACGCAGCTGGGAGGCAGGTATATGAGAAACAAGCTCACCTGAACCCCTAAGTCCAACTTCACCAGGAGGGACTCGCAACCCGCAATCTCCGGAGCAACGAGTCTACGCAGGCAAAGGCTCTCCCTGGCTATAATAGCCACTCCTCCCCCCCTTCCCCGGGGTCGAGGTTGATGCCATATCTGGAACCTGGCTGGACAAATTTCAGAGAGAGGAACTCCTCCCTCTGGGCCCAGCCAGGTTTCAGTTACACATGCCAGGTTGCCCTCCTCATCCAGGATCAAATCCCGGATGAGGAGAGCTTTATTTACCACCAACCTGGCATTGAGCAGCAGCAACCTGAGCCCAGGGCCAGACTTACACTCGTCACCAGTATTCTGGGTTGAGCTCACCTCATTCTTCTTGAGGTGCGGTGACCAGAACTGTACACAGTACTTCAAGTGTACTCACCATATATCCATTGCTACAAACACAAATTGTCACTTTTCAATGGCTGCATTCAGTCAAGTTTATTTGTTCATCCTTGAATTCTAGCCCATTTGGCTGCATGTTTATAACTGCTTACTTGGCACTTGTTTTGGAATGTAACTTTTAGTCCCCATCTTCAAGATCATCAATGAACCCACAGTTCATTGATAAGGTGGAAAGTACTGGTGTTTATTCAGAAAAAGAATATAGAGATTGGCAAATTGGAGTTTCCTTACCAGACTGTTGCATGCTATTGTCCATCTTGTCATATGACACTTCGTATGACCACCAGTTCAATTATCCAGGGACAAGGGCCACCTTTCTCTTCTACCAGTATTCTGAATCAGCCACCCTGACACTGATATATAGGTAAAGCCAAAGGCCTCTGGTCACAGCTTTATTTTGAACCAGATTAAAACAAAAGTCATTAATTCAAACTGATTAACCTTGTTACTTGTCTAGGCTGACCCCCTGCTTTTACTTTTGAAGATTTAAGTGGTCCACAAGCACAGTAGCACTTGTCTCAACCTGAAGACATTGTATTCCATCTCGTGCCAAGCAATAAAACATTGCACCTATGTGCAACAAGAGAAATAAATGCAACTCTCTGCTGTGTCCACTTGTTTTAGCCTACATTGCATTATAATGTATTTCCTGTTTTGGTTTGGTTTTCCCTTTATCCCAATAACAAAACACAACTAATAACAGGAAGAAAATGTAAAATAAAATAAAATCCAGTCATCTCAATAACTATGATCATTTAACATTTCAGAACACTGAAATACAACATTCACATATATACAAACATGAAGGTATTAACTCAGTGAATATCTTAGTTTCCCTTTGTCCACGAGATAATTTAAATTTGCACCACTGCTGCCTTGTAGCCAGGCTTCTGGATGAAAACAGAATAAAAATATAGTTTTTGCTTTTTCATCTTAAACAACTGGCTTCATTTTTAAAAATATTAAAATTACTGGTACTGGTAAGTTATTGCTGTTATCCTGTAAAAGAATAAATCTAGATGTTTCAGATGGTATTTACATAGGATTTGCTCTATAGAAATCAACACAAGATTACACAGTTATATATTTGAAAAATAAATCTCCTGACCAGTCATAATACTATAAAACTTGAAACTGCAATAAAATGTTAATGAAAATCCAAATATTTTCTGAAAAAAGTCTAATTTGAAAAAGAAGGGAACAAATGGAATGAATTTATAGAAAAAAGATGAACCCAATCAATGATCAACTTCAAAATAACAAAAATTTAAGAAGAATGGAATCCAATGAGTTAGATATCCAGCATGACTGCATCGTTTCTCAAGCCAATCAGCATCATCAATAGCATGGGCTAGATTATGGTGATAAATTTGGCCATCCTTTCTTTGATCTCAATGCTACTACTATACAGGTGATTACTGAACAGAATTAACTTCTGCTTGACTGTTCATCTGGTATTAATCCCTGTTTCTCTGGATGTTGTCTGGTGCAAAGGATGTGTTTTGGTCAAGTAGCTCATGTTAGCTAGTTGGGTAATGAAATCTTTGCAAACAAATAACTAATCTCAGAGAGCATCAAGGACTCAACATTTCAACCTGAACTACATTGTATGCATGTATGTACTATATACATTATATGTATGTATGTATTTGATTATGATACTTTACCAAGTGTTTTCTTTTCAACATTTGTGCTGCCCTTTAGAATTCTATCACAAAATCTCCCCTAGGAAATCTGTAAGACAAAAATAGAAGTGCTTCAGTCATTTTGCACAGATTATCCAGTTATATAAAGTAAACACTATCAGATTATGCTGTACATGCATTCATTCAACCCAGGTAAAGCTATATATTGATCCATATTGTTGGAGGACACATCATGTCAGCATCCCAAACAAGCTCCACTTCCAAGTAACGTTGCTAAAAAGATCAGAATGTCTATAGTATAAATATATAATCAGACATACTATAGCTCCATATGCATTGACTTCTGTACAGACAAGGATAATGCAGAGTTTGCCTGGAAGCCAATATACATGTATCTATAGACATGTTTTGACCTGAAGACATACGTATATGCTAAACAAATTAATGTTTCCAGAAAGCCGCTATCATGCCAGTAGTGTTGATAAAGGACAATGATTTCCTGGAGTATGTGATATGGTTACCTCTGCAGATACCATAACATCTAAATGGGTTGAGATTAAATAGGAGACTGGTACTGAATTCAGATCAATGTTGAATATGAAAAATCTGGAAAGCTTTTCAGAGTCATTTCAATGAATGTACATTGTGAACATCTCATGAGAATACCCTTGATTAAATATATATGGGTGCTTGACAAAAAGGCATCCCTTTTATACTGCATGTTTCCCTGTCCCAAAACATTTACTTGGTAGTAGAGACTATGGCTCTTTTGGAGTAAATTGTCAGCAGTACAAAATGGTTGATTTTCAACCATTCCTTTAGTGACCTTTCAAAGTTTCAACAGCATTGAAAAAAATTAACGTATGACTGTTACAGCATTCTCGTGATCATATGTTCAAAATTTGGGCACTTATCAACTGGCATGTTGACAAGGACCCAAACTGCAGTCATCATTTCTAATCTGGCTTAAAAAAAAAAGCAAAGTCAATAAGGGAAGCCAGATTCACTTCATGACAGCATGATTCACTTAACAACCACAGTGATTCACTTAATAACTGCGGCAAAAATATTGTAAAATGGGTCAAAACTCATTTAACAACTATCTTGCATAGCAGAGGGAAATTTGAACTCAATTGTGGTTATAAGTCAAGGACTATCTGTAATGGTTCTTATAACAACAACAACAACAATAACAACAATAACAACAGAGTTGGAAGGAACCTTGGAGGTCTTCTAGTCCAACCCCCTGCTTAGGCAGGAAACACAACTTCTAGAGGCAAGCTGTTCCATTAACCATTCTGATTAACCATTCTGACTTTCAGGAAATTTCTCCTTAGTTCTAAGTTACTCCTCTCCTTGTTTAGTTTTCACCCATTGCTTCTTTGGAGAATAGGTTGACTCTTTCTTCTTTGTGGCAGCCCCTGAGATACTGGAACACTGCTATCATGTCTCCCCTGGTCCTTTTTTTCATTAAACTAGCCATGCCCAGTTCCTGCAACCGTTCTTCATATGTTTTAGCCTCTAGTCACCTAATCATCTTTGTTGCTCTTCTCTGCATTTTTTCTAGAGTCTCAATATCCTTTTTGCATCGTGGCAAACAAAACTGAATGCAGTATTCCACGTATGTCCTTACCAAGGCCTTATAAAGTGGTATTAACACTTCATGATTCCATCTCTCTGTTAATGCAGCCTAGAACTGTATTGGCTTTTTTGGCAGCTGTTGCACACTGCTGGCTCATATTTAAATGGTTGTCCACTAGAACTCCAAGATCCCTCTCACAGTTACCACTGTTCAGCAATGTACCACATATACTGTACCTGTGCATTTTGTTTTTCTTGCCTAAATGTTGAACCTTACTTTTTTCACCATTGAATTTCATTATGTTAGATAGCACCCATTGTTCAAGTTTGTCAAGATCCTTCTGTATTTTTCACCTGTCTTTTGGAGTGTTGGCTATTCCTGCCAGTTTGGTGTCATCTGAAAATTTGATAAGTTCCCATCTATCACCTCGTCCAAGTCATTAATGAATATGTTGAAGAGTACTGGGCCTAAAACAGAGCCTTGGGGTACTCCACTGTATACATCCCTCCGTGTAGATGTAGTTTCATTGAGTACTACACATTGAGTGCAGTTACTTAGCCAATTTTGAATCCATCTGGAGATGTTGCTATCCATCCCACATTTTTCTAGTTTATTTAGTAGTAGGTTAGGGTCTACTTTGTCAGAAGCCTTACTGAAGTCCAAGCAAACCACATTGACAGTATTCCCCTGGTCCACTAATTTTGTCTCTGTCAAAGGATGCTATAAGATTAGTCTGGCATGATCTGTTTTTGACAAACCCATGTTGGCTTTTGGTTATTACTTTGTTTGCTTCCAGGTGTTCGTTGACTTGTTGTTTGATTATCTTTTCCAAAATCTTCCCTGGTATTGAAGTCAGGCTGATTGGTCTATAGTTTCCTAGATCTGTTTTTATTTTTTTCCTTTCTTGAAGATGGGAACTACATCAGCTCTTTTCCAGTTCTCTGGCAATTCCCTGGTGCTCCAGGATCTTTGAATCCTGGATCTACAGGATCTTTGATACAGTTCAGTGGTTCTGCGATCTCGTCTGCCAGTTCCTTCAGAACATTGGAGTGTAATCCATCTGGTTGTGGTGATTTGAATTTGTGTAGAGTGGACAGGTGTTCCCTTACCATTTCCTTCCCTATTTCAACATGTGTTCCTAATATGTTTTTTTTGTGATGCTGTTTTTGATAGGTTGGGCTGTTTTTACCCTTTGTGTAAAGACAGGCGCAAAAAACATGTTGAGTAGCTCTGCTTTTTCCCTTGCTGTCCTTGATTACTGTGGATTTTTATCCATTCTTCTTCCTGCTGATAAGTCGCTTCTTTATATGTTGTAAGCCGCCCTGAGTCCCTGGAGATGGGTGGCATATAAATCCAATGAATGAATGAATGAATGAATGAATGAATGAATGAATGAATGAATGAATGAATGAATGAATGAATGCATCTTTTGTCTGTTATGTTAAATACTAAAAAGAAATGAAGAACTAAATATTTGCTGTAACATAAACATGCCTCTTGATAGGGCAATGCCTCTGTTTAGGAATGTTAGATCACCCTGGCCAACATGCACAGTTTTGGCCAGAATATAAACTGCATCTCTACTTCATCATACGCTCATTTGGTAGAAGAAGTATCATTTTGCCTGGAAAAATAGTAAATAGGATTGCGTATGAAAAAATCTCCCTGCATCAGTTAAAACAAATATGGCTGAGATATTTTTAAAAAAAAAAATGCAGGAGGAAGAGGAGGAAGTAAAAGTTGATGAGATGAAATAAGAACCACCCATTGCTTATATTCACTATCTGTAATGATATGAGAATTTTTCTTTAAAAAAAATGTCAATGAGGATCAGCAGGGAAGGTCACCAAGTAATCAAAGACAAAAAAAGATACAAGGCATAAAACATCAGCCAGTAGAGGCAAACGGAAAAGATTACAGACAGAAATAAAGAAAGAGTGCAAAAAATGATAAGGAAATTAAGGAGAGAAAATGAAAAGCAGATTGACCAAGATAAATTGGAATGTTTCTAGCACAAGTAGAAGAACAGGTCAGCAAAGAGGAATGGAGAGCATGACCTTCATGAAATGAAAAGTGTAATTTATTCACAGAAGACCAAGTTATTTATATCAAATCTTCATATCACTGCTTAGAAATGGGTATATGGAAGGAATATGTTTACATTTTGTAGGGTAACAAAATATGGATTTAAACGAACTCACATTCATAGTCAGCAGCCATCTTGATGTGAAAAAGTTGAACTAGGTTCACAGTATTTCTGACTTGTTCCCAGGCCAATATCTGAATATGTTGCTTGAACAGAAATAGTCACACCAAACATAAACATTAGAGTTAAACTGTTTAGACAGAATTTTCCTACCAATCAGAGTGAACTGCACATATATTAAACTAGTAATCTTTCTTAAAGATGCTGGTCTGCAATATTCAGCTTGTATGTTGTTTGCTTTGTTTTTGTTTACCTGGTTATAAAACAAGAGAGCTGTTTGCTTAATGTCAGTTTGTTACAATTAAATCATGTAAACCTTATCCGTTGATCTAATATGTTATAATAAGCAGTGCAAGATAAATGCTGGTGAATGTAAGGGCAAGGATAATACAATATTATACTATATTTCAAGAGTTGTAAACCTAATCCTACATAGTTTCTGCTCTGGCAATCTCACACTACTTACCAGAGCTTACAAAACTTTTGCCAAACCCATCCTCGAATACAGCTCATCTGTTTGGAACCCATATCGCATCTCAGACATTAACACCCTTGAAAATGTCCAAAGATACTTCACCAGAAGAGCCCTTCACTCCTCCACTCGAAATAGAATACCCTATGAGACTAGACTTTCAATCCTGGGCCTAGAAAGTTTAGAACTAAGACGCCTTAAACAAGATCTAAGTATTGCCCACAAGATCATATGCTGCAACGCCCTGCCTGTCGGCGACTACTTCAGCTTCAACCACAACAACATAAGAGTACACAACAGATTTAAACTTAATATTAACCGCTCCAAACTTGACTGTAAAAAATATGACTTCAGTAACCGAGTTGTCGAAGCGTGGAACTCATTACCGGACTCCATAGTGTCATCCCCAAACCCCCAACACTTTACCCTTAGATTATCTACGGTTGACCTATCCAGATTCCTAAGAGGTCAGTAAGGGGCGAGAACAAGTGCACTAGAGTGCCTTCCGTCCCCTGTCCTATTGCTCTCCTATATCTCCTATACCTTTCTTCTATTCCTATATCTCTTCTTCTATTCTCTCATTGATATGTTCTATTACTTTATCTTCTTTTCTATTATTTCTTAGATATATTTTATTATGAATATCTCCTCTATAACCTTCATCATGTATTTTACTATGTGTATATATATATATATATACCCACTAAAACCCTCATTGTGTATTGGACAAAATAAATAAATAAAAATAAACTATACAGGATTTGAAAATGGGTGTACAGGCAGTTAGTAAGCATACGGTGCTTCCTTAACCAATGTACTGTAAGGGAGTTTGAGTCAAAGTTGGGGAGAAGGCTATTACGGAAAAGATGAATACTGTGAATGACAAAGAAACTCAAGAAATAACTTCCTTGATTGTGTTAGGTATAAATTAAAGTAGAGATGTACTTTAATCCAAAGATTTTTGTACTTATAAACACTCATATCTAGTTCTTACAACTGAACTCATTACAAGATAGATGAACCTCTGCTTAGTCCTATAGCACAGACGATCTCTTGCATGGTAAACTCTATCATGTCAATTTTGACATGTAATTCTGAAAGTGGAGATTACTACTGCAATGGTTGCCCACTGCCCAAATACAGCCATTCTTTCTTTGTATGGTAAGCTTCTGCAAAGGACCTCTGCAATTAAGTTCCTTGTACATCTTGTATAGATATGTATAACTCACATGGATATTAAGGTATAAATGTGGAATATGCAGAAGAACAGATTTTTGGAAAAGAAATAGTTGTTTGAGATATAAAGAAAAGAAAAATACTTGATCTCATGGCTTATGATCTATACGCTGGATAAGCTTAAACATTGCATATAAAAATTAAATATACTGCCAGGGATAAGTCGTTCTTGCACATTTATCATTTTGGATAAAGTATTTACTGCTAAAATAATTTCATAGGCTATTATTTAGAATATTATTTTGTTATTATTTTAAAAATCAGGGACAAGGATTATGATATTAATTCCCAAAGTCTCCCACTTTATCTTCAAATAAATGTAATGAAACATGACATAATTTCTTTCTAATCAGTTTCAGAAAGATGGGAAGAGGGAAATGGATGGCCTTTCTTAAATCTTTTCTGTTCATTTTTAATACTGATTGCTATGCAAATTCTTTAAAAAAACAATACAAACCAATAGGGATAAACAACGTTTTTCATTTATGGATGTTTGTCAGTTTTTGAAAGACAGTATTTTTATTTAGAATGCATATATCCACTAAAATGAATGTTTATTATTTGAGTTTTCAGTCTTATTTTAACATTAATAATGTGGATTATACACAGTACTTCACTGGTATTGTGTCATTTGCTGTGCATACCAAGTTACAATAGACTCTGCTTGATGAATATGTAATTTGAAATTCTTAAGTTTGTAATTTGAATGATTACTTTGTCTTGCTGTAATCTGCTTAGGATTTTTCATCTGTAAAGCTAAAACATTTGGCTTCACAAATATGGTATCAGCATAACTTGTCATACAATCTTTTGTTTTTTTTAATCATCTTCTCCTGATAATCTAAATGATGATTAGTCCTGTCTCAGTGATTTCTTTGCTCTTCTAATACACATTTGCATTAATCCCTGGTACATATTTTGATTTTTTTAAAGAACAAGACTATATCAAAATCCTTTCTAAAACACATACACACATACAAAGCAAGATGATTAGAAAAATAGCATTTCAGGATTGTGAAAAAGACTTTGTGAGATGCCAGATGTTCCATATAATTCAGAAATATAATGTAAACATGAAATTTACTTAATGTCATTAACTAGAATGATTGAAATTTTTTAAAAGTCTAAAAGAGGTTAGTGTTATATTAAAAACTCTAAAAACTTACTAAATTTTGCAAGTTTCCTTCATATCTGAATGAAGGGAAAGACGGCATACTACATTAAAAACACTTTAAGAATTAAGTAATATGCCTTTCAAGTTAACATAATTTTTCATTTAAAAAGCATCTATGAAATGCCAGTATCCATCATCATATTGGATTAAACTTTATATTATATGAATATACAAATACAAAAAAACACCTTTTACAAAATAACACAAGTATAGCCTACATTGGAACATTAAATGTAGTTTAGTTTAAGACAATGCCATTACAAAAGCATGAGTAGTAGTCCCTTTATTGTGCAAAACAGAATGGGCATCAGTGAAACAGAATGCAAACAGGTGAGAATTCTTTGCCTTCCATCACCAATAGAATTTCATTGTAATTTGGATTCTGTTTACTGTTCTCAAACAGCATTTAAGTTTATATGAAAACTAAACTTTTATGAAAACAGAAAGTTTCCAAATACGATGTTTTCCTTTTTTAGTATTATATATATATGATTAATTAATAAAGATTTATTCTATAGTTTATTCATAAATTAATAAATTACACATCAACAGTTGTATATTTCATCTTTAAAATGAATCAATACCATTGGGTGATTTTGTTTTCCAATCAATATATGAGCAAGGCAAGTTTTATTTGTGTTTACAGAGAGAAAAACAGTTTTACATAAAATAGTAAAATTCACTGTTAATGTACAATTAACCATCTATAACTCTTTATTTCAAAGCAGTTCAAGCTAAATACATTTTATGCCCAATGATAACTTAATTTTGCAATTGCTTTTCTGAGCACTTTAAAGGATTTAAATAGGATCTAAACATAATCTGCTTCCTTTCTACCAACCCCCAATATTTCCTTGAGGAGTATTTTCATAAGTCTAATACAAATAGATATTCAATCTAAACAGAAGTCTTAACACACTAGTTAGAAAAATTATAGTTTAATGGTAGATTGCCTGGAAAAGATCCTAGATGAGTGCTTTTCAAACTTAGGAATATTAAGGGATCTTTGGTGCTCTCTGATCTTGCTTGCTTTTTTGCAAACTTTTTACTACCCTAACTAGGTAATATCAATTTCAATTTCAATTTACAATAGAGCCTCGATTATCTGTCCTTCGGTCATCTGATGTTCCGGTCAATGACTACTTCAGCTTCAACCGCAACAATACAAGAGCACGCAACAGATTCAAACTTAATACGAACCACTCCAAACTTGACTGTAAAAAATATGATTTCAACAATCGAGTTATTGAAGTGTGGAACTCATTACCGGACTCAATTGTGTCAACCCCTAACCCCCAACATTTCTCCCGTAGACTCTCCACGATTGACTTCTCCAGATTTCTAAGAGGCCAGTAAGGGGCGTACATAAGTGCACTGGTGTGCCTTTCGTCCCCTGTCCAATTGTCTTTCCTTTCTCTCACTTATCATATATATTCTCTTTCTTTCATATATCCTCTCTTTTAAGTTCACTTTACCCTTATAAATATATTACTACATGTCTATTTTTCTTCCTATGTATTTGTGTATTGGACAAATGAATAAATAAAAAAATAAAAAAAATAAATTTTCCAACGTTGTGGCTGCTTGGGGGTGTGGCTGTAAGCATTTGCGCCCCCCAGACATGCCCACAAACATGGCAGCCACGACAGGGAAGGCGACATCGTAAAAGCAGAAAAGGATCACTGGTTTCTTCATAGTGATTTAAAGGCTTTTCTTATACCCTCCAGATTATCTGACATTTTCAGCTATCTGACTATCAGCCCACCCATTTATGTCAGATAATCGAGATTCTACTGTATTAGATTTATAATCCCCCCTTCTCCAAATGGACTCAGGGCAACGTACACCAATAAAAACAGTATACAATCAGTAAAACCCCAATAATAAAAACATTCATCCATCAGTCATCACTTCAGACTGGAGCTGTATGTTGAGCACTCAATGGCCTGGTGGCGAAGCCATGTTTTTAAGGCCTTTTAGAAGGCCAGGAGGGTGGGGGTGGTGCAGATTTCTGGGAAAAGATGGTTCCAGAGGGTTGGAGCCCCCATATCTTTGGTGCTAGTCACTAGCGCCAATGATGTTAACTAGTTAGGGTGATGAAGGGTCTGCAAGAAAACAAGCAAGCTCAGAGAAGACCAAGGATACCTCATTTTGTCTCTGAGCTTCAAATATTCTCCTTTATTGGGAATTTTAAGGTGTGCAAATTTCAACTCCCAGAATACCCCAACTACCATAAGTCCAGACATTTTATAGTTGCCACATTTGAAAAACACATCCTAGATTCAATTTTTAACATTTCTAGAATTGGAAAACCAGGACCATGGCTGGAGAAGGCAAACTGGTGCCTCTCAGATGAGGGGAACACCATTTTCTGTCGAACTTGCAGAGGTGCCTCCAGGAATTGGTTTAGGAGGCTGGGTGGGGGTCGGGGGCCAAGATTGAGATCTGACCCCCCCCCCTCCGTGGCAGGTTAGGGCTGGAAATGGGCAATTAGAAGCGACTGCGCATGCTCCTTTGGGCATCCTTTAAAGGGTGATGGACCGCCTCTTTCCAGAAACTAGAGGTTGGAACAACTTCGGGTATTGGAGAGAAGATGTCCATGGGAATCACCGGATCCAATTTCCCACGGGGATTGGAGGGTGAACTCCTCCCACACGATGAAGGGGCGTGGCTTGGATCCAGATGAGGGTGGCTACCTTCACCTGGTTCAGCCAGGAGTTTTTGCCCAATGTTGCCAAGGAATTTTCTGGTAGGAATTTCCGCCCCGTTAGTTTTGGCCTCTGCAGGTCCTTAGTTCATTTTTGGATTTAAATATTTAAATTTACGTATTCAAATTTATTTAAATTTATGTTAATTTAATAAAATGACCCTAATTTAATCCACAATATGTCTCAGTGTCTTTACTCCACTTCCAGTGGCAATAGATGTTTTTTGGTCAGAAATATACCCGAAAGGTCACAAATTACAACCATGTGGTTGTATAATGCTACAGCTGGTTGTATTTATGATCCTGTTATCAAGCACCTAAATTGCAATCACAAGACTGGGGCGGAGATGAAGCGGTGATATCACAATCGAAAGTGTGATCCTGTCTTTCAAAGCAATCATAACTTTAAATTGTTGTTAAAGAAACAGTTATAAGTCAAGAACTATCTGCATTTCTCTACTTAAAATTTACCTCTTTAAATGGAAATTAAAAGTTAATAGCTACTATAGTTGCAGAGGAAGTTTTTTGTTATTTATTGAAGTGGAACGATCTATATGAAAGTCGGTTTTGAAGTAATAACAAAGACCACAGTGTAGTGTTACTAAGGAAGGTGACATTTCTAATTTTTCACTGTAAAGGTGGAAGGAATAAAGCAATCATCTAATGTAATATGTTCCTTTTATCAGCCTAGCATCCATTACATCTCTGCAATGGAGTACTCTATTTGGTCACAAAATAGATGGGCTTGGATAATAGTGTGTATGTGAAATCATACATATATATTTTGTATGAAATTTCAGATTTGACATTGAAATAAATCTTTCTAATAAACCTGCTAAGAAACTATAACAGGAAAACACTTTCAAATCCTGAATGTTGTGCTGCAATAATTGAACTGACATAAGAAAGTTACTAGAATATCCTCAAATGATATGAATATCTGCACACAGTATAGAGAAATCAGTACAAGTATACGTTCTTGACAATAAACACAATCACCACAGATTAACTCATACCAAAGAATTGTATGTGTAAAGCAAACACTTGTGGAAAATGTTTACCCAGAAGTCTGGTTTTATTACCAGCTTCTTTTAAAAGTTATATCTTTTTAAAGACTTTCCACAATACAATCTCATCTCATCCTTATTGGAAAGAGTATTCAATGTCAGTGCCTATTCAATAGATATAGAATCATATGGATGTCTTTCTTTAACACACCATACCTAGAATCAAGAATTCAAGTATACAGATTAATGATCTGTGGAGAAAACATTTGAAAAAAGGGTATTGTCCCTGTCCTGCATTAAAATATAAAAAAGAGTTCCAAAGCATAGGTACTACTACACATAATTGAATGGGTTCACAGAAATAGCTTAAGATTCATCTAATCAAAACTTTTGAAGTTACTACTTTTGAGAAGTCAGCTCCTTTCTCACTGTAAGATGCCACAAAAGAAAGGAATTGTGAAACACACGCCGTGTACCACACCAAAAAATACAAGACACAATTATTCATTTAGTTCAAATATGTATTGGTTATAATAATTGCTATAACTTAAATAGAAATGTGATACATAATACAAGAAAAAGAACAATCTTGGCAAGCAGCAAGATGGATAGTTACAGTGGTACCTCTACTTACGAACTTAATTTGTTCCGTGACCAGGTTCTTAAGTAGAAATGTTGATAAGAAGCAGCAATTTTCCCCTTAGGAATCAATGTAAAAGCAAATAATGTGTACGATTGGGGAAACCACAGGGAGAGTGGAGGCCCTCTTTCCTCCCAGAAAATTCCTAGAGAGGCCCCACAGAAGCTTCTCCCCACCTTTTCCGGCCCTGTTTCCTCCCAGGAGATTCCTAGAAAGACCCCACGGAGGCTTCTCCCTGCCTTTTCCAATTACACTTTCAGAGGCTCGGGTTTGTAAGTGAAAATGTTTTTTGAGGCAAAAAAAATTTGAACACCTGGTTCTTATCTAGTAAAGTTCGTAAGTAGAGGCGTTTGTAGGTAGAGGTACCACTGTACTTGCTTTGGGGGCCTAAATTAGGTGGGCAAATTCAATGTCCTTGTTCTTTTTTCTTATAGTCCTTTAAACAAATATAAGACAGGGATCAGGCAACTAGCAGCCTTAAGACAAATGCAGCCTAAGTCCCCATCACTTAACATCTGAGTTGCATGATATCAAATATTGGTGGTGCAATTTTTACTAGAACAAGGAGATAGGAGTTGCCAAAGCAGACTCATCAACAACTTTCAGAGGGGGGAATAAAAAATTGTGTTTTAATGTACATACAAAAGGGGTGGTGCTTTGATCACTGCAGCAACTGCCATTTGGACTTTTTTGATTCAACCTGTGGATGCCACTAAGACTCATGTTTCAGTGTAAGCTGTTTTGGTAGATCACAGCATTTTGAAATTAAAATATGTCTGTGACATATTTCTTTTACATACCTAATGTATAATATTGATCTTGTTGAAGCATTGCTTTCCAAGTTCTTCTGTCTTATTACAATTGCTGGTATTCTTTGTACAAATTCTTGATAATAGATTTGTATCATCTTCACTGACTTCATCCTGGAGTTAAATCTATTTGACTGTGTTGCATTGTTCGTCTCATCCAATATATGATCAAACATGCAGCGGTAGTTACGGAGAAAATTAACATGATTCTTTTAAAAATGTATCTTTACACAATGAATGTATAGAAATGATTCACTTATCTCAGCGCAGCTATTTCTAAGCACATTATAGAAGTGAGTCTGAATGTAAGCTCTACAATGCATACCAACCGAGATGACTGGGGAAAGTCTTAGCCTGTTGCGTGGGACGAGTTTGAACCTGTGACTCCTGATGAAGTGGCTAAGGCTGTGGGAGCGATGAGCGCTTCTACTTGTTTATTAGTCCCGTGCCCCTCCTGGCTGGTTTCGGCCAGCAGGAGGGTGACATGAGGCTCGCTCCATGCATTAGTCAACATTTCCTTGAGTGAAGGGTCCTTTCTGCAACCACTAAAGAAAGTGGTTATGAGGCCCCACCTCAAGAAGCCTTCCCTAGATCCAGTTCTATTGAACAACTATCATCTAGTCTTCAACGCGCACTTTATGGATAAGGTTGTGGAGAAAGTGATAGCTCTTCAACTTCTGTGGTCATTGGAAGAAACAAATTATCTAGACCCATTTCAATCTGGCTTCAGACCCAGTTGCAGCACAGAAATTGCTTTGGTCATGCTGATGGATGATCTGTGGCATGCCCGGGATAGAAGTCATTTCTCTATCTTAATGCTTCTTGACCTCTCAGTGGTGTTTGATTCCATTGACCATGGTATCCTTCTGGGATGACTAAGAGAGTTGGGGCAAGGAGGCACCGTGTTATGGTAGGTTCTCCTCCTATATCTTTGGTTGATCTCATTCAGTGCTAGTAGGAGATCAGGGCTCGTTCCTCTCTCCCCTCCTATTTAATATGTACATGAAACCATTCAGCAATTCAGGGTGTGGTATCAGCAATATGTGGATGATACCCAGTTATATATCTGCACCCTGCATCGATTCAGTGAAGCAGTGGATGTTAAGTGCCAGTGCCTTGAAGCTGTGAAGATCTGAATGGGAATCAACAGGCTCAGACATAACCCAGACAAGACCAAGTAGTTGTGGATATTGCCTCCTAAAGACTTTGTCAACTGTCTATCATTATCATTATCATTATCATTATCATTATCATTATCATTATCATTATCATTATTTATTAGATTTGTATGCCGCCTCTCTCCGTAGACTCCTTGGTTCTTGGGGGGGAAGAAATTGTTCCCTCAGAATGGATTCAAAATGTGGGTGTCCTCCTAGACTCACAGCTATAACTAGATCAACATTTGACAGCTGTTGCTAGAGGGACCTTTGCACATGTTTGTCTGGTGCATCAACTGCAACCCTACCTTGATTGAGAGGCACTTCTTACAGTCAGTCATGTCCTTGTCACCTCATGATTAAATTATTGCAAAATGCTCTATAAGAGCTACCCTAGAAGAGTGCTCAGAGACTACAACTACTCCAGAATGCAACTGCACGAGCCATTGTGGGTGCACTTAGGGACACCCACATTATACCAATCCTCCGCAAACTGCACTGGGCCTCGATTGCTCTCCAGATGCAATTCAAGGTGTTGGTCATTACCTTTAAAGCCCTACATGGCTTAGGGCCAGGTTATCTTTGAGACTGCCTTCTGCTACACTATTCCCAGCAACCAGTGAGATCCCACAGAGTTGGTCTCCTTTAGGTCCCATCAGCTAAACAGTGTCAGCTGGCGGGCCCACGGGGAGTGCCTTCTCTGTGGCTGCCCTGGTTCTCTGCAACCAATCACACCCAAGGTCAGGACTTTCCCCACCCTGTTGGCCTACCAAAAAGCAATTAAGATCTGGCTTTTCTGTGAGGCATGAGGCCATTGAGCTCGCAGTTATAATCAGCAAGATCTACCCATTGAACGATATATATGGGTTTTAATTGTTCTATGCTTAAGATGTTTTTAAGATTTTATTCGGTTTGTTAAGCCACCCAGAGTCCTTTGGGAGGTGGGCAACATACAACTGTAATAAATAATAATATATTATAATAATAAATATTTTTGCTACTTGCAGAATATCTCTAACATTCATCACTGCTACTTCTACCAAAGGAAAAAAAGGTGGAGAATATTCCAGGTATTTAGCCAATAAACCCCAGCTAAATGTTTAGATTTGTTGGCAAAATGCTTTTTCAACAGGTCCATGCCAAAAGAATAAATGATAAACAGAAGCATTGAACAAATAGAAGTACACGGCTTTCAACTCAAAGTAAGTGAAGCACTCAAGTGTGCCAACATTAATGTACTCAATATTAGTGTTACAAAACACATTTGTTCAACATGTTTTTATTTCATTTCTACTTAACTTGTATCGATCAAAATAATATGACATTGGCCAATCTTACTTCACTCAATCACTAAACAATGGGGAAATGGCCATAAAATAATCCACTTAAAATTTAAGACTATTTTGATTTTCACATCATAGGAGAAAGATAAATTTCCTTTTATTTTGTGGAAATCTTGGTTGTTCATGTACATACAAGTCAACAAATGCTTAAAGCCTGGTTGTATGCAAATATGCTAGATGTGAGAGGAAAAGATTTTCCCTTGGTCTAGGGACAATTCAGCATCTGTCGCAATCATGTGAAAAAAACCCACAAGCCTTTAAAAGCTGGTTGCTGCTAATGTGACATGTTGAAACATTAATCACCCCCTAAGGCCAGCATAATTGTAGCTCCATGTTAATTACCTAACAATTAACAGCAGTATTTCCAAGGGGCAATCAATGAATTAGCTAGTGATTTTCCCACAGACTTTAGTTTCACACTGCCAATCTGAATGCATTTCAAACTCCACACCATGGCTCATCAATGACATTTCTGGTGTATGAAATAAAAAATCATTTGCACTCTTACTAATTAGACTCAATTATATTACTGTGTGTATTCAAACTCTATTCATTTACACAAAATCTCTGCCACAGGCATTTCTTTCCATTTATAAATTCTTTTTCTATTAAATTATAAGGTCACCTACAAGGAAAATGTACTAATCAAAATTTTATCATTAATGAATTAAGGGTTTCACTAAGCTGGCTTAATTAAGTTACCCTAATAAGTGATAATGGCTATCTGCAGCCTATCTGCATTCATGTTCTGGTTTACATGGAAGTATATTGTGTGTGTATTGGACACTGTTGGAAGTGTCTGGTTTGTTCAAACACTCTTTTCATCATTTCTCTTCTTTGTGCTTCTCTCCTTTCTTATATACCCTATGAGTACATAATACAAAAGGCTCCATCCATCGAGGTGTAACCCTCTATGGATAGAGCACTATGGAGTCTTCTGAAGCTTCTGAAGTTCTGCTGATATATTAGCAGACAATATAAAAAGCACTACTACTCAGGAGTAGTAACAATAATAGCAGTTGTTGTAGTAATTATTATTACTACCACTGTTACTAATCTTTCACTAAAGCCCATGTACTGTAAATACACAGCCTGATCCTGAGATCAGGATAGAAATAACATTTGATTTAGTGCAAGGGCTTTTGTGTCTTTTGATAAACTTTTAAATAATAAATAATAACTACACCCTTTAAATATTTTATAGAATTATATGGCTGGCAGGGACCTTCTAGTCCAACCCACTAGTACAGTTAGGTGTCTTCATAGCATCTTGAGCAAATGGTTGTCCAATATTTTCTTGAAAACCTCCAGGGAGTATCCACAATTTCAGAAAGCAAATTGGTCCACTGCTTAATAGTGCTTACTCTCAGGAAATTCTTCCTTATTTCCAGGCTAGATATGGCTCTGATGAGCTTCCATTCACTGCTTCATTCTCCATAGAACCTGAGTAATCTTCCCATGTCCTGTGGAGAATAAATTAATACCCACTTCTCTGAGGCAGCCCTTCAAGTATTAGAAGATTGCTATCACGTTTCCCCTGAATTTAGTTAAATTAAATATACCTAGTTCCTCCAGCGCTTTTCATAGGATTTAGCCTATAGTCCCTTAACAACTACAGTGGTACCTACCTACAAACGCCTGTACTTATGAACTTTTCTAGATAAGAACCGGGTGTTCAAGATTTTTTTGCCTCTTCTCAAGAACCATTTTCCACTTACAAACCCGAGTCCCCAAAACTGTAACCAGAAAAGGCAGGGAGAAACCTCTGTGGGGCCTCTCTAGGAATCTCCTGGGAGGAAACCCAGCTGAAAAAGGTGGGGAGAAGCCTCTGTGGGGCCTCTCTAGGAATTTCCTGGGAGGAAACAAGGCTTCCATCCTCCCTGTGGTTTCCCCCAAAGCACCCATTATTTGCTTTTACATTGATTCCTATGAGAAAAATTGTTTCTTCTTACAAGCTTTTCTACTTAAGAACCTGGTCTCAGAACGAACTTAAGTTCATAAGTAGAGGTACGACTGTATCTTACTTTTTTCGGCACTTTCTAGTATCCAAACATCTTTTCTATATTGTGGTGACCAGAACTAGTTGCAGTACTCCACATTTGGCTTCACTGATATGGCATATCCCACAATGTATGCACTCTAAGACTGTGTTGTCTCTTTTGGCAGCTGCAGCAGACTTATATTTAAGTGGCTGTCTATCTGTTTTAATTTTGTAATTTTAATCCATTTTTCAATTAATAATAGTTGAATGTTTGTTTTATCTTGAGGTAAACTTCGCAGTGTCACCTGAACTGTAAGGTATTTTTCCCCACAAAGAGAAGGGTCTTACTTTTCTTGCTTCTGTATTTTACTGGATAAAGCCAAAATCTGTAAATCTGAAGTCTTTTCCCAGCTTCGTGTCATCAGTAATTTGAATAGTCCCTTCATCTAGGTAATTTATGAAGATGTTGAAAAGCACTACACTCAAGACACAACCTTGAAGTGCCCCACTGCATACTTCCCTCAAATAATTCCATTGAGCATTACACACTGAGTGTGGTTGGTCAGCCAATTGCACATCTAACTGGTAGTAGTACTGTTTGTTGTTCTAAGACACCTTATTGCTCTATCTTACTAAAAAGTGGTCTATGGTCTACTTTAGCAAATGAATATCTGAAATACATAGCATTTCTATTACTTTAGTCATTTTATCAAAGAAAGTAATATGACTTTTGTTTGGCATGAACTGTTTTTAACAAATCCATGTTGGCTTCTATTAATTTCCTTGGTCATTTCTAGATGCTCACAAATTCACTGCTAGGATTTTCTGAATTTTAGCCTCAGAAAAGGCTTAGCTAGCATGTGAAGCAATAACTATAAATCTAAGACATTGTAAGATACCATTTTGTTGCTTCTCGTGCAAGAATATCCTAACCTCCGTCAGATTAGGGAGAAGGGTTTTTTTCAATTTAAAGTGACCTCCACAATTCAGGCCATGTCAAAATGTCAACTTTCAATTTCTAAACATTAGGAATGTTCAAAAGTTGTAACATACCTTGGAGGTTGTAAAGATTATTTGGTTGTTTCAATATAATTTAGATGTACTTGGTAAGTAACTGCATAAACATCATGACTTTTTAACATTTTGTTTGTTTCACACATGTCTTCATATTTGATATGTTTTACTTTAAAACAATCTCATGTTAGGAGCAAATTTGTGACTTAGGTATTTGTTTGAAAAGTGCAGTGAAGTTTCTTTTGCCAACAAAAGTGATCACACATTTCGGATCCAAGATGGCACCAACAAAGGCTGCCTTATTCTCTGCAATTCTCTATGGGTTTCATACTCATGAAACCATCTGCTAAGAATTAAATAATGTTTAAGGAGCATCTCTCTGTAACCTCACCGCCACCTGTCTTTACAAACATGGAGGAGATTCTAACAAAGGAGGAAGCTAATTCCCCAGAACTATGGATCACCAAAACTCAGATGGCTTAGATTAAGAGGTAAAGGGACAACATTTTTAAATAGATTAAGAAATAAAGGAATTTTTAAAAACCCGCTTCCTTCAATCTTTCTTACCAATTTATGGATGAAATACAGTGATCTCTCGATTAGCGCGGGGGTTACGTTCCAAGACCTCCCGCGCTAACCGATTTCCGCGTTATACTGGATGCGGAAGTAAAAACCACCATCTGCGCATGTGCGCCATTTTTTCATGGCCGCACATGCGCAGATGGTGGAGTTTGCGTGTGGGCGGCTGGGAAGACCAAGGGGAGGTTCCTTCAGCCGCCCAACAGCTGATCTGCTCCGCAGCGCGGAAGCAGCGAGGAGCCGAAGATGGGGTTTCCCCGTTGCCGCGCTGCGGAGCGGATCAGGTGTTGGGCGGCTGAAGGAACCTTCCCTTGGTCTTCCCGCCGCCCAGGCAAAGGGGAAACCCCAAGATCACTTGCCGCTTGCCGTATTGCAGCTTGGAGCCTTGCTTCGCCTCCTTCGCTGCAATACGGCAAGCGGCAAGCTGCCTGGGTGGCGCTGGGGCCATGCGGAGCCGCTCATCTAGGGGGGCGTGGACCGGCAAGGTGCCCTCCACTCTCTCTCTTTCTCTCCCTGTTACCGGTGTGGTATAAGAGAGAGAAAGAAAGAGAAAGGAGGGCAACTTGCCAGTCCACGCCCCCCTGGATGAGCGGCCCCGCATGGCCCCAGCGCCGGACTCCGTTGCCGAACGCCGAAACCGGAAGGGGCGAGGTGGGGGGGAGAGAACGGGAGGCTCAGCATTCCGTCAGTCGCAACGCTGGCTGTCAACTTTTCTTTTTAGCACTGGGGAGGCAAGTCAGCTCCTGCCCAGTTTTAAAAAGAAAAGTTGACAGCCAGCGCTGCGGCTGACGGAATGCTGAGCTTCCCGTTCTCTCTCCGCCCCCTCGCCCCTTCGCCCCCCTTTGTTCCTAGGAGAAGTGCTGGTGAGGAGCAGAAGGTCTGTCTTGCCTCAATCCCCAGCACTTCTCCTAGGAACACAGGGAGGCGAAGGGGCGAGGGGGGGGGAGAGAAAACGGGAGGCTCAGCATTCCGTCAGTCGCAGCGCTGGCTGTCAACTTTTCTTTTTAGCACTGGGGAGGCAAGTCAGCTCCTGCCCAGTTTTAAAAAGAAAAGTTGACAGCCAGCGATTGTTCCGCTGCCGCCAGCATGGCCTGGCTGGCAGCGGAAGATGTAACGTAGCCCACGGGGGATTCGCCTTCCTCCCACCCGCAGCCGAGACTGATCGTGGGCTCCTTCGCAACCTCGGAGAGCTTCCAGGGCATGAAAGCTCACGAAAACCAGGAAGCTCTCCGAGGTTGCGAAGGAGCCCACGATCAGTCTCGGCTGCGGGCGGGAGGAAGGCGAATGCCACGGGGCTGGGCTCGGCTCCCCCCTCGGCTCCCCCCCTTACCAGCCCCGCCGCGGAAGGCTCCATTCTGTTCCCTGCCGGCCCGATTGAGCGGCCGGCGGTCTCCATTCAGGGAACCGGCACCCAGCGTCCCCACGCCGCCTCCACCTCCCGATAATGCGCCCGACCTCTGCCTCTCTCTTTCTCTCTCATATACCACGCCGGCAACAGGGAGAGAAAGAGAGAGAGAACTAGCGTGGACTTATTTTTTATTTTTTAATATTTTATTTTAATATTTTATTTTTTTAATTAATATTTTTTGAAAAACCGCGTTGCAGCGTTTCGCGCTAATCGAGACCGTGCTAATCGAGGGATCACTGTACTTCTTTTAAACATATGCAATTCTGATTTTTCAAAATTAATTGATACCAATGGCATGCATATACCAGGGTTTCAGATACTTTGAGCAGAACTACCAGGGAAAAAAGGGGAGAAGGCTTGTGCATACATACATACATACATACCAACAGACAAACCAACAGCTAAATCAGTAAGGTCTTGGACTGAAGAGGCAAATGTAAAGTTACAAGCTTGCTTTGATTGCATGAAGTGGAATATTTTTGGAGATAACACTGCAGACCTGGATAAACTCACAGATACTATAACATCACATGTCAGGAACTTGTAAATATACAGTAACAATAAATCTTCATTCACAGCTAAACTTAAGCAGTTACATTGTTCCAAAGAGGAAGCCTACAGAAAAGGTGATAGAATGTTATCCAATCAGGCCAGAATTGTATTAAAACAAGGGAGATCAGAGCAGCAAAAAGAAGCTACTCTGAAAAGCTAAGGAATCAGTTCTCAACAAATGAATCAAGCAAACATGTGGAAAACTCTTAAAACATTACCAGTTATGGCAAACCTCCTTCTCAACCTGAAGGAAATCAGCAAGTGGCAGATGACCTGAACATGTTCTACTGCAGGTTTGAAAGGAAATTACAGCCACCTATCTCCACAACCTCCATCCCAGACACATTAATAATAGCCAAATCTCCTATACCTGACCCCATCCCATTAGGTTCACAATCCCTGATGACCACATAAAAGGAAGTGCAAGATCTATTTCACAGACAGAAGCCAGGAAAAGCACCAGGCCTAGACAAGATAACTCCTTCTTGCTTAAAAGTCTGTGCTGAACATTGGCCCCCATTTTCATCCAAATCTTCAACAAATCACTAGAGATATGCCATGTTCCTTCTTGCTTCAAACACTCAACTATCATCCCAGTGCTGAAGAGCATATGCACCAAAGACAATTACTTGTGTGTCAAATCACACTTAGCCAATAAATAATTCTATTCTATTCTAAGAAGCGTTCCATCAGGAAACTGAATGACTATAGATCAATTGATCTAACATTTGTAATTATGAAAACCTTTGAACGGCTATTGATGTCCCACTTGAAAACCACCACGATCCACTGTTAGACCACCTGCAATTTGCATACCGAGAAAATAGATGAACAGATGATGATGCTAATATGGCTCTTCACTACATCCTACAACATCTTGAATTTCCAAAAACCTACTCACTTAAGTTCAGCATTCAATGTCACCATACCAGACATTCTTCTAACTAAACTAAATCATCTAGCAGCATCTGATCATACATTACAAGTTTCCTAATAAACAGGAAGCAGCAGGTGAAGCTAGGCAAAATCAAATCAGATACCTGTGCAATGAGCACAAGGTCCCTCAAGAGTGTGTACTTTCACTATGTTTCTTCTCTATGTATACACCAATGACTGCATCTCAAACAATCCATCTGTTAAACTACTGAAGTCTGCAGATGATACAACAGTGATTGGTCTCATTTGAGACAAAGGTGAAACTGCAATCAGATGGGAACCTGAGCAATAGTCTCATAGTGCAACGAGAACAATCTGGAACACACTCAAAACTGTAGAAGTGATAAATTCTAGGAGAAACCTACCCTTCTTACAATACTAGACAACACAGTATCAACAGTAGAGACCTTCAAATTTCTAGGTTCTATCATATCTTAAGATCTAAAATGGTCACCTAACATCAAAAGTGTCATCAAAAAAGCACAACAAAGAATCTTCCTTCTGCACCAACTCAGGAAGCTCAAACTGCTCAAGGAGATGCTTATATGCTTCTACAGTTCTACAGAGGAATTATTGTGTCTGTCATCTGCACAGAATTCAGAGAATAATCAGAACTGCAGAAAAAACAATTACTGTACTGCACAGCTGCCTTTCATTGAGGACCTGTACACTGCACAAGTCAAAAAAAATATTTACTGAGTCCTCACATCCTGGAGATAAATTGTTTCAGCTCCTTTCCTCAAAATGAGACTATAGAGCACTGCACACCAAGACAACTAGACACAAGAACAGTTTTTTCCCCAAACACCATTACTCGGCTAAACAAATAATTCCCTCACCACTGTCAAACTATTAATTAAGGCTGCATTACTATTACTGTTAGTTTTCCTATTGTTTCTATCACCCGTCTCACACTTATGATTATATGACTGTAACTTTTTGCTTGTATACTTATGATTTATATTAATATTGATTGCATGGTGATTGCTTATTTGTACCGTATGACAATCATTAAGAGTTATACCTCATGATTCTTGACAAATATATTCTTTAAGTACACTGAGAGCATATGCACCAAAGATAAATTACTTGTGTGTCCAATCACACTTGTCCAATAAAGAATTATATTTGGCTCTTATAATCTTCAAGATATCAATTAAGGAGACTTCTGAAATAAAAAGAAAGTATGTAGGGCAAAAAGAGTAACTACAATGTTATTTTCTGGGGAGTTTTTTCTTTTCAAGGTAAATCTCTGCTTCAGCTTCAATATAAACAGTATTATTTAATGGGAGTCAGGAAACAGATTGTAATACACAAATATGAAAACAATATGCATTGCATTATTGCTTAGGCTCAAAACATTTGACATTTAAATTTTATAATTAAGAAATTTAAGAATTTAAATTTGAATAAGTAAGATGTTCATCTTACTTATTAACCAATTTCTATTTTGCTGACATATTCCAAGGTTTCAACAATTTTCCTACAGTTTCTTACACATAATATTCAATGTGTAATGCTTACAGATTTAATTTCCTAAAACATGTGGGAATTTCCACAGCTTCCAACAACAGGCAAGAGAATTGAAAATTATTCATTTTAAAGCAAACATTAGTTTCTGAAATACTGCTTTGATGTAATCACATCGCTGTTCCCACTTCAGGGACATTTAACTCTTGTGCAGGAATATATAAAGTCAGGTCTATGTGATTAGGCAATTAGTGAGATTAATATGGCAATTCCATTACAGCCTAAAGTTGCATTATTTTGGGGGGGGGGAATTAAGATTTTTTTAAAACCATACAGCAAAAATCAGAGTAAAATTGTTATAGATTACAGTGATACCTCATCTTACAAACCCCTCGTCATACAAACTTTTTGAGATACAAACCTGGGGTTTAAGATTTTTTTGCCTCTTCTTCCAAACTATTTTCACCTTACGAAACCAAGCTGCCACCGCTGGGATGCCCCACCTCCGGACTTCTGTTGCCTGTGAAGTGCCCGTTTTTGTGCTGCTGGGATTCCCCTGAGGCTCCCCTCCATGGAAAACCCCACCTCTGGACTTCTGTGTTTTTGTGATGCTGCAGGGGAATCCCAGCAGGGGAATCCCAGCAGCGCAAAAATAGGCGCTTCACTGGCAACAGAAGTCCGGAGGTGGGGTTTCCCGGTGAGGGGAGACTCAGCAAAATCACAGCATCGCAAAAACACGGAAGTCCGAAAGTGGGGTTTCCCATGGAGGGGAGCCTGAGAGGAATCCCAGCAGCACAAAAACAGGGGCTTTGGCTGGAAAAGGGGTGAGTTTTGGGCTTGCACGCATTAATCACTTTCCCACTGATTCCAATGGGAAACATTGTTTTGTCTTATGAACTTTTCACCTTACAAACCTCATCCTGGAACCAATTAAGTTCGTAAGACAAGGTATCACTGTATATTTAAAAGAAACTTTAAGGCATTAAAAATACTGAAGTCATCCATTTTAATAAATGATTAAAATATTCTAAAAATGAAAAATTGAATTTTTAAGGCAAAGATCATTTTTTTCTTCTGAGTCAACTTCATAGAAAAAAAATATCATTCCTCATAAAATGATTTGAGAAATGAAACATTTTTTGTAACCACAGAAAACATTATTGAAATTTGGCATTAAATCTGTCAAAATTCCTGCCATATTTTAATCTGTTAAAATTTAAAATTTTGATTTAATGAACACATACTTCTACTCCCAATACTTCCAGCATTTGAGGGACAACAAACATATAGTAAAACCTTGATTTAGCATAGCATTTATCAAAGTGGGTTCAGGAAGACATGAATAGACTTACTGTACAATACAGTGGGAAATGTGAATTTATTATCTGTCATTCCCAAGTACCAAGTTTCTTTATCAATATTTCAATCTATTTTCTTTAACAAGTATGTTCCACAGTTTCAAAAATTTTAAAAATTCTTGATTTAACAGATCTCAGATAGATCAGATTAATAGGCCTTGGCTTTAACAGAAACAATCTACTAAATCCAAATTTTGTCTGAAATTTGGACAATAAATGTTCAGAAAATCAAAATCAAATGAATATTCCCTATAGCATAGATATTCTCATGAATGGGAGAGGAGTTCTTTTTCTGTTATTGCTAAAATATTTCAATGTCCATTTAGCTAACATTAAATTTTAAAAATTTGTCCTCCTTTAAAGTGTTAAATAAGTGGTTATTCACATCATTTGCATAAAAACAGATCAAAATGGAAGTATAAAGGGAAATTAATATAATAATTAATATAATAATCTACCATATTTTCAGAGTACAAAATGCACCTCCCCCCCCAAAAAAAGGGTGAAAATCTGGGTGTGTCTTATACTCCGAATGTAGCCACACCCACATACTCCGTTTGTTGCATTTTCAGGTGGTTCCAGGCGGTGGGGATCCTCAGTTCAACATGGAGCCTGATTCCTGAAGTGTCCTGGAAAGTGCATTGAAAGCTGGGCTTCCTCTCAGAAAGTCCCAATAGACAGGCAGCATATCACTCCTCCTGGATCTGCCATTTCATAAACATGCTACCGGGCTTTCCAGCAAACCGCTGTGGCATGGCTACCTTGGTCGGAGTCTGTGTTGAGAACCATTTAAATGGGAGTGTTTTCAGGTGGCAGATTCCCCTCTCCATATGCAGAAAGGGTGCCCGAAATGCGAGGATCTGGAGGAAAGATACCAGGTGGCAGATTCCCTCCTGCCAAAAATGGAATCTGTTACCTGAAAATGCTTCCATTTAAAAGGCTCTCAACGCAGGCTCTGACCGAGGCAGCCAAGCCACAGAGGCTTGCTGGAAAGCCCGGTAGCACGTTTATGAAATGGTAGCATGTCTCTATAGGGACTTTTTGAGAGGAAGCCCAGATTTCAATGCCTATGGCTATAGTTTAGAAGAAAGGGGCATTCTGGGAGTGGAGCCAAGTCTGTCTTCTGCCACCATGAAAATCATACCCCACCCACTCCAGTTAAATTCCATCCCAATTTTGGCAAAAAAAGAGTTCAACATATGCATAATAAAACAGAAAGTCTGATTAAAGATTTGAAGAATATGTGTTTTAAGGAAATCTCCTTAGTCTTCTAAGTTTCCAACGCTTTTCTTGGGAAATTTAGTCACCTTGTACAAGTAAATTGACTACTTCCATAGCAGAAATATGAGATTTACCTTATGCAACAAAAGTGGATTCTGAAAAAGCAAGGAATATCTGCTACTAATATGTTTTATTAATAATACAAAAACACAGAAGATTATACAACCATATATGACTACTTGTAATTTCTTTTTCATTTCACATTTCTGTAATCTTAGAAAGCAAGATTCATTTTTATTGTTAGAACAGATAAAAAGGTATGTGCTGCTTATTATTAAAATCCCAGTGGAAGTGAAGACCCCGCTAATCCTGATGCTGGTAGGCAGAGGTAGGATTCTTTTTTTATTGTTTTCTTTGCCCAAAATTAAGGTGTGTCTTATACTCTGAAAAATATGGTATTTCAGGTATTACAATGAAATGGTCCAGAGATAATTCAGTAACATTAAGAAGAAACTCTGAAAATAATTCCTAAACTTTATATCTTTGCTATCTCTTAGATAGATGAATGGCTTAATAAAAGCAGCAAATATAAATATGTTTAAAAAAAAAATAGTCTGCAAATACTACTTTATTTTTATTTATTTTTATACTGATTGATTGATTGGATTTATATGCTGCCCCTCTCCGAGGATTGTATATTGCAGATACATAAATCAAATCTCCTAAAATTAGTCAGGAGGGAACACAATATTTTACTCATCAATGTAATAAGGATGCCATGATTGGGGCTGCAAACTAAGGCTTTAGAGGTTGATGCAGAGCTAAAAAAATTTAAAAGGGAAAAAACATAGTTCAAGGCAACAGCGGTTCCACAATCAGCTTGCCTTTTGAAAAATAGCCCTTGTTTTAATTGATGTGTTCCTCTTGTTTTCCATATACAATTGTTTTATATAATTGCTTGATTATGTTTTTTCAAGCATTGTTCTTTCTTGTATACAATTCTTGGCTTCTTTGAGCGATAGATACCATGTTTTACATCACACCAAAGCCAAGCAAATACTGGCAATGCAGTTAGTGCCTCATCAGAAATGCTATCCCAAATGAAATGTGGTTTTGATCAGTGAAGAGGGTAGGAAAGAGCCAAGATACCTTGAACGGTAAGAAAGAAGTCTCCCAAAAGCAGAAGTATCTAGCTGGGAAATTAGGCATTCTACAAGAAAAAAGGAGACCAGGGACTCTAATCAGTTTATATATTATGTTATTGTAAATAAACTAAGCTTATTGTTTAAACAACATTGATTACAATATTCAAACAAAACATTCGAAAGGGCAGTTAGTTCCCTTTCAGTTACATGAGAAACCATTCATGCAACTAAGCCAAACATGTTTATATATATGTCAAAATGATTTCTGTCAATGACTTCCAAGTTAATTTATGAGGACATGCAGATTTATTTGTATGAACTACAGTAAAGACTTGGTATGAAAAACTGTTACTTCATTGCTTTGCAGCTGCAGTGGCTGTTGCTCTTTTGACGCTATGAGGTTTTTTTATAGAGAAATAGCCTGCCTTTTATCCCATTGCCTTTTATCAAGGCAATTTATATGGGTGTTTCCTTCATCTCTACAATAGCAACTCTGCGAGGTAGGTTAGAGGAGAGAGTATGGCTGACTCAAAATGACCTAGTTATCATATCTAAAGATGGGCTTGAATTTGGGTCTTCCTAATCCAACCAAACATATGAAAGGTCAAACTTACTTTCAGTTTTGTTACATGGTTTATTGATGTAATAATTTTGGGGCAGGGTCCTGCTTGACTTCACAAATATTTGTGAACTATCCCCATTTGACACATGATAGAAATGAGCATGATACCTCCAAGTGCTTATAAGACCAATACAAAGCTATGGAAGATGTTTCGTAAGACACATAAATAAAACCTCTGCAATTTTATCAAAGTCTATTCCATGGCATGATCAAGAGATTTAAGATGGGGAGGTCGCTAATACACGAGTCCGCGGAGAGGGGCGGCATACAAATCTAAATAATAAATAAATAAATAAATGATGGCTATTGTATAATTCCACTGTAACAGGGGTGGGTTCAACTTACCTTTCCTACTGGTTTGGGATCACACTGGAAGTGCATGTTTTGCACAAGTGTATTCCGGTCACTCCCAGGCTAAAGTGGACTGTGCATGCCCAGGAGTCTTTGTGCATGCGCAGAGCATCATTACATAAATTTGGTTCCAGTGGATAGAATTCAAGCCACTTTTGGGGGGACTGGATTAGTATGTGGGGCGAAATTCCCGCTATCGGTTCTATGGAACTGGTCCAAACCGCAGGAACCCATCTCTGCACTATAAGGTTACAAGTCTCTCATACAGCTTTAGTAAGACTTTGATACAGCATTTATAAAAATTCCTTCCACTGGAATTTTACCAATTTAATTTCTGAAGTCTTTACATTTTCCCTCCCTTCCTTAAGCATCATGAATAAGTGAATAAAGATGCATAAAACAGCATTGGATGTGGCATCAACATAAATGGAATACCAAAAGTAGTGCTACGGTTCAAATGGTATCTTAATTCATATTCAAGTGATATGAGATAAAAGATTAAAAACAATGTAAAAACAAATGATCTCTACTTCTCTAATTGTCAGCAATAAAAATTCAGTATGATTGCAAGTTAATATCTTTTTATTTGATTTAATGCAACATGGGCTAGTTCTATAGCAATAAAATATCTTGTTGTATACCATGGTATAGAAGATTATAATCTGATGATCTCTGCTCTTTGTTTTTATTAGATGCATTTTTACATAACCGTTACTCATAAAGTTTTGACAGATAATATTACAACAGTTAGCCTCCCAGCTATTATTAAGAAAAAAATTTCCAGCTTCTTGAAATATTAATTTATTAAAATGCAATAAAAACAACCACCTAGTCATATCCTAAATTGTGAATATTTTAGAGGTGATGCTTGATATTTCTGTCATCTGTACTTCAAATATTTTCGCATTTGAAAGGTGAAATAACACTAAGTCATAAAAAATCTCTTTCAGCATGCTAGCTGACACTGTCTTCCTAAGATTGTGTATTTTTGCTTTAAAGAGACAGGTGTATGTAATTTTAATGTCAGCACCAGCATCACCAAAAAGTACCCTGGCAATCAGTGGAAAGGTTTAATAGGTTTCCTGTCTTGTTCTTAATTTGCTGAAATTACAAAATCAATACTTTCAGTTGTAGCTGCTGCTACCCGTTTTACTGCTTTAAGATAAAGTCTACAAAGAAAGTAACCTTCACTTTCAATTTGCAACACCGAATGTCAGAGTGTTCTTAGCCACTAACTAACTAGTCTGTTTTCTCTTATCCACTAGAAGACACTGTGGATGTGCAGTGTCTGCCATAGATATATATATATATATATATACACTTGAAGTGATTAATAACGGACAAATTATGATTTGCTTGTTTGCTCCTTAAATACCTTCACGCTTCTTTCTTAAAGCCTTCTGTAACAATTTGGCTTCTTTTAAAACTTTTTTGGTCTTATTAGATTTTTTATCCTGCCTTCATTATTTATAAATAACTGGAGGCAGTGAACATACATAATACTTCCTCCTTCTCTTTGTTTCTCCATAACAACTATCCTGTGAGATGACTTGAGCTGAGAGATTACAGGCAATTCTCAACTTGCAACCATTTGTTCAATGACCATGCAAAGTTACAACAGCACTGGAAAAAGTAAAATACTTATGGCTACTTTCCACACTTTATCCAGACAAAGAAGAAATGGAAGGAGTCCCCCCCCCCCCCCCGCCTTTTACTCTCATTTGAGAGATTTGTAGTAGAATTCCTAGTAACACCTGCATTTTGTAAATATAAAGTTCAGCAGGTCTGCAACTAAGCTGAACAAGTAAAGCATTTCAGTCTCAACAACTTAAGTGTCCTTGGGAGACCAGGGTGGTTCTCTCAATTGACATTTTCAAAGGAGCTTCAAATGATAGTTTCAAATCCTGGTTATAATGGGAATCCTGCTTAGCTTTATGCATGACTATAATTAATTTGCTTGGTGGTGTGGTCGGAGAGGAAGGCATTGCCAATTGCATAATCATAGTCACTGCTTGATTGCACTATTATTATGGCATTGGTATTAAAAGAACTTGACTTTTAAGTCAGTCTGACCTCACACTAGACTATTTGTTTGCTAATCATTGATTTATGTCCAATAGTTTACAGCATTCTGGACAACTCAGATTATCCCAATGATTTCCCTGCTACACATTATAAATAATGAAGCATTTCTAGAAGAGACAAAGTATGCAGAATGTGTATAAATAGCTTCATGTTTTTTAAATGAAAAGCACAATATTGATTAACATTGGTTAATGGAGTTGGACCAGCTTTTATTTATTATTTATTAAATTTGTTTCCCTCCCATCTCAGGCAAGGTGTTATATCTTAACTGACTACATTTAAAACAATTTCCTAACCTGATGTCATTCCCACCATAACTGAAAATTGCCAGACTAGAAAAAAGGCTGATATGCTTTATTTAAGAAACTCATGAAAGAAGAAACTCAACAACAGTTTATTTATTTATTTATTAGATTTATACCACCCTTCTTAGAGCGGTTCACAGTTGGGTAAAGATGTGGTATAATAATTCAATTTTGAAGAATAGATATACTCAAAGTAATCTGCTATGCTAATATGTGGCCATCTTATTGAAAACGCTTTAATTCTACCTACATTTTAACTGTAATACACATTTTAGCCAACCTACAATTTTGTATGATATTTCAAAGCATGAGAAAAGTGGCAGTTTAAATGAACAGCCAACAGCTATGGAAAATGAAGAGTTGACAAGGATCATATGTGTCAGTCACTTAGTTTTAAATGGTCCTACAGCCTTTACTGCATTCAACTCAGCAGGCTTTGAACCCCAAATCTATATTTACTTTAGAACATTGCACATTACTCAGAAATCTTTCAGCATCTTTGCTCTGATCTGAAGAAGGGCATGGGAACCTGTTTACAAAGGAGCACCTTTTATGTACTTGAAAGAATCAGAGACCAAATTCAAGAATATCCCTGGAAGGGTCTTATGTCTTCAACAGAGGGAAACAAAGAATGGGCTACTGCTTGTTAAGACTTTGTTTATCTTATGAGCTTATCCCTGAAGACAGAAACATTACTCTCTTCACAAGAGGTCAGAGAGGGCTGAAGGGAAGGGTTGTACTACTGAGAAATGAAGAATTACATTAGCCTTTCTGGACATTGTCAGCTGCACAATTTCAGCCACTTACACTTAGTAACCCTTCCCTCTTTTTTCTTTTAACACAAAACTTGGGACAAAGTAAATTCATTCCCTCCTTCAAAAATTTAGCCACCTCTTGATTTTCACTATTTGTTTGTTTTTGGCAAATTCCATCCAATGAAATGAAAATATGCTACTCTTAGAAAACCAAAAATTATCTATTTTACTTTTGCTCTTAGAGCCTCTCCCCCTTTTTTCTCACTGCATCTCTCTTTCAATTTAAAAAAATGTAAATAAAAATTATTCTATGATGCCTCATGAAACAGACATAATCAGACATACTGCTTAAGAAAAATATTTGGGAAGATTCACAATGGTATTGCTTTATTTATTGGGCTTATAATCACTAATGATTTTGTGTAGCATACATAGTTGTAAATCAGTTTTTAAAAAACAGAATACATATGTGCCTTTGTAAAGACTGGGATGTTATAAATTTATCTCATGTGTAGCCTTTCTTACCTCCTGTTCTGTCGGGCTCTCTGGTAGACTCCTCCCGAAAATTCACAGGTACAAATTTCACACACACACGTTTGAAAATTCAAAACAGTGTTCTTTATAATGAAAATTCACTTAAACTAAGCCCTCTTTTGGTATAGCAAAGAACACTCATCTCCAAACAAACTGGTAATTTGTACAAGTCCCTTATCAGTTCTGTGATACTTAGCTTGCAGCTGTGAGGCAATTCACAATCCTTCTTCTTTCACAAAGTGAAACACACTTTGCTCTGGTTTAGTTTCAAAGCGGAGATAAATCAGCACACAAAAAGTCAAAGTCAGTAAAGCAGTCACGAAACACAACAATCAGATAATCCTCCACAATGGCCAAAACCACAGGCTGCTATTTATAGCAGCCTCACTAATTACCACAGCCCCACCCAACCACAGGTGACCTCATCTTCTTTGATAATAATCTCTCAGTTGTTGTTGCCTATGCATCGCTCTCCACATGTGTGGCTGTATCATTAACTCTTGTTCTGAATCCAAGGAGGAGCTAGATAATTGATCTCCTTCTGAGCTGTCTCCCACACTCTCCTCCTCCCTGTCACTCATGTCTTCTTGGTCAGAGGAGCCTTCATCAGCAGATTCCACCGGGGGTGTGTGTGTGAAAAACAGGCCTGCAGCATGTGGATGTCTCCCCCACATCCACAGTCCTTGGGGCAGGCGCGGGGCGAGAGCTAACCACAACACCTCCTGGATATTTTTTTTAATCCATAATTTATTATATCAATCCTGTAAAGTAGCCTAGGCTGAGGATTGATGATTGGTGCAATGTTATCTACTAAGTTTCATGGCTGGTGGGTCTTCATAGTCCTGATTCACTACTATAATTATGCTATTACATTATACTTAAGTGCATGAGAATAAAGCTGTACTTTCCCCATGGTAAAGTTAATTCACTGCATTGTCAATCTGAGACCATTTCCTTAAAAATAAAATGGAAACGTTCTATTTCAGAACATCTTTATTCAAATCAAAATATGTTCTTCAGGAACCCATTTCAGGTGACCCCATAAAATATTAGATTATAATTTCCTTCAGTGAGAAGTTCCTTAGCAATTCATATTCTGATTTTTTTTCAGAATATATTTTCCTAAGTCTTTTAAAATCATTTTAAGAATAGCATAAATTTTAATTCATGTTAACTATTGTTGAAGGCCTAACAGGTTTATTCAGTACTGTAACTGCGATTGGAGTATTTGATTTAGAGTTTTTTTATTGTCTGTATAATTGTGATCTTTTTCATTAACATTGTTAATGATATAATAAGTTAGAAAGTAACTTCAAAATAGAGGTTAATGGAATGATTTAATAGCCAATGCACTACCTGAAGCAGAAGAATAGCTTAATAATAATAATGGATGTAATTAATAGGAGTAGTATTTCCATTTATCTGTGGAAGGGAGGATAATTCTTCATTGTCAAAAGAAAGAACTACTGTAGATACATTGCTCTAAGAGTTCATTTAAGTCTATCTCTATCTATCTATCTATCTATCTATCTATCTATCTATCTATCTATCATCAATGTATCTATAATTAAAATATTTCTAGTTCCATATTTTAATTTTCAGATTTCATATAAGCAATAAAACAATTAAACAAAATTGTTTCCACAAAATTTGAAAAACATTAAATTGAACTTGGGAGAGCCAAATCTTTAATAGATCTTCACTTAAATCTTTAGTTAATTAGGTACTGAAGTAAAATGAACAAAAATGCCAGCCAATCTGGTATATTTCAAATTAGATAGTCCAGGGAAAATGCTACTATTCAATGTAATATTCTGCAACTACTGTTCACCTTGGGATGTAGAGGACCACCAATTACAGGGGTAAATATATTTTATAAAATAGATAGTCTCAAATATTGAAATAAAGACCTAATTCTATTTAAGTGTCATTAATTTCAATTGAATTAAAAGTGAATTAGGAGTAAATGCAGATTTTTGAAATTATAATAGTTTCTATTATAGTGGTTCTCGGCAAAGAACTTATCTGCTTTGTTTTGCTTATCTGCTTTGTTTTGCTTAAAATGTGGCTACCTTCTCAGTTTAAGGATATTATTATTATTATTATTATTATTATTATTATTATTATTATTATTAATTGGATTTGTATGCCGCCCCCCTCCGTAGACTCGGGGCGGCTAACAACAATGATAAAAACAACATGTAACAATCCAATACTAAAACAACTAAAAAACCCTTATTATAAAACCAAACATACATGCAAACATACCATGCATAAATTGTAAGGCCTAGGGGGAAGGAATAGCTCAGTTCCCCCATGCCTGACGGCAGAGGTAAGTTTTAAGGAGCTTACGAAAGGCGAGGGGGGGCAATTCTAATCTCTGGGAGCTGGTTACAGAGGGCCGGGGCTGCCACAGAGAAGGCTCTTCCCCTGGGTCCCGCCAAACGACATTGTTTAGTTGACGGGACTCAGAGAAGGCCCACTCTGTGGGACCTAACTGATTGCTGGGATTCGTGCGGTAGAAGACGGTCCCGGAGATAATCTGGTCCAGTGCCATGAAGGGCTTTATAGGTCATAACCAACACTTTGAATTGTGACCAGAAACTGATCGGCAACCAGTGCAGACTGCGGAGTGTTGGTGTAACGTGGGCAAATTTGGGGAAGCCCATGATTGCTCTCGCAGCTGCATTCTGCACGATCTGAAGTTTCCGATAGCTTGTATGTAGAGCATGGTGCAGAAATTTTGTAGCAATACCTACCCTAAAAACTGAGAATCTGCCTCTTAGTTAAGGTTGGAATAACTATCATCATTCATTTGGGCTGGTAGAGAATACGTTATCCATTATGAATGGTTTGACATATTTCATGGCTTGGATTCAAATAATCATATCTAGGCTCAAATACTCTGATGGCTTGACTTATCTGATTCTAAAACTGCAAGTCCCTCATTACCAGCAGATTTTCAAAAAAGCATATAATATTTCATGGAAATCAGCTATTCAAAGAAAAAGTGTCTTTTGAACAAACTACATCAAGGCTCTGTTAAACCTTATTGCTTATTTTATTTATTCAGGGAAAAGTGGTGACACTCATTACTCATAAATGCAACTTATTAAACAGTTTTGATCTAAAATAATAAAACATTGTATTATTCATAAAGTGGTCATTTTCAGATTATATGCAAAAACCAATCTAAAATCTGATTTCTCCTATATTTTAACATATAATCCAAATCGTATTTTTGTGTATGATCAGTCTTGATGTAACCTACAGTTCAGGCTTGAAATCCTGAACCCAATTAGGTTGCTTAAACCCCACTGTTCTAAATTATATTTTAGCAGCTTATTTTGTATGCAGAATTGAATCCCATGGAAGTAAAGCCAAGATTTTCTAGATCTGCAAATCACTTTCACAATCTGATAGGAAATGTGCTGGAACCGTAATATATTTTAAGTAATATTTCTTCTTTAGAGATTAATATCAGCCATTACATTATATATCACATTATATATCACATTATAATTTCTTCTAAAACATTAAAATAGGCCTATTAAAAAGTACCAGCAAAAATCAATTCATAGAGATGGAGTTTTAAATTACTGATTAATTCAAATCTGTTTGATAAGCTTTAAGGAAACTAATGGATATCAGACAACATCTCTGAGGCTACTCTGCGACAGGAACTACTGAATATATAATGTCACAGTTATCATGAAATGTTATTAAATGAACATGTTTAGCATATATTTTAGATGAATGAAGACTAATGAGATATTTTAAGAAAGTTTAACATTTAAAAATGCCTATTTTAAACACTAAAAGGTATCTATAAATATAGATGCACACACTCCACTTATTTTTATATGCATATAATTATGCTTACATTTTATTTTATTTTATTTATTGCATTAGCTTTTCCTATGTTTAGATTTGAACAATTTTGTGTGCTAAAGTGGAAATCATATTGCAAAATCACATAATAAATGAGGTATGCAATCTAAAATACTACATGGATGATTTAATGTTTCCAGCTTTATTGTGTAGGTGAGTCTGAATCTATATGTTAATGACATAAGAAACAGTAATCAAGAAATATTAACATGGGTATTTGTGTAAAATACCATGTGGGATAAAAAAAATGATGTGTAACATTTATGTTCATCAAAAACCAATTGTGATTGTTCCATTGTTTTTTTAGAAGTAATATAAACTGATGCTTAAATTCTTAATTCTCTAAACATACAAGTTGCTGGATGCATCAATAAATCCTTGAATATATAATTTTTGGGGACTAACGTGACATAAAATTGTTCACAAAGTGCATGTTCTCTTTCTGTTGATGGTGCAGGCTGTTATTTTGTTTCTATTCTGTCCTGATTTTGCAATATATATACCCTAAATAAAATTTGCCCATTAGTGAGATCAGTTAAAAGTGTGTTTAGCCCTTGAATTCCATTTTAATTAATACTGGTGGCACTGACATGCACATTCTTTTAAAACATTGTTTTAAAATGTTTTTAAAATTATTATAATTCTAACATTATTTTAGAGTTAAAATAATAGATGGAGCTCTAAACATGTAATTATTTCCCTAATTAAGAACTCACTGAAGAGACACCAACATGGCAATCAAATAAATTTAATATTTTCCATCTTACTGCTTTAACTGTAGCATATTGAACAAACTAAATGACCAGTGTGATCCTACGCTTAAAGATATTCCATTGAGTTCATCTTACTCCCAGGTAAGACATAAAAGACTGCAACAGCACTTATTTTTGATTGACATAGAAGAAGGGGAGAAAGAGTGAGACAGAGGGGGAAGGAAAGAGAAATAGTGTGAGGGAGTTAAGGAGGGAGAGAGGGGGGGAAGAGGGGAGCAATCAACACATTTAAGCAATTCAATGTTTTAACACAAATATATTTTGGCAATATTGAACGCAGAAAATATGCAGATGTTTTTGGTTCCATGTACATGTATAGGTGAAACTGTATGTTGTATTACTTCTTTCAGAATAAGTGTATAGCTAAAATAGAGTTTAAAAAATACAAAGAATGTAAGTTGTTAAAGGAAAAAGTATCATTTGGGGATTAACTGGAGATTTTTTAAAAAATATAGATCTTCAGATTGGATTTCAGATACTTGTATCAGAGTTAAGTTTACATAATTCTGAGTTCCAGATCTATTCCCTTGACTAGACTAGATCTGACAGACTAGAAGGCTGTCACATGACTTTTGCAAAGTTTGAATAGAAGGCTGATAAATTCAAGTCCACCCTTTAGGGATTTCCTCATTCTCTATTTTCTCTAGAATGGTGTTTCTCAATTTTGGCAAATTTAAGTTATGTAGAATTCAACTCCCAGAAATTTACCTGTTAGGATGCTAGGAAGCATCATATAAATTATGAATAAAACATAAAAATGCAATATTTTCTGATTTTTTTAAAATGGCATTGCTCTGATTTCTGTGCTGAATGCAACTGTTAATGAAATAATATGACCATTTTCCTTCATAAATAATAAGATCAAAATTGCTTCAGAATAAATGGTGCTTTTGCAAAAACACTGTGATCTTGGTTGGTTAAGAAATTCATTTTTTTAAAGGTGAATTGCATTAAGTGCAAAATTAAATGTGTAAAATGTAATGATGTTCATTTCAATAATCAGCTTGGCTGCAACCTGATTAAAATTTTAAGTATCAAGTTATCTATAATTTTAAAGAAAATGTTTTTGTACTACCTTCTGGTTGTTCAAAATAGGTGTCATACTTTGATTTATGGATGCCTTTGTTAATTTTCTCCCTGTGCTGCCCACACCTTCCTCTTCATCCCAGCCTGATTCTTTATTTCTGCTTGTCTCACTTCAGTTTTTAATGTGGTTAATAAAATCAGTTTCATTAGTCACAGATTCTGTATTTATTTCATTTTGTGTTGTATCTCAACAGGAAAAAGAGTCTGCATGACCAAAACAAAACAACAACAATCCTACAGCCTTTTTCTAAACTATAATAAGGTGACTTTGTTCGTACTGCTATAGCATCTAATCTTATTACCAGGAATTAAATAAAAATTCTCATTTATAAAAGACTATGCTCTGATTTAACTGAGAATTAGATGTCAAAAGGCGGGGTTTGGAAACTTTTTTCTCCTTCTTGAATTATACATTTTTTTAAAAATGGTTAGATAATAAGACTGAGGTTTATGTCCATTTAAAAAAAACATCTGCTACAACAATAGAATTTGTTGTAATTCCCATTGTACAAGATTGATGAACATTAGTTCTTATGCATAATTTAATCTGTAGTTACTTCCTGCTGTAGCCTGCCTTCCAGTTTGATGATATGTTGTTGTACATATATTCAGATAGTCTAATATAATGTTTGCTTGCATATTTCTAAATCTGATATGCCAGACCTGATTCTAACATTACAGTAAGATTCTGGAAAAGAAGGTTGGCATAAAATTTACATTTTCCATAAACTATAAAGAACCACTATTTTCTCTGATCCCACTGCAGCAATGAAATGGTGGTACAGAAGAAAACTAAACTACCCATCAAACACATTCATCATTGCTTGTATACATCGCTATCTTGTTTCCACAGAATGATTATTCTGTATCTTCTCCAACAGGATGCCAATATGCTAATTTTAGATGATATTATTATTATTATTATTATTATTATTATTATTATTATTATTATTATTATTATTATTATTATTAAAAGGTAGCTGTGGAGCCCAAAATGGTTAGTGTCGCTTAGGCCACTAAGATCTCTGTCGGCAAATGTTTTCTGATTTAAAGAAAAAGCTACTAAAAGTACAGCATGATGCTTCTAGCACACAGTGATGAATGTATTTCTTGGAGATGGCACAATAGAAAAGCTGAATCCCAGAAGTAGAAGACACAAACATGAACCGGGGATGCAGCGTTGGTCAGTATGGCATTTATTTTTAAAAAATTTAATGCTAAAATTGCCATCTCTAGATGAAGGTTCATATCACCAAACTCATTCTGGTTAACTGTGACAATTTTCCATTTGTACTGTCTGTCTCAGCTTTTCTATTTTTCAATATATGTATATATATATGGAAATATATATATATACTTTCCTGGCATATCTATATATCCTTCAGACATGTAAGGCATATTGAATTTATGTACTATCTTCTTTGTAAATCATACCATTTCACATTTTAATTTTGAAAAGTCCATACTTGAAGACATTGCACAAGAAAAACAAGGCATTGCAGAGAAAGATGGAATGGATATCGATTTTAGGTATAGTAAGGGTGGTTTATTCTGGTTAATTGTTTTGTAAGAATGGTATACAGTATGTTCAAGTTTATTGTATTTTGTATTTCAGCATTAAAGTAATCCTAAATTTATGCATTATTAATTTCATGAAAATGATTCACTTGCAGCTATTTGATATATTGTAGCTACCAATTTTTACTGACCTGGTGCATTAGCTTTAATTGACCAATGTAAAGTGCAATTGAAAACGTATATGATGTAATTGAGATGATTTGCAGAATCACCTACTCAATAAACTCCTATTAAAACCATCTATTGCTTTAATTAATCATATTTAATAGGATAAAGAGATAAGGCAAATATTGTAATTTCAAGTAAAAAAATAATAGGAAAGTTTTCTTGTACTTCTTGAATAAGATTAAATTTGCTACACCTGCAATTAGACACATGTAAAAACAATGCAAAGTCATTTTTAAGTGCTTACATTCTTTTTGAGATCCAAAGGAAAGTGTATTTATGTAATACTGCCACCTAGTGATAGGAACACTGTGGCAGTTGATGTAATGCACTATTGCGAATATCGTTAGATTCTTGATAGATTCTATTCTCTTTGCTGAAGGTTTAAATATAAGGAATTCTCACCAGAAATGAAAAAGCAAATGAATGCACAATATTGCTGACTTAGACTACTATAAGAAGGACAATATTGTGCAAAGTGATAACCTGGTGGGAAGGCAGGCTGCATAATAAAATGGGATTAAGTGCTATCCAGGACAAAATTTAAACTTTCCATAAAAGCATAACTGGTGTCAAAAATCAAAATCAAATGTAAGTGTAAGCAATAAAATATATTCATGATAGATTGCATAAAAAATAAATCTCCTGGTTTTGTAACTAGAGTGCAAGAAGATTTAAATTTAGACAATGAATTTACCTCTATACATCTACTTAGCAATAAGATTGTTACTATCAAGTTCTAGTCCATTTACAACAAGCAAAAAGCTGCTTATCCATAAGAGTTAGCAAGTATGTATGTGTTTATACGTGTATGTGTATGTATGTGTATGTATGCATATATGTACATGTATATATATGTGTGTGTGCGTGCGTGTATGTACATATTTATGCATATATAGATATATACATACATATACATTTATTTTAAGCATTTGTGGTAATTACATTTGAGAGACATATATTTAAAATAATCACAGCATATGAGATTTGGGGGGGGGGGATCCCAAATGTTTGTTAGTGTATTGTTAATGGAAAGAAATATTTCAAAACAAAGAAGGAGTTACTTATGTAAAGTTCTCTCTAAAGCACAAGAAAAAAGAATCCCTTATTTTTGTTTGGAAGCAAAGTATAGCTTAATATTTCCCTGAATAATACTTTCCTAATTAAGGAAAACATATGTAGGTTTATTTATATACACCCAATCTCACCTGTTTGGCAATTCACCACATTCTTTTAAAGATGTTATTAAGATTCTTACAACAGCTGAAACCTTCTTTTAAGAGAAATCAGAAGAAGTTATATGTTAAATTATATTTATTTTTATCTGGTTAACCTTAAGTGTGTATAAAAAGCAAATATCATAAGCCAAGCTGTTTTTTATTAAAAATGGCCTCTTAGTATGTTTCACAGCTTAAAAAGAAAAAGTAAGTAACATTTTCAAGGCTTTTACAATACTAAAAAAAAACCTTACAAAGAAAGTAGAAACATTTCTTCATCCACTAGTGCATTTAAATTACCATTGTTCCTATTTTCATCACAGAGGTTTTGATCAATATAAGTTTAAGTTTAATTTTAGTTCATGGCCTGTATGTATGAACTTATACAGAGAGAGAGTGAGAAACTCTCACACATAAGAAATTTGATTATTTAGGAACTGAACAAAGTTGTTACTGAGATTATTCTTCCAAAACGGGAAAATGGTCCTTTAACAGTTTCAGTATATCAACAACAAAATTCATGGTTAGTTCCAAACCTGTTGAAGTTACAAAAACACTCTGATCTATACACTTCTTGAAACAATATATTATATCTATATTATTATTTATGAGCTATCTGTTAAATTGAAGGAGAAGCAAGAATTGAAACATATCAGTTTAAGAAACAGGTATGTAGTCTTATCATCATGTTAATTAAGTTACTATCTTGGCTGCCTGATATATTAATTGCAATTTTTCCAATTCATTCAGAATAAAGCCTTTAGTAGACCTCACTGAAAAATAATTACATTAATATTCATCATATTTAAATTTGATCAGTGTCTGATTTTCCATTAATAATTGCCAGTGACATACTATATACAACAAATATTTATTAATGCAGATAGATGAAATATTTGAGAAATAATTAAATTAGAAATAAATGAAACAAAAGTTTTGAAATACATTGCATTTAGTAACACTGTAGAGATTCAAAATACTTGTAGGATTCTGAAGGAAAATTTATTAAACCAACCAATTTATGTTCTTGCTAAAGTTTTGATTTTCCTCTTTTTGCTTTACTTTCCTATCACCTATAGATTAGTAGATTTGTGACAGACTCAGAGCAATAGTGATGTAAACCTTTTAAAACATTGCAGGCATTCCACTGTTAGAATAATTTTGAAAATAAAAATGTGAACTGGGGAGTATAAGGCAAGATGCTTTTTAAAAGAGCAGCCTGAAAAACATGGTAAGGGATATGGGATATCTGTAAGCAATGCACAGGATAACAGTCCTTGACAGTGCATAATCAATTACCCCCTTCTAAAAATATAAGTACATACCTCTAGATTTGGAAGAAAGAAAAGATAGAAAATAATTCTATCATTTACTTTTCTAATTAAAACATCTTCACCATGTACACCATTCAAGAGAATTCAAGGGGGAATATATATAAAGAAAACACTGGTTGGCTGGGTTTGTAGAGTACCAAATGACAGCAATTTTTAAAAGATACTATTTTTTAATGGAAAAGAATGGTGAAAAATAATGTCTTTTTAATTCAACCTGCACTGCTTTGAGTCTTGATGCTACTTCCAGATATACATTTAAAATGCAAAGAAAATATGAGTATACTCCAGTAGCTAACATCATTATTATTTTTATACCTTAGTTTTACTAGTTCATTGCTTTAAATGAGCATCACAAAACCAACGGAGCTTTTGTCTCTGCACTACATTTTCTTGATAATCATTTCCCTCCCTTACATGTCATCATTTTAATGTAAATCTTTTTCTTTTCAATAAAATGAAATGATTAAGTAATCCTGCTTTTTGCATGATTAAAGATGACAGATAGGCTTGGGTGGATAAAAATCAAGGCTCCTTGCAGGATCTGTCCACCTCACTTGTCAGAATTCTTCCAGCTTTTGCTTAGTGCAAATGACGGGGTGGGGGTCTGAAATTAGCATGTCCTTAAAGTGACTAGAAAGAATAACATGCTGCTACAGACCTACCCTCTATTGTATAAAGCTTTAACACAATTGTTCTTTTAAAACACTCTCTGTAATTAACCATCAACTAATTGTTTTGACAGAACATTAATAGATATATGACTATTGCTCTGCTATTTAATCGCATCCTATGCAAGACAGTGTGAAAAGCAATATATCAGGATTATTGGACATATTGCTAAGAAAAGGTTAAAAAAGGAGGGGGGGGCCTGGAATCTTATCACTGAATACAATTCATTTGCAAAGCCACAAGGAGAGAGAGAAAATCTAGCAATATCTATTAGTGTTTCTCTCGTTTCATCAGCCCTATACAATAAGCATTCGTCTGTTGTATTTTTTTGACTCAGACACATAAACCAAAAAGGAGATATTACATACACACAAACTGCTATCGCCTCTAGACATATGACCCCAACTGATGCTAAGAAGTCTCTCTGACCTCTTGCTAACCAGCCTCATGTGATTAATTCAGCATGTCCTTGCAACTATCTGCTAGAAATTCTGTCTCTATCTCCCCCTTCCTTATAAATATAAGAGTTTCTGAATCCCATCTATAGTTTTACTAGGAATTATTATTTGATTATTTTTGAAATAAAAAAAAATGTATCCCCTGATTGCAGGAAACACCACCTGCTGATGCATTTGCTAAATAGGATTGTAAATACGACATTTTTCTGATCTAAGTTTTGTAGATGTCTGTATAATAGCAGCATTGCATTTTCCTTCTTTGACAAAAGAAATTACTGTTCTTTGATATTCTTTTATTCACCCCCCCCCCCTTCTCTTCCCCCTTTCCTGATTATGTTCTGGATGGCAAAATTTGGGTCACAAAATGCTAATTTCTAACCTAACACCATGACAGCAATCACAGCCATCACAAGGATGGAATGGAATAAAGAGAGCAATCTAACATCCAGGGATATGAATTTCTGATCAGTGGCTGGCAGACTGCCGTGAAAGCTTACAGTAATCCCATTGGACAGCTCGGGTTGATGAAGCCTGGGAACAGGCAGCCACAATGTGGGTAGTTCACAATTGCAAGCATTTGTCCATAATTTAAAGCTATATGAGAAGTGGAGAGTATTCATCTGAACAACAAGCTGTAATTTAACTAGAGTAACATTTACATAGTTTTTAACCCATTATGTCCTTGTCTCACATTGAACAATGTTCTTTTTTTTAATGAATTGTACATATGGTGAGAGCATATCAGTGTGTGTGTGTATGTGTGTGTGTGTGAGAGAGAGAGTGTGTGTAGGTGGATACAGACTCTTTCTTTTTCTTTCTCTAACACAAAAGACTCAAACACATATATTTCTAAGGGGAAAGAAAATTAAGATAGTGTTATTGTGTAATTTAACTACAATCACTATTGTCCTTTAAAGCATAAAGGATCCCCATCACAAAATATTTTCCATGTATAAACAATGCTGCAGTCAATGAGTTTTACACTGCATAAACAAAAAATTATTTAGGACTTAATTTGGACACCTTTACTTCCAATGAACAGTATTTTATTACAGTCTGTACACAAGTGAAGTACTCAATGAAATTAAATCCAAAGCTTTGCAATTCTAGTGAATGTTATTTTATTGGAACCATTGCTACTAATTCATTTTGACTGATACAGAGGTGGACAGTGTATGGAACGGCATTATTCATTGACCCCTATGGCTAATAGCTCCAAATTTCATTTGATGTAAGTAAGCAGTTGGCCATGGGATGCTGAACATATAAACATATGACCCTGCCTTATTCTAGGTCAAGGTTATTGATCTATCTAGCCAATGCTGCTTCTTTCCATTTTCCCTGGTCCACAAAGTGTCATTCAGCACCATTTCCTAAACCTACCACCTGAGATGCTTTTAATTTGAGATGCACCAGAGACCTCCTTTCATGCAAAATATGTGCTCTACTATTGATCATAGTAGAGTTACTGCACATGATGTACTAATAAAGAACTAGAGACTCTTGACCTATTCACAGAGAATTGCTACTGCTGAGTTGATGGACATGGCTATGAAATATTTTTCCTCTGTTCACACCATCCAACAGCACTAGTGATGGTTATATATCACAGGACTCTTCTGCTAAGAAACACTGCTGAATTGAACTCATTAGAGAGCTAGCTTTGCAGAAACACACATGCACTGTCTGTATTTGCTCTATATCAGCCATCTCTAACCTGGCAACTTTCATACGTGTTTGAATTACAGTTACCAGAATTTCGAGCCTTCTTTTGTCCATGTGGTTTGGGAATTCCCATACCCAGAAATTCTCAGACTGGGGAAATCTGTCCTGAATTTACAGATTGGAAATTATTCCAAATGCAGTTTGCTTTCAGAGGTTTACCAAAATGCATCCAACCAAGCTAACAATGGTGCTTGTAATGGCAGTAAATATTTCAAACCAGCAGACTACAGTAATATTATTAGATGTTTGATTAAAAGTCTGTAAATGATAGCAAATTTTCAAATAAGACAATAATGGTGTCAAGGTTCTAAATAGCCTCTAAAATTAAATCAGTGTCCAAGTCAAAATATTCCGCAAAATTTATTAATAGTAATAATAATGGCACATCTGGGTGAAACCCAAATCTGAAATCTCCCAGGTTTCACCACCCAGTTGAAAGTTCAAGTCCTTGCCCCCCACACCGTCCATCATATTGTCCAATCTTCTATTGCCATGCTGGCAGAATCCACCCATCTCCTTCCATGCAGGTGCAGGTGCAGAGGTGCAGAGACAAAGGATGACATTGGCTCTCTAGACAATAATTGTTATGGCTGTATGGTAGCAACTTCAAACAATCCCCCCTCCCATTCCCCCACAACAGAAAATGCATGGTAGAATAGTGTAAAGCAGTGATGGAGAACCTATGGCACGGGTGCCACAGGTGGCATGAGGAGCCATATTTGCTGGCACATGAACCACTGCCCTAGCTCAACTCCAACATGCATGTGTGTACCAGCCAGCTGATTTTTGGCTTGTACAGAGGCTCTGGGAGGGTGTTTTTGGCTTACAGAGAGCTTCCAGTGGGATGGGGGAGGCATTTTTACCCTCCTCCGACTCCTGGGAAGCCCGTGGAGCTTGGGGAGGGTGAAACATGAGGCTACTGGGTACACCAGAAGTTGGGAAACAAGCTGTTTCCAGCCTCCAGAGGGCCTCCAGGGGGGGGAGCTGCTTTCACCTTTCCCAGGCATTGAATTATGGGTGTGGGCACTTGGGCACGCGCGTTAGCAGGTGCTCACACTCTTTCGGCACCGGAGGAAAAAAAAGTTTGCCATCACTGGTATAAAGTGTAGCAGGCCTAAGATCCCAAACAAAATGGCCTGACAAATAGTATACTCATGTTTTTTACAATGAAAACCAGAACCCAGCAGGACTATTAGCATACTCTGAATTTATGTCAAAGTACTACAAAGTTCCAGATAAGGGAGAGTTGATTTTCTCCATCACAGCTATAAAATCGAGAAAGTCCAATCCATCCATTAAATTTTAATACTGAGCCTTAAAAACAAAACAGATTAATCTCACATTGGTGTCAAAATAACATGTCACATTACCCTACTATACAAATATATAGCAAAATAAAAATATAAGAATAAATGAAATTACATAAACCAGAAATGTTAGTTACTATACAATCAAGACAGTGGTGGGTTGCTCCCATTCAGGCGGTTCCTAGAACTGGTAGCAGTGGTGGGGGGAGTCTCCACCCACCCATCCAGGACACTTCTGCACATGTGCAGAAGCATCACACAAGTGCAAGCAGGAACCGGTAGCAAATTAATTCAAAACCCACTACTGAATCAAGATATGATTTGCTTGCCATATTTAACATTTAAATCCTTCTTGTTTTCTTTTATATTTTTATCAGAAGTCTTCTATTTCAAGTATCTGACAACTCTTTTAGGCATGGATATGTCTAGTAACTGGCTTAAAAGGTCTGTTATTAAAGATGTGGCATTTACAGATATGTAGAAAAAATACATAACATTATATACAGATGAGTTACAGATGCAAGTATTTGCATATTACTGTTATTCATGCATTAGATTGCTACCTCAACTTTGGTTCAAACTGGATATTCACGATATCAAAAAAAGAAAACATTCTGAAATAAGAGTTTTTAAAAAGCACAAATAGTGAGGTCACCGACATTTAATGATCTACTTAAAGAAATATGTCTTAATTGCTCTAAGGAGGTGCTTTCCATATTTTCTCCTGATAAAGAGGCTTTTCAAAGTAAGGATCTTCAAAAGAACCTACCTGTCAATCTGAATACCTGGACACATTTATTAACAGGTGAAGCAGTCCCTCAGCTAATCAGGCCCCATGACATTGAAAATTTTAAAACTTTGCACTAGCATTTTAAATTAATAAGACAATTGACAACCAGTGGAGTTCTTTTAATACAAGCAACATAATTTCCTGGTGTTGTGCACCAGTTAGTAGCTTCACTGATGCATTTTGCATCAATTGGAGCATTCAGACACTTTTCAAGGAGAGCTTTATATGGGGATTAATTACCCCAATCTCATTCTCAGATCATACAAACAATGGGGAATTGTGGCTCAACAAGTAAACTTAGAAGCAGTGGGGAATTGCTGACTCAGAAAAGCATTAAAGTTCAAAAGATTAACAATTTTATTCTACAGATGCCAATAAACATGTTTTTTTTTCAAAACACAGGAAAGCAATTATTCTCTTGCAAACAAGCTTGGGTAGTGCATCAATCTCTGTGTCCTAAACATATTAATCTAAAGGGAATATTGCATTTACCAAATATGGTGATGTGAAGGAAGTGTCACATTTGCTTGTATTTTATTGAAAGGCACAAGCTTTTGTGAACAGTGGCTCATTTCACTGATGCACCTGGTGAAATATCAAAAAACTTCAGTTAAAACTTCAAGCCCAGTCACAGGATACAAAGACTATGATCTCTGGCAGCATTATCATGATCTTGCCTTCAAACATTTTATACAAAAATACAAAATAAATAGAGAGGAAGAAGGATTAAAAAAATGCAACCAGATAACTCAAGTATGAGATTGTTCACAATGTGATAAAAATAGATTAGCCCGAGTAATATTGATATTCCTGTAGATCAGAGCAGTGTTCCCTCTAATTGTTTGGGGGGGTGGGCGGAAAAGTATAGTGTCTGAGCGACAGTCCCTTTGGGACTGGGCGGCACAGAAATAATAAATAAACAAATAAACAAACAAACAAACAAACAAACAAATAAAAAACCCACCCTGTTTTGCCTCAGATAATTTCAAAATAAAATACTGTACTGTCTGTCTATAACAGTGAGCTCATAATAGGGCAACTCTATCAATATCAAGATGCCACTTAAATAGTTGAGCTAGTTTCAAACTAGATTTTGATTTTCTTTCTCTCTTCCTTACTCCCATTCTTTTTCTTTCTCTTTTCCTTCCTCTCTTTTTTCTATCTGTTTCTCTCTCTTCCTCTCTTCCTCTCTCTCTCCTTCCCTCTCACTCTTTCCCTCTCGGCTTCTGGGCAGGTTTGGAAAACTCTGAGTTGATGATGATTTTTAAGTGAGCGATTGCTCACTGCTCAGCTTAGAGGGAACTATGGATCAGAGATGTCAAAATCATGGGCCATAGCCAGATATGTCAAGTGCTGGCCATGCCCACTTCCATTTTAGCAAAGGGGATAGGCAAAGTTACAATAAGTCACATGACGACAACGTGATGACGCAAGTTTGACATCCCTCCTATAGGGTCTCCCCATAGACAATTTTCCTTATGAAAAAGAGGAGTTGTATAGAGAAACAGCATGGGATCAAGCGTTGCTCCACAATCTGCTACTTATTTATCTAATAGTTTTTTTCAGCCCCAACAGCTAACATGACTCCATTCCCAGAATTTCCCAAGTAGTATATCGCTTTAGTTAATTGTCCAGACAGCATCTATAAAGACAAAAGAAGTCCAAGCCATCATTCCTTGTCCATTTCTTGTTTTTATTGTAGGCAACTATTTCTGATGACCTTCTTGATTAAAGAGATGGCCAAGCTATCTAGTCACAGCAGCAATGACTGAAGATAGGGGTTTTTTTTTTCATTCTTCCTCAAAAAGATCTATAGAAGGGCTTCTTTCTGGTCACGGCAATGTAATTACTAGTAACTAATAGTATAGTGCTTCATTTCTGTCCTTGAAACCACTTTGGTTTCAGTCCCAATGCATTTGATACTATCCATGCTCTATAGTTATGCTGCAGCTCTAAGTTATAGCTAAATTATGTGCAGGTTGGGCTAAAACAAAACTTTAAAGAGGAGTTTGGAATTTACTTTAATGCCACGTATTAATCGGATGGTCTATGTCAGTGATGGCTAACCTTTTCTTCCATGAGTGCAAAAAAGCATGCATGTGTGTGACAGCGTGTGCATGCATGCTGCCTCTAATGCAATTCTGCCCCACAGGCCCCTTCATGCATTCATGAGTGACCCCTGTGCTCTCCCCTGCCCCTCACGCATGCACTGGCAACCCCTCCCAGCCCATTTTGTTGCTAGCAGGCTTCCCTGAAGTCTCCTGGGATAAAAAATGAACAGAGGAATGCTGCACCTCCCCACAACCTGCTTTTAGTTCCAGGAGGCTTCAGGGAGGCAAACGGCGGCATGTTTGTCATTGCTCTTAAGCTCCGCAGCCGTGGCTTGGGCAACTTCAAAAGTTTGTGTGGCTTTAATGACATCCTGTAGCGAGGATTCCTCCTCAGAGAGGAGCTTGTTCCGGATCATAATGTTACGCATGCCAAAGATTAAGGCATCAGTGAGACGAGCCTCTGGATTATCGAATTGGCATTTAGAGAGAACAGTTCTGAGGCGAGTCGCGAACTGATTGATCATTTCCCCCCTCTGCTTGTGACATCTGGGAGAATTGATGGCGAAAAACTCTAGCTGGCTTCGTAGGCTTGAAGTGAGCGGCTAGCTTGGATGAGAGATTGTCCCAGGAAACTGAGTTCGCCCATTTAGGGTCAGTGAGGGTTTCTACCAGCTCAAAAATCTGTGTGCCACAGTAATTGAGGAAAAGGGCACACTTGCGGCCGCTGTCGGCGTCTTTCATGCCGGCTGCTTCCAAAAATATTTCAAACTTCGCCATGTAGGCTGTCCAGGTCATTCTTTCTGGGTCAAAGAATTCAGGTGGCTGGACTACCGATGGAGTAGCCATGATAGCACACGGAGGGTCGATTTCCTCATCGCCAATGTAATAACTCTCAAAGCAAGGCTGAATCAAGCAAGGTTTATTTCGCTAACAGGACAAGGAAGTAAATTCAGTCAAGAAGCAATGGAGTATTGAGAGCTCTATACAATGACAGTTCTCCTATTTATACAATCTAGCCCAGCAACAGGGCAGTTTTACAAAGATACATTTTAAGCACCAAAAGAAGGCCACCAATCAACATGCAATAAACAAATCTGAACTTTTGACTTTTACCTGTCTGGGTAGGTCACCCAGGCAAATATCTAACAGGTGGGGCAGACCCAGTCTCCTCAATTTATTTCTTCAGTGCCTGCTAGATTCCTCCTGGATTTCTCCCTCCTGTGCCTCCTCTGATGTCCCTGGTTTCTTTCTCCACTGTCTCCTTGTTTTCTCCTGGATTCCTTCCTTCCAATCTCCCAATGTCTTTCCCCAGTAGTCAACCTAATTTTCTCCTGGATTCCTTCTTCCAATGCCTGGGATGTATCAACAGGCAGATAGAATCTGGCTCATGTGAAGTAATTATTCCTCTCTGCAGTACTTTGGTACAACCATACTTGGAATACTGTGTTCAGTGCTGGGGGCCCCAATTTAAACAGGACATTGATAAACTAGAGCAAGTTCAAAGGAGAGTTACAAGGATGGTGAATGGTCTGGAAACCATGTCCTATGAGGAACGGTTAAATAGAATAGAATTCTTTATTGGCCAAGTTTGGTTGGACACACAAGGAATTTGTCTTGGTGCATATGCTCTCAGTGTACATAAAAGAAAAAGATACATTTATCAAGAATCATGTGGTACAACACTTAATGATTGTCATAGGGGTCAAATAAGCAATAAGCAATGAAGAAACAATCAATATTAATAAAAATCTTAAGGATACAAGCAACAAGTTACAGTCATACAGTCCTACATGGGAGGAAAAGGAGGACAGGAATGGCGAGTACAAGTGCACTAGAGTGCCTTCCGTCCCCTGTCCTATTGCTCTCCTGTATCTCCTATTCCTTTCTTCTATTCCTATATCTCTTCTTCTATTATTTCATTAATATGTTCTATTACTATACCTTCTTTTCTATTATTTCTTAGATATATTTTACTATGAGTATCTCCTCTATAACCTTCATCATATGTTTTACTATGTGTATATAGATATATACCCACTAAACCCCTCATTGTGTATTGGACAAAATAAATAAATAGTAGAAATAGAAGGATCTAGGAATGTTTAGTCTGCAAAGGAGAAGACTGAGAGAAGACTTGATAGCTGTCTACAAATATCTGAAGGGTTGTCACAGAGCAGAGGATCAGCATTGTTCTCATTAGCACATGGAAGGACTAGAAACAATGGAATAAAACTGCAAGGGAGTAGATTTAGATTAGATATCAGAAAAGAAATTCTAATGGTAAGGGTGATAAACGGGGGAGAACAGTTTGCCACAGGAGGTGGTGAGCTTGACTTCACTGGAGGTCTTCAAACGGAGACTGGACAGTCATCTTTCTGGGATGGTTTAGTGAATCCTGCATTGAGCAGTGGGTGTAACCCGATGACCCTGGAGGTCCCTTCCAACTCTATGATTCTATGATTCTATGCCTCTTCCGATCTCCCAAATGTCTTTCCCCAGTGCACAAACTAGTTTCTCCTGGATTCCTCCCTCCTGTGCCTTCTGCAATCTCCCAAATGTATTTCCCCAATGCCTGCTAGTTTCCTGCTGGATTCCTACCTCCCACGCCTTCCGCGATCTATCCCAATCTCTTTCCCCAGTGCACACATGGGAATGCCCTGCTGTCTGGCCATAGGTTCATCATCATGGGCCTATATTATTTTAAGATAAATAAAACTTATTCTTATTTTCCTTTCACTATTTTTCCAGAAATATAGCATTATTTTTTTTTTGTTTAACAATGCTTAGAATACAAATTAGTGTAGGAGTACAAATAACTGATAGTGTTGTTTCCTTGGGCAGATTCTACAGATAGTATCATGTAAAAAACAGGGTACCGAGCAGTTCCTATTAAGGGCAATGTAAATTGTGTGTAAGCTTGCATAACAGCTTGTCCTCTCTTTTTTCCTGTGGATGATGAGTATTGAAATATCAAGTGGCATTTTTCCTTTGCATTCCTAAAATTTAACTCTTTTTTATAAGTAACCCCATTCCTATCTAATAAAATGAGCAAAATAAAAATATCGAGGAAGAGGATGCATGCAGGGAAAAGAAAGGCAGAGATGGAGAACGAAATGAAGTAAGCCTTGCAATGCTTTATTCATCTAAAGCATCAGAAAGGTCTAGCTTTTGTAGGCAAGACTCCATTTATGTAATCTGGCGAATGAATTAATAATGCTTTTCCTGGCTGATACCACTTCAGCATGCAGGAGAGCAACAGCAAACATGAACTTTCCAGTTCCATGCATGTTGATTCAGTGGAAACAAGGTCTTTTGTTTTGTTTTTGGGCAAAGTAAACCCTTATCTGGAAATAAAGTAAGACTATGTGCCATATTAGTTTGCTTTCTGCCTTCTGGTTTTAAGACTCCTACAGAAGCTGTGAGAAATGTTAATCTAGGATCATGGATGGCCTCGGTTCACTATATTACATTATTATTTTCCTATACAGAGTATGTTAAAAATATAAATTTCATGAGCACGTATTCTTATTAAGATACTTTTAACCTGTCTTTATACTCTACAAATCTAGGCATCTTGCCAAAACATTAGTAACAGCATTAAAACATCATAAAAGTACAAATTAGAAGCAAATATGCCAGATGGTAAAAAGCAAATTTTTCAACCACTACATTTCACTGGGTATACCATTAATGGAGGACCCTAGCGAAACTATTTCCAAGGTTATAATCAGGGTTAGAAATTGTGGCAAAAATCCAGGGAGAAAGAAGATCTAACTCAGGATGGTGATTTAATACATTTTGGACTAATATAATGGAACTGTAGAGTTGGAAGTCATCCAATCCAAATACTGGATATTATTATCTACACATTATCTTCTAAAGAAGATCTCCATATAAAACGTATCTATCAGCCTTTCCTTGATTGTTGCAATGTGCATGAAGTCACCTGCAGAAAGATTTCATTTTGGTAAGAAGCAGATCTTCCAAAGAAATGTAGGAGTAAAGCGAATACAGAAATTAACGATCAAATGTGATTGATTGAAAAAGCCTATACCTTAGCATTTTACTACTTGTTGATCTGACATTGAAATGAAACAAGCCAGAATTCTTGATGAGATTCATTATAACTAGCCAATCCAATGTGTGACCAATCAATTGTTTTTCCACTATGGTGGGAAGGCTTTAGGGGTAGAGAAAGGATAGAGAAGGATTTAGGGGTAGTGATTTCTGACAGTTTCAAAATGGGTGGTCGGTGCAGTCATGTGGTAGGGAAAGCAAGTAGCATGCTTGGCTTCATTGCTAGAGGTATAACAAGCAGGAAGAGGGAGATTGTGAGCCTGCTGTATAGAGCGCTGGTGAGACCACATTTGGAATAGTGTTCAGCTCTGGAGACCTCACCTACAAAAAGATATTGATAAAATTGAACGGGTCCAAAGATGGTGGAAAGTCTTAAGCATAAAACGTATCAGGAAAGATTTTCAATATGAGTTTACAATATGAGCTTCTTCAATCTTCTCCTGTATGTTAATTTATTCAGTGATGCATGTGACTCAATGGCTTAATTATGCTGGAGATGATCTCTGTTCCAGTGAGTCCAGTCAGTTCTAACATTGTGTGTTGGAGTAAGCTTCCACCACTTGCCTCAGCTTCTGTCCACTAAAAGTTGAAAGCATGTTCTGTGCAAGTAGATAAATAGGAACCACTATTTATCTACCACTATTTAGGAGACAAGTTGGTGCTTAAAAATGCAGTCAGTCAGATTCCTGATGACTCTGAACCTTCCCAACTGTGGAGTCCATTTATGAGGCGACTCTGAGAAGAGAAGTGACCTTAGAAGATGCTCCACAAAAAGCCTCTCGTCTTTCTCTCTGTTACAAAGCCAGCTCACCCTCCTGTGGGAAAGTACACAAATATGTCCTACAAAACAACTGGTATATTGGCAGCCAAACTACTACTCTACAATAGAACTATGGTCTCCAAACTAATGTAACAATACCATATCTGTATCAACAACAATAACAAACAGCAAAACAACTCTTTCACTCTTTGGTGATATACTGTTTTGCAATTTAATCATGTTGAGTAGTGCTGGGCTTGTGATAGTAATGGTGTAATGACTGTGATCTAAACAATATATTTCCTGACATTTTTCTGGCCACTGTGACTGGCATGTTCTGAAGCAAGATGGTCTGCTAAAGAAACCACAGGCAAACACAGTCGAGATCATGGTCACTAAAATCCCAAGTCCAACAATATCCAAATGGATAATTGCTGTAAAAGCCTACACCACTATTTTAATCAACATTCATTTTCTATGTATGGCCAAATCATTTAAATGTACCTTTTTCATACTGGTCAATTACATTTGTATTCAATCCACATTCACCCAGCACCAACTTGAGCTATCTGTTCTGGTTTAATAACATATACTTCTTAAGTATCCACTTCCAGTGAATTCATATTTTATGTTTCTTCTGACACTTCTTTCCTTCACATCCAAACAAATCTGAAACAAGCATGCTCTTATACATAACTGTTTTATGTTTCTTCAAGTCAAACATCCCTGTCCCCAAATTTAGAAAAAGATGCAAACATTCATCTACTTGTTCAACTTTTTCAACATTGTTCTTGCAATCATTCACTTCATTTTCCCTGTCAAACTCAGTTACTTTGGACTTTGACACATTAATTTTCTGAGTCATACTCCTTACGGCAACATACAGTTTGACATTGATTGCAAATCATTTGGATTCTTAGCCAACAAGATAGCATCATCTGCATACAAAACTATATGTATACACACATCCCTAAATAAGCACCCCTATCATCACCGCAAGCCCTCCTTAAGTATTTTTTCGTAAATACATTAAACACCACAAAAAGATCATCAAACATCCTTGTCCTATGCATTGCTCAAAGTATTGAATCAATTTGTTAAGCATTCCATTCATTCTCACGCATGATTTAGTTCCATCATATAGTGCTCTTATCGCATACAGCAACCAACTTTCAATTCTATCCTCGCCCAAAACATTCCATAACTTAAGCTAATTCATTTTACTATATATACCTATTCAACCAGCTATTCAGATTACAGAAAGGAACTAAGAAATACTAAAGTTAATTAGTGTTTTAGGTCAAAGAGTAAAATATTAGGAAATACTAAAAAAAAATATTAAAGACCTCTAGTTAAAAAAAATGAAGACAAAGCCTACTTAAAAGTCTTGTTGTCTTTTATTAGTTATTTTTGGGAATGAATGGAGTGACCTACAGTCCTTTTTTTTTCATTCCTGTCTTACTGTCTGGTCTATTCTTTACAGTTTACCTCACAAGATTTTATGGAATGTTGGAAGTTTGCCATTGTTTTTCCTCACACCCTCCTTGGGCTGAGAGAGAATACCCTGTCTTTGTGCCTAAAAACTAGAACTCATTATCCCTCTGTTTCTAGACGGATGCATTAACCACTATCCCAAACTGACAATCTCTTTATCAGTCTTACCATTGATAATCTAACAATCTATTGCTTCCTACATACAATGACAGGCCAGAAGATATGATTTCCTTTGCTCACCTTTGCCAGCAGGCCTGGGGCCTTTGAGCACTGGCATCCTGCTCCTGCCGATGACACGAGTGTATGAATGTCATAGGATGAATGTGGGTGCTTGTTTTTTTAATAACTTGGGGGTTTTGTTCTGCCTGGCCCCAGGCCACCAGAAACAAAGTAATTAATCAAACACACAGACACAGGCTTGTAAAAATAAAGCAAAGATGTGTTCTTTATATTCGGAAGGCTGCAATCCACAGAGTTTCAGAGCAACGTTAGTTTAAAAGTCCAGCAGGTCAGAGTTACTCACTCAAGTCAGTACAGAAGTCTTTCTGGCTTACTTCAGCCAAAACTCACGGCTTTAATGTCAGAATATCCAAAGATATCCACAGCAGACACGAAACCACAATTCATCAAAGTCACTCCAAGAACTGAACACATAAACTCCGACATTGTCATCTGCAAAACTCCCCTTTTTCAAGGCTGTGGCAGCATCATTAATTTTTAACACCTGTGACCTAGAATCTGTTTCTCCTTTTGCACAGCTGCTCTTGCCGTCCCATCATTCTCTTAACCCGAACATTAAAAATAGGATTGTTCATGATGTCCTCCCCCTCCGATTCAGAGGAAACCCTGTCGGGAGATCTGATTGGCTCCACTTCCCTCTCTGTCTCTCTAACCCCTTCCTCACTCCTGTCTCCTTTTGGTTCGCTGTCTGATTCCTCCTCCAGCCAGACGGGTCTTCTGTGATCAGACGGCTCCCATTCTTCTGAGTCAAATACCAGCAGCCATAGGAGCTGGCCTGAAGCAAACCACAACAAGAAATAGATTTTATGTTTGGGTTTCCTTTATGTTGTATTTTATATTTATTCCTATTTTGTAAGCCGCCCTGAGTCTACAGAGAAGGGCCGCATAGAAATCCCAACAAACAAACAAATAAACTAACAAACAAATAATTCCCCTAACTATTAATCATAAATAAACAAATTATCATTCCTTTATATTTATATTCATTTTTGCCATGTGTAAATAGAAATACAATTATCCTAGACTACCTATTCAAAACAAATAGACCTTATGTTATCTATGTCACTCATTACATCTTCTCTATTCTTACTTATTCTTGGGTCTCCAAATTTTTCTGTGCTCTTCTGTCTCATTCCCAACCATCATACATCATCTGGATTTTTTTTTTCATTCCAAATTTGTATTTGGTTCTTCCACTGTCAATGTTTACTGGATTTTCACAAGTAAGTACCATCAACAAATGATTGAAGAAGTCCAGGAGCTTATCTGCACTGCCAGATTGCCCTTTACCTGTATAGAACAACAGTCGTTTTTGGAATGCATGAATGGATAGGTTTTTTCTAGTACTCAACCAACACAAAGCCATGTATGAGTGCATCAACTTTCAAAATTAGTGTTTTCATGTTTCTGACAACAAGCCCCACTCTCTGGCTTGTCTGCTGTGCTTTATATTCTTCTAGGTCATTCCTGCATTTTGGCTACTTCACAAAAGCCAGCATACATCCTGACTATTTTCTTTTCTATATAAAGTTTACTGTAGTGCCTTGTAGATCAAATGTTTCATAATTGCATAACTTTTATTTATTTGAATGTATTGGCCACCCAGATATGGTGGACTCTAGGCAGCAAACAAAATTAGAGAGAAAACCTATTTTATGGGTTTTCCCCCTAATTTTGTTTGCTGCCTAGAGTTTTTATGAATACTGTTTAGATAAGCATTGTGACTTTTAACACTTTTTGAAAGGCATAGGTTTGTGGGGTGCGTGTTTTGCCAATGTTCACTCATATTCAATGTTCAACATGTGATGGGAAAATCAGAAACAAAAAAAATAGTTTAGTAACCTAACAAGACTTATATAGGTAGAGTTGTGATAGGTAAATGCACCTTAATGTAGCAGCAGCCTAAGCATATTATGTGGGAATCAAAAATATTAAATTGTATGTTTTGATTATGTGTCATCAAATAATTGTTAGTTTTTTAGCTTTCATGTAGATAGATGGTTTTTTTCCATGATGATCTGTCCAAATCTGGTCTTTTAGTTCTTCCAACAGTGCATCCATCACCACTGTAATTTAATCAATCCACCTTGCTGATGGTTGTCCTCTTATTTTCTCTTCTTCTACCTTTCCCAGCAGCTCTTTTTCTAGATATTTAGGTCTTCACATAATCTGCCCAAATTAGAATAATTTGAGCGTGATTATTTGTGCTAAAATGCCTTTGGAGTCCCCAGAGAGGGGCGGCATACAAATCTAATAATGATGATGATGATGATGATGATGATGATGATGATGATGATAATAATAATAATAATAATAATAATAATAATAATAATAATAATAATAATAATAATAATAATAATCCAAAGTGCAGACTCTGTAAAGAAACAGATGAAACAATCAATCACATACTCAGCTGCTGCAAAAAGATCGCACAGACTGACTATAAGCATAGACATGATGCTGTGGCACAGATGATCCACGGGAACTTGTGCCGGAACTACCATTTACCAGTGGCAAAGAACTAGTGGGATCATAAGCCCGAAAAAGTGGTCGAAAATGAGCAAGCAAAACTACTGTGGGACTTCCGACTTCAGACTGACCAAATTTCGAAGCATAACACACCAGACATTGTGATGGTGGAGAAAAAGAAAGTATGGATCATCGACATCGCAATCCCAGGGGACAGCAGAATTGAGGAAAAGCAGCTAGAGAAATTAGTGAAATACGAAGATCTAAAAATCAAGCTGCAACGAGTCTGGCATAAGCCAGTGAAAGTGATCCCAGTGGTGCTTGGCATGCTGGGCGCAGTACCAAAGGATCTCAGTGGACATTTGAAAACCATTGGAATTGACAAAATCTCCATCTGTCAATTGCAAAAGGCCGCTTTACTGGGATCGGCAAACATAATTCGCCACTACATCACGCAGTCCTAGGTGCTTGGGAAGCGCCCGACTGGTGATGAAATACGAAATCCAGCATAGTGATCTCGTTTGCTGTGTTGTACTGACATAATAATAATAATAATAATAATAATAATAATAATAATAATAATAATAATAATAATAATAATATAAAAAATAAAAATAAAAATAAAAATAATATTAAAATTAAAATAAAAGTATGAACTCTAGGTTGATTTCCCCCCCCCCCCCAATGATTTTGTTATTTATTTTCTTGACTGTCCACAATACTCTTAGGAATCTTCTCTAACACCAAAGTTCAAAAGCATTGTTATTCTTTGTATTCTAATTCTGAGTTCAACTTTCACTTCCATAGAGTTACAGGAAAGACAGAGGCTTTCATGATTCTTATTTTTTAAATTGGGAGTATAGGTAATCTTTGATTTATAATGATAAGAGTCAGGATGGTGCAGTGGTTAGAGTTCAGCATTGCAGGGTACTTCAGCTAACTGCTAGCTGTAGTTCAGCAGTTCAAATCTCAGCACCTGCTCAAGGTTGACTCAACCTTCCATCCTTCTGAGGTGGGTAAAATGAGGACCAAGATTGTAGGGGGCAATTCTGCAAACCACTCAGAGAGGGCTGTAAAAGCACTATGAAGAGGTATATAAGTCTAAATGCTATTGCTATTGATATAATTGAGATCTGGATTTTTTCATTGATATTGTACAACTGCACCACTTAGTGAAAGCAATCCTATTTCCATCAACTGAATTCTTGACTTACAACAGTTAATTTAGTGACCATTCAAAGTGACAACAGCACTGAAAAAAGTAACTTATGATCATTTTTTACAGTTATGACCTTTGCGGCATCCCCATGATCATGTGATCAAAATTCAGATGCTTGGCAACTGGTTCATATTTATCAACATTGCTGTATCCCAGGGTCGTGTGATCCTTTTTTACAACTTTCTGACAAGCAAAGTCAATGGAGAAATCTGTTTCTCTTATCAGGTTGCTACCTTATCAACTGCAAAGTTCACTTAACAAGTAAGGCAAGAAGGGTCATAAAATGGGGCAAAACTCGCTTAACAAATGTCTCACTTAACAACAGCCTCAATTGTGACTCAATTGTTGTCATAAATCAAGCCCTATGACCCCAATAGCTAAGCTGATGTTTTTAGATGAGAATTCACCCCAATCCAAGCTATTCAAACTTGGAATATTTCCCAAGTCCTGAGCGTCAGTTCTTCCAATGGAAGGATGTGGACTGACTCCACTTCAACTTGTCCCAACTGCCCCCCCCCCCCATCTCTGCCCTTCTGGCCATCTTGCAACCTGCCTTGTGGGGCAGCATGCAGGTCCAGAACCATATGTCTCATATGGTGCAAAAATGCTGCAAAAATCCCTGAGCAACAATGCAGCAAAAATATGCAGTTTCCCCAGGAGGCTGCAGCCACCCAAGCCCAACCCAGCAGCTCACCACACTTTTGTTCAGTCCAGCTCAACTCAGGCTAAGCCAACTGCTACTGCTCTTGATCCCATATATCTTAAGGATCTACCACCCTATGCTTCATTGCCCCAGATGACTTTTTCCATCTTCTTGTTCTTCTTGCTACTTATATGGACTTGCCCTTCATGAGGCAGCTGTCGGCCATGTAAGATTTTCTTTCCCAAATGTCACGAGGAAACTGTTTTGAGTCACCTTGGGAAGAAAGTGTTGTGCTGCCAGAAACTGTCTAGTGAAGAGCCATCTCAGACATACTTGGTCAGCAGCAAGAAGAAGAAGACAGCAAAGACTAGGGAGTCATGAAGAACAGAGGACCAAAGGGGGAGATAGGCAAGTGGAAGAAGTTGAAGCATCCTTTTGATCATAAATATAGGTTAGCTGCCAGGCAAGTGACATGTGACATTTAAGCACTCAATGGCTATAACTTTGGAAACTATCTGTATTTTTTGATTGTTCAATGTCAACAGAACTTTGAATCACTGAACAAATGGTCACAACCCAAGGCGAATCTGTATAGAACCACTGTTTTAACCAGAATAATTTTAAGGTCTGAGGAACTAACTCTTAAGATACTTACATAAAATAGCTGCAGAAAATTTTCCCAAGCGAGGTGGTAAATCTTTGACCAACCCAAGGGAGGCTATGCCTCCTCCATTTTATTGCAATTTCTTTTTTTTTTTAAAATCATTATCTAATTGTGAACTAGGAAGAACAGCTTTAGCATTTGCTGTTAAAAAAACCCAGGTAACTTTAGATCCTAAGCTACCAAACTTGGAAAAAGAAGCACCATGTTATTCTTTTAAAGTGCCTTACAGAGAATCTAGCACTTCATTCTGTCAAGGGTACTATATATATATTCCCAAACAACAGCTGAGTCTGCACATTTATAGTGTTTCTTGTAATTTTTTTTTCAGTTTCCACCTACTTTGATCAATGTTCCTCTATCTAGCCTATCTGACCTTCTTCTTTTGACTCTTTGAGCTTCACTACTCTCCCAGCTGATTTACTGGGTGATTTCCTCACCAAAGAAGCATCCAGCTTCTGTCTCTTCCATTGGCTAACCATTGCCAAGGAAGACTCTTTATACCCTTGTAGCCCCAAGCTGCCCCTCTTCTTTGGTAGTTAAAGAGACTGGCAGAGTGAAGCAAGGTGAAAATCTTCCTCCCCCACCCTCCTCCTTACTTTTCTTTTAGTTAGGAGTTGCCTTTCTCTCTTTTTTATCACTTATTCTCTTATCTTTTACACCAGAGTTCTTCAACTAGTCAATACTGAACTCTAAGCATCAATGGAACTATGCAAGGGGTCAATGTTGCTACTTTATTATTTGTTGCACTATTAGTTAAAGTAGATTTATTAAATCATTGTCATATAATAAACATTTATGGATCAATGAACTGAAGAGTTTGGGACCCCTGTCTTAGAATACATCTGTCTAGTTTAACCTTTTCCTCCCCACCCCCTGTACTGCCTCCCGACTAAGCTTCTTGCTGTATTCCTGTCCCACAGCTCTATCTGACACTTTTAAATCTTTCTCAGTTCTTCTGAGTTTTTGCCTTTCTACTCTTCAGGATAGGTCTTATTAGATTTGCATGTAAATGAAGAGGTGAGTCACAGGAACATTTCAGCACCTTTAATTGTCTATTAATTAGAAGTAATACGGACTGCTGGCAGGCTGCAGGGAAGCAGCTTTTAATGGCTTCCCTGAAGCTTGCTAGCCACTGATGGGAGGTTTTTTTCTCCCACCCCTAGATTAGCCAATCAGTGGTGGCTCTGCAAATAATCACTACATACGTCCGTATGTAACAGGTCTCTTATTTTTGTGCAGAGGTGGTTGTTGTTGTTGTTGTTGTTGTTGTTATTATTATTATTATTATTATTATTATTATTATTATTATTATTATTAATTAGATTTGTATGCCACCCCTTTCCGTAGACTTGATTCCTAATCCTAAATGTTTTCACTGCCATTCGGTTATCTAACTGCAGCATATTTATCTTTCTCTTCACCTCCACCTAATTACTTTTTCCATAGAAGTGCTTATTCCCCTGATCCTAACTTCGGGACCGCCTCCTGCCGCACGAATCCCAGCGACCGGTAAACTCCTTAAAACCCACCTCTGTCATCAGACATGGGAGAACTAAAACATCTGCCCCTTGCCCATGTTGTTTTTCCGTTTGATTGATTGACTGTATGCCTGTTTTTTATATATATTGGGATTGTTTTATGATTTTTTTTTTAAACTTAAAATTGTAATTAGATTGGTGGGCATTGGATTTGTTACTATGTACTGTTTTTATTATTGTTGGGAGCCGCCCCGAGTTTGCGGAGAGGGGCGGCATATAAATCCAATAAATCTAATCTAATCTAATCTTAAGGAACCAGATCCTAAGCACCCAGGCTTTAACTTAGCTTACAGTATATATTTCTTACAGCAAATTTCTTCCAGTTTGAATCAACCTGCTTTTCCTTTAATTATTTATGAAGACTTATAGACTAATTCTTGCTGAGGTCAAATTTCAGCAAACATTGTATTTCTATGTGCATGTGTTGAACGAGCATGATTGTTCTGGAACATAGCTATGAAGGCCTTCAACACAGACACTCTATCTATGGATGGTAGGAAATAAAATGAGTAGGAGACTAGCATACTTAGTTAAAGTGATTAGAACTATTCATTTGAATTAGTTCTTCTCAGATAGCTACTCATCTTGGAAAATACAACTCCTTATCTTGATATCCATTGGGATTTAGTTTCCTTATCCTTGAAAACCAACTTAAAGGTCTTTATCTTAGCATTTGTCTTAGCAAGAAGAAAGGGGTGTGTGTTTGTGAAAGAATTCTTTCCCAGCTTTCATATGTTGTCGTGCAAATATACACATATGTCCAAGCAGCCATGGAAATCCTTTGAAGAAGTAACACTGAACTTTCCAAAGGAAGCAGATACTTTAATGTTTCATAGAAGAGAGTTTTGCTTTGCAAAATGCTTCTTTTCAAAGCTTTGCACAATTTGAATATTTAGCATAGCTGCTGTTGGGTAAACTCATCTGATAACTTTTCAATGAAACCTACTATAAATAAGTATTCATAGGTTCACATTTGCTGGGATCAGATTACTACAGTGCTATTTTTTGTCTGGGTATGCGTGCACATGCAAGGGATTAATTTGTGTAAAATGGTGTTCGAACCAGGAACACAACTGAGTTCATAATTTGTCCCAGTTGTTAAGTGAATGTTTCTCAACCATGGAAACTTCCAGATGCAGGGACATCAACTCCCAGAATGCCCCATGCTATCTTGGGAATTCTGGGAGTTGAAGTCCACGCATCTGAAAGTTGCCAGGGTTAAGAAACTCTGTGTTGAGTGAATCATTGCAATTGTTAAGTTAGTAACATGATTGTTAAGTAAATCTGGCTTCCCCATTGGTTTTGCTTGTCAGAAGATTGCAAAAGATGAACATATAACTGTAACCATCATAAATACATGTCAGTTGCTAAGCGTCTTAATTTTTATTATGTGACTATAGGAATGTAGCAGTGGTTATTGGTGTGGAAAACTATCATAAATTATTTTCCAGTCCCATTGGTAACTTTGAGTGGTCACTAAATGAATGGCTGTAAGGTGAGGGCTAGCTGTCACTGCGATTTATTTAATAATTAATCTTAAGCAATAATGATTCATTCAAATATTTATTTATTTTTATTTGTTTGGGAGTGTAGGAAACCTCACCAATAAATACACATCTTTATATCCAAATATCCATGTATGTAAATTTCACCAATGATCATGGAATTAAGCTCAGTGAAAGAATATATAAATATTGGGGGGGCTGTTCGGGAACTAGGAATGAAATCATTGTATCTCTTTTTTTAAAATATTTTTTTATTTACAAATATAAATATAATACACAGAAAGAAAGGGAAAAAAAGGTGTATATATATATAAAAAAACAGTACATCACAAATACATATTAAAATATAGGCAAGTACAGGGTCAGTCTATAAATTCTTCTGAAACTATATAAATTTTCTTTAGCCAGTTACAGTTAATATCAAAATTCAATTTGTATTTTTTAAATAACATATAAAAGAAAATAGAAGCAGAATATATAAGTAACATAGAAATCAGATGTTCGTCTAGAAGTTCAACTTTGAATGGTCACTAAATGAATGGCTGTAAGGTGAGGGCTAGCTGTCACTGCAATTTATTTAATAATTAATGATAATGATTCATTTAAATATTTATTTATTTTTATTTGTTTGGGAGTGTAGGAAACTTCAGCAATAAATACACATCTTTATATCCAAATATCCATGTATGTAAAACTTCACCAATGATCATGGAATTAAGCTCAGTGAAAGAATATATAAATATTGGGGGTTGTTCGGGAACTAGGAATGAAATCATTGTATCTCATGTGCCTGGAAATCTGTAAAATCTATGGACATAACAATAAAAATAAAATGTTTTTATTTACTTATTAGATTTCTATGCCGCCCTTCTAAGGCGACTCAGGGAGGCGCACAACATTGAATACAACAATATATAAGAAATCTAAATAACTATAAAAGATTGTGGAAATTTACTAAAAACATTTTTAAAAGACCCCACGTACACTCACACCCATTCATCCAGTCCAATCAAATCTAGTATCGGCCAGAGACAGTCTCATCACTCACAGCCCCCACGCCCACTGGCAGAGGTAGGTTTTTAAAGCTTTACGAAAAACCAGGAGGGATGGGGCGATACGTATCTCTGGAGGGAGTTTGTTCCAGAGGGTCAGGGTTGCCACAGAGATGGCTCTGCCCGTAGGCCCCGCCAGTCAATATTGTCTGGTCGACGGGACTTGGAGAAGGCCGACTGTGTGAGACCTAACTGGCTGCTGGGATACATGAGACAGAAGACAGTCCCGAAGCTAATCTGGTCCTAAGCCATTTAGGAAGAAAACTAATTACCAAGGAGAGAAAACATATATGGTATATATTTTTAAAAGGTTGAAAGTCATAGCTTTTGTGCTATTTCAACATTTTGTGTTATTCTTTTTCTTGTGCTTTGAACGTTTGCTTAAGGTGAGAACCATCCAGGAAAACTGGGAATATAAACTCTGCTGCTAAAGGATTAGAATGGATAATAAGCATTGGTTCAGTTGAAGAGCCAACTGACCCAATGCTCAGCAGCCAACAAGCTGCTAAGATCTCCTACGACAAACTGAGGTTCTTTAGCCCAAGCCAACAGAGGCTACCCATCAGAGAAATATGTACTTTGGCAATGGAGCAGAAAATAATATACCCTAGGGTCATTTTAAAGGCAAATGGAAATTAATAGAAGGCAACATCATCTTTTTCTGCCCTCCAGAAATTGTTGTTTATTATTTCTAGTGTTGGGCAATCCAGCAGCATGGTTTTAAAAACATACAAACCCCAAATCTAATTTCTGAAGTATTTTTAGACTAAAATGGAAAAAAGGAAGTTACTTGATCATTCAGCCCTTGTCACTGGTTATCAGTAGTATATCAAAAGCTTCCACACAGTACAACAAATCTTTGAAAGGCTGAAAGATGTTCAGATGAATTATTATTCAAAGTTGCTTTTTCTAGCAGACATTAGCAGAATGCTCTTTTTTCCTCCCACTGTGATGCCTTCAGAAAGTGGATGCTTTGAGCTTGCTCTGTGTCAAAGTTGTATTTCAAATTCCTGGGTATCTCCAGACACGTACGTCATCAACCAGCTGAGTGGTGAGGTTTTTTGGATTTTAACATCTGCAAAAGGAGCAATTGTTTCCTTGGTTGATTCAGCTTTTCGGAATTTGACTGGCATAAAGTAATGACCCATTCTGACAGTTCGTTAAAAGTAAGATTTATAACATTTCCACAGTGGGTTAAAATGTTGTGGAACAAGCTTAGCAAAGGAGCAAAATCTGGATATCAAAATGTAAACAACCAGCTTTCTTGTAAGACACATTCAGGAATAATACACTCAGTATCCTTCCACCTTAAACTAACAAATAAAATTCATCTACATGTGACTCTATTTAGATACGTGCCTTATATAATAATGTTTAAAAACAAAACAAAAAACCACTTTTCTAGCTTTGTCCAAATGTTACTGTACATCATTGTAAACAAAATGCAAAAGGTCACAGCTGACTAAATTCCTATCAATTATGAACTTTTTAAAATGCACATTTAGTACAGATTTCTGGTTTTTCTATAAGGTTTTTTTTTATTTAAAAAAAGAAAAAGAAAAATGGTTTATACAGTTCACTTCCTGCCATAATCAAGGCCTTTCTAACCTGATATCTGAAGGTTCTGCTTCAGTGAATAATTCAGTAGGTTAGTGAAACTGTGGCCGCAAAGAAAGTGCTAATCTTAGATGGAAGCTGTGAGGGATATTAAGAAACAATTGCAAAAAGTGACATATTTAATAGAGAAAGATTACTCTGTGCTACATCTATTTAATTTGAAATGAATAAATTTTGCCAGTATTTTATGAGATGCAGTCTGCAAATTATGTGAAACTTCATAGTGTCAATGAAGTCTAAGGGAAAGAATAAAAGGTTTCCTGCTTCCCCCTCATCTCCACCATTTTATGAGCATTGTGATTTCTGAGGACTTTTCAATCTTTTCAAAAGAATTTTCTATGGAAAAGAAGGACTATTCACCGCACAACCTGATTAATTTGAATTAAGAAGAAGAAGGGGTAGGAAAAGGTGATCGCACAAGAAAGATAAATAATAGAAGGCAATAAAAGGATCTTATATAATGAGACTTTTTGAAATGACTGAATTCCTCCTGGACTGTGACTGAGTGGGGCTGGATAGATTCTCAGTCTTTCAAGAGAAATTTAGTTGATGTAGCCAAGACAAGCTTTAAATGTGTGAGGGAACATGAATGTGAAAAATGATGGGGAAAAGCTTTGGATTTTAATCTATAAGAAGATTCTTAAAAGTAGTTCAGTTTTAGGGGAAATGATTTATTTTACTCTCATGAATAAGCACAAGTGGAAAAAATTATGCTAGTTCTGAGGAGGTAATTTTTTTAAACAGTATTTTTATAGCATTCTTAAATTAGACATTTAAAAAAAATAGTGTACTGAACATTAAAAATAATAACATATGAGAGTTTGAGGATCAATTTTAAATAAGGAGTTGAACTGAATGGAAGAAAGAAGTTGATATACTAGGATCTCAATCTCCAGTTCTGCTTTGTAATTAAGACTAAACAAATTACTGGCTTTTAGCCTAACAGTTTGCCTTTCAATAAAAATGGGCTTCAAATGAATTATAAAGTTTGTTTTTGAAGGAGAGGTTTGTTCAAACTTCACCTCAGTGCTGCAAGTTTGGACAAGTATTTCTCCTGTAATCTCACCAGTTTTTCTATCATCATTTTGTGGTGGGGCACAACATATTCAGGTTTTTCTTATTTCACTTGTTCTATATGTGCATATATGTAGTTATGAATGACTGAATATACCTATCTTGTCATGTTTCACTACTAATTTTCTACAAAACATCCACTATCAAAACAGAATTTATCAGAAATTTTCATCACAAAAAGTTTTGGGAGCTGATATTATTTCACAGTTCTGATTCTAAGAAATTACAAAATTTTTAATTCTAAACCAGTAAGCTAAAATTTCATTAAAATTAGAGGTATACCAAAAAGCAATTGTGCTTCAGGGATAGTCCAATGCTGATATATCTTAGAGCGGGTCAGTGTATAAGACCTTATGAACTGGGATAACCATAACAACAAGTCAACCAATTGGAACTCACTAGAGCAGTGATGGTGAACCTATGGCATGGGTGCCGCAGCTGGCACGTGGAGCCATATCTGCTGGCACACGAGCTGTTGCCCTAACTCACCACCAGTGTAAACCGGTGTGCTGGCCAGCTGATTTTGACTCGCACAGAGGCTCTGAGATGACATTTTTGGCTTCCAGAGACCCTCCTGGGGGATGGGGGAGGGCCTTTTTAAGCTTCCCCTGCTCCACAAAATCCTTAGGAGCCTGAGGAGGGTGAAACATGACCCTACTGGTCCCATCAGAAGTTGGGAAACAAGCTGTTTCCAGCCTTTGGAGCACTGTCAGGGGGTGGGGCAAACTTTTCAGGCATTGAATTATGGATGTGGGCACTCGCACATACGTGATAGTGTATGTGCATATTCTTTAGGCACCTGATGAAAAAAAGGTTCATCATCACTGCACTAAAGGGAATGGAGGAGCCCTTGCAGAGCAGAGCTGAGGAATTTGTACAGTTTCTGTCCAATAAAGTCACTCAGATTCGGATGGATCTAGACTCTGGGCAACGCAGACAGAGAAAACAGGGGCAGATCTTAGTCCTATTGTGTGGGATGAATTTGAGCCCGCAACACCTGAGGAAGTGGACAAGGTTATGGGAGTGATGAATTCCTTTACTTGTTTGTTGGACCATGCCCCTCCTGGCTAATTTCGTCTAGCAGGGAAGTGTCACAAGGCTGATTCCAGGTTTTGGTCAATACCTCCTTGAGGAAGGGGTTTGTCCCACAACTATTAAAGGTGAGGGCCCTTCTCAAGAAGCCTTCCCTGGATCCAGCAAAACTAAAGAATGTTTATCCAGTCTCCAACCTTCAATTTGTGGGAAAGATTGTAGAAAAAGTGGTGGCGCTCCAGCTCCTATGGTTGATGGATAAAACTGATTATCTAGACCCTTCTCAATATGGTTTCAGCCCTGGCTATAGCATGGAAACTGCTTTGGTCTCTCTGATGGATGATCTCTGGTGCGCCCAAGATGGGGGTCATTCCTCTATCTTGGTGCTGCTTGAACTCTCAGCTGCTTTTGATAGCATTGACCATGTTATTCTTCTGCACCAGCTAAGGGAGCTGGGATTGGGAGGCACTATATTATGATAGTTCTCCTCCTATCTCTCTGGTCAATCACAGTCAGTGTTGTTGGGAGGGTAAATGTCAATCCCTAGACCCCTCATTTGTGGGATGCCTCAGGGCTCGGTCCTCTCACCCCTACTATTTAACATCTAAATGAAACCACTGGGTGAAATAATCCGATGATATGGGGTGAGGTATCAGCAATATGTTGATGACATCCAGCTATATATCTCCACCCTATGTCAGTTCAGTGAAGCAGTGAATGTGATGTACCAGTGCCTGGATGAGGTGTGTGTCTCGAGGGGAGCCAACATGCTCAAACCTAACCCTGACAAGACCAAGTGCCTCCAAAGGACTATGTCGACTGTCCTTCCTTGGTTCTGGGGGGAGATAAATTAACCCTCTTAGAACGGGTTTGCAATTTGGGTGTCTTCCTAGACTCACAGCTAAAATTAGATCAACACCTGACAGCTGTAGCTGTAGAGATCTTTGCACAGGTTCAGTTTAATTGGTACACCAATTACAACCCTACTTGAATCAAGAGGCTCTTCTCATTCATGCCCTTATCACCTCACATCTGGATTACTGCAATGCCCTTAAAGAGTGTTCAGAGATTACAGTTGGTCCAGAATGCAGCTGCATGAGCTGTTGTGGTTGCACCCAGATACACCCACACTACATCAATTTTTCGGGAGCTGCATTAACTTCTTATCTGTCTCTGGTCACAATTCAAGGTATTGATTATTATCTTTAAAGCCTTACATGGCTCAGAACCAAAGTACCTTTGAGACCGCCTTCTACCACATACCTCTCAGCAACCAGTAAGATCCTACAGGATTGGTCCTCTTCAGGTTCCATTAGCCAAATACTGTCAGCTGGCAGGTCCATGGGGGAGATCTTTCTCTATGGTTGTCCCTACTCTCTGGATGAAGGTACCTCCTGAGATCCACACTACCCCCACCTTATTGGCCCTTCAGAAAGCCATAAAGACCTGGCTTTTCCGACAGGGATGGAGCCATTGACCTCAGGGGATGACTAGCGAGATTGGCCCATGAATGTATATATAGCTGCAATTATTTTAAATTGAAATGTTTTATACTAACTCATATTCGCTTTTGTTGTGAGCCGCCCTTAGTCCGTAAGGAGTTGGGTGGCATAGAAATATAAATAAACAAACTAACTAACTAACTAACTGTTGTGTATACTCCCTTTCATCCTGAGGAATGCTCGGATTCTGAAGTGGGGAGAGATTTAGAATTGGCAGATTTGCCTGATTTACAGACAGAGAGGAATGTTAGTGAAGGAGAGGAGGACACTACTGACATACAAATGGATTCAGAATTGAATGGGGAGGACTGGAGATACTTCATACGTTCCCATAAGTGATTAGAACAAGTTACAGGGAGGAGATATTGGGAGGTGAGGAACTAGTTAATCAATTACCTCACATCTAGGTGTGAACAGAAGAAGAAACTGATTCTGTTCAATCTTGTCATACCAAGATGTAGGCGTCCCTGATATGCTCCCGAAAATAAGCAAAGAATCGTGTGATTTATAACCTGTTTTTATGGCTCTTTGTTAGCGCTGATTAGCCCATAAATTTTAGAATGACTTGTGGAATGTTTTGAAGTTACTAGTGAGATAATTTCCTTAACTGCTAAAGAGGGAGATGAGAAGGAAAAGCATTGTGTCAGAGCAGATGTATTACTAGAAGATAAAGGAAAAATAAAGAAGCTGCTGTGTTTTTGCAAATATATGCATCTGGCAATCATTTATTCCAATTATTATCTGAATTAGCCTGAAACCAGAACACAAACAAACAAACAAACAAACAAACTGGTGACTAAGAAACAGTCACCAGTTTGTTTGTTTGTTTGTTTGTTTGTTTGTTTGTTTGTGTTCTGGTTTCAGGCTAATTCAGATAATAATTGGAATAAATGATTATGAGCCATGTGAGATGGCTCATAACCTCGGCATGGCTTAGCTTAACTGGTGTGTGTGTTTGTGCATTCGTGCGTGCGTGTGTGTACGTGTGTTAATTTGAACTTAGATTATAATTTCTGTGGCTTCTGCCCCTCTGTGATTGCTTGTTCTGACTTCTGCTTCTCGTCCTTGTAATTGCTACCACATTGCAATAGTTGCATGGGTATACAGACATCACGTTTTATGTTATTGTACTGTACATAAATACGTTTCTTCTTCTAAATGAACCCTGCTGAATTATTTACTTCTGTGCTGATTGGATTGCTGAAAACTCTTAACAGAACAATCAATAAACGAACTGTTGCAAGTTGAGGACTACTTGTACAGCTTTAGAGGATCTTCTAATTATTCAGGTTTTCAGGAGACACCAGCTGGCATATCTCCAATGATCGTCAGTAGTTTCAATATGGTGGGTATAACTGGATGATGAAAGTCCCATTTCTTTTTTAATATCTATCACATGCATTGCATGCAGGTAAAAAGAAGAAAGGTTTTAGATGTGTGGACATGCCTGTCAACTTAAAATTAGTTACCCCTGGCCAAAAAAAAAAAAGAGTAACACAATTTCCTGCCCTTTCTTCTTCTAATATGAATGAAACTTAATCACTAGTTCAGGTGAAGTGACTGTGCGTGATAAATAAAATCATGTCCCAGACCAGGGTAGTTTTTATTCCTCAAATTATATTACCATTTTTTGTATACATTCTCAAATATTTAAATTATTTAAAGAAAGGTCAAGTAAAAATGGCATGTTCTTGGTTATGAATATATCTTTGTAATGTTTATTTTAAAATATATATATGTTGAACACTTAGTAATTTAAACCATATTTCTATATTTAGATGTATGTTCACATTTTTCAGCTGAGAATTATATTGCAAAATGTAGGTAATTTAAACACTAAAATGTAAATTGAGGTCACTTTCCATTTAAAAATGCAAACCAGATCTTGCCTATTTTATGTCTAATGGTTATATAGTTAGAAATTATAAGATGTAAAAGTTGGAAAGTATTCTAACTTAAATCATGGTACTCAATTAGTATTGTATGACCAGCTCATGAAAGTATAAAATGTTCTGCAAGTCAAGGTTCACTTCTGATGATTTTCATGTAGGCAACACTGTAGAATTACTTTGTCATTTCTTTCTTCTCCAAAGTTTTTGTTTCAACTTCCCAATGCAGCCTACAGTCTTTTTCAATTATTAATTGAAAATTAATTGAAAATTATTAATTAGTTATTAAATGTGCACTTCCAATATATATATGTGTGTGTGTGTGTGTGTGTGTGTGTGTGTTTATGTCGGATCACCCTGGTATATTGAAGGAACGTCACAGCTCCTTTTTGCCTCTAGGCCCAACCCAGGACCATTTCAAGGCAGTTAATTTATTTATAGCCGACAAATATATTCTGTATGTGACAAATGTTTATTTAGCTGGAATTTTAAAATTAAGGGAGACTAGGATGGTCCCATTTCGGCTTTGTTCTGGCTTCATCAGCTAGCCACACCCTTCCTTACTGGGATTCTATCTGGTGGACTCTGCCTTTTAAGGCAGAGAATTAGCAGTTGAGCTATCAGACCTGATCCCTTCCAGCTCTGTACCAGGGAGGGGCTGTGATTATTATGTGATCCAACATAAAAAAAACATATAGCCCCTCCCTGGTACAGAGCTGGAAGGGATCAGGTCTGATAGCTCAACTTCTAATTCTCTGCCTTACAAGGCAGAGTCCATCAGATCGAATCCCAGTAAGAAGGGTGTGGCTAGCTGATGAGGGCAGAACAAGGCCGAAATGGGACCATCCTAGTCTCCCTTAATTTTAAAATTCCGGCTTAAAAAATATTTTATGTATGTATGTATATATATATATATATATATATATATATATATATACCCTTAACATCACAAGTAAGGAGATATATTTTGCTAATTTCAACTACCCATGAATCCTTAACTAGAAGTGAAATCAGACTCTTAAATAAATAATACACAGAGTGTGTTTGGAAACTGTTAAATCAGTAATAGGAGGCTGATTCAATTCAACAGGTTTATTTCGTTAGGCATAATCAGAGGAACATCTCTCTTCAACAATCAATTACCAACAGGGGCAACGGCTAACCCGTTGCCATATTTATACGTTTCTGTTTAGGCGGGAACATTTTAGACAACCGTTTAATTTTGGCGGTTCTTTCTATTCAAGCCGTGTCTTAACCAATCAGTAATTTTACTACTTATTGCTTTTTTGAACATAACAGAAACTAAACTTCAGAACAAAGGCAGAGAGTCTCTATGCACTGAAGAATTAACTAGCCAGAAAAATTGTAAATTTAATATAGACAAGGTTTTAGAAAAAAAAGCATCCTATAATAATGAAAGCAACTTTGATTCTTAGCACGTTCATGATCATTTTTCTAGATTATGGGTATCCTGGAACTGCTTGAAGCCCCAAAGCCTCTTTTTCATGGCTCCCAACTATTTCTATTTCAGCTGTGACATTCTGAGAAACTCTTATGAATGCCTAAAACCTGTTTGACAAATTGATGTACCAGTTTTGTGTGTATGTACAGTATCTCCAGCACCAAAGGAGCACCTGGCATGCATCCTAAGCATGGCTCCTCACTCTTGTCGTGCCACTAAATACTACATCTTTTGATTCACATTCCTCCTTCCATTATGTTTTACACTCAGATTCACATGCAGTTGAATCTTTTTAAAGCTAATAGTAAAAATCTATGTGCACCTTGGGATGAATATATTATGTACAGAGTACCCATGACAATCACATTTTATGCTGTTTGCATGGCCTACACCAAGCTTATTGGTAAGGCACTTAGTTACAGCATGCAGTTCTCAGGTCTGTAAAGAGATTGCTGGGGGTTTTTCCTGTCATTTTCTATAGGACTTAGGTGAGCCTTGTGAGATTTTACACATATTTCAAATATACTTTCTGCTTTGAGTATGTCAACAACAGCTTGAAAAAAATCTGTACCCTTCTTTAAGTACAAATGAACCAAAAAGAAAAAGAATCAAAACTGAAGGTGTGCTAAAATAAAAGAGTGTCATCCCAAATGTTAACACACACACCGATCACAGTGTTTGATAGGAAGTTTCATAGTTTTCAATAATCCCTCCCAATTTATTACTTGGGCCAAACGCATTATGCCAAGGTTGGAAAAAAATGTTCCAGTTTTGATGATGATTTATGCACCAAACCAGGGGTATCAAACTCACCAGGTCACGTTATCATCATGTGATATACAGCATCTGTCAGCTCACCTGGCCTGCTCTCAAGTTACCATAAGCAAGGGGGGATGGGAAACCAATGGAAAAGCATGATGTCCAAAGCAGAAGCACATTCCAGACATCTCTCTCTCTCGTGTTTCCCAGGGTTACCTCCAGCAGCTGGAGGAAAGTGATTTCTACAACTCACAAAATTACTCCATTGGTGAATGTGATTTATGACATACCCTGGGGTGAGTAGGCAAACAGGGTCATTATTGCACTGTAAATTATGTGGGATCAGAGTTGGCTTCACTTGGAAGGTACCAACATGAAGCTCCAAATAAATAACTGGATTTCATTTGAAGCTTGGTTTGAGGCTCATGATTTAACTAAGGCATCCATTGGAACTCTGACAGCATGCCAACTCTCTCAAAACTAATAAAAATTACCTGGATTCCTGGATCCTGGGCTCTCCAGTCACTTCCCAAACTCTGGTGTGTATGGAGACAAACTCAGGTGACCATGGCAGAGAGTAGACTATCCTAAGAGTGCCTGCTCCCAGAGGACCCAGAGAGAGGCAGAACCTACCTCCAACTAGGTATTTTCAGGACCCAGCAGCCCAATCACAATCAGAGTTCAGCTGTCCCTGATCATCAAAGCTAAGAGGTCCCCCTGATGACTGAAACAGAAATGGATGAGCATTGGTGGAAAAGAATCCCTAAAGCTGCTGAAGTAAATGCCCAGAAAGGGAGGAAGACCCCTGAACAAGCTGAAAAGAGTCGATTGGATGTGGGATTGAACACAGGCCAGGTTTCCAAAGGCTCTGACAAACCCTTAGGAGATTCATAGAGCAGCTGACAGAGTAATTTGACTGGGCTACCCTTTGTGATGAGGGTCATCATGCTGCCCAAAAGAGAGGGAAGTTGCAGCTGAGCCCTTTGAAGTGAGGAGATGCAGACAGGAATGCAACTCTCCTTCTCCATCCACCAGACAGAGAAGGAACCTGAGGCTGCAGCCAGTGCCTCCTCTATGCAACAGGCAAGATGCCCAGACAGCCACTCCCCTATCTATGAAGTAGGAAGATGGCCACTCACTTGAAGCACAGGCTTACAGGGGCCGACATTAGGAGGGAGGAGCAGTTCTATATGAACCGCTCATTTTCAGGGGAAAATTTGATTTGGACTCTGATCAGCTGGCTATATTCCTTGACTCGGCTGAGATCCACCTAGAGTGCTATGGACCTCTACCTATCCCACCAGCCAAAGGGGGGGAAACTCCAATGAACAATGACCATTCATCAGAATCTTACAACAACAAGGCAAGGGAGGAAACAACCCAATGTTGAGTGAACTAGTCCACCCTTTCATGTTCACAATATGCCTCACAGCCCAATAAACAGGAACCCAGGGGACCTTTCAAGCCCTAATAGACTCAGGCTGCACCAAATACTTGATCAACCTAACCATAATCCTAAACCAGGATTACAGCCAAAAGGCTGGCGCACTCATTCAGGTTAATGGGTTCCTGTTGGGGGGCCTGACCATTTGATGGCAAGGGAGCAGCTGAAAGCTGAGAATAGCAAGGGGACCCCAGCCACCTCCACACTAGCAAATAGAAGTACTGCCCATGCAGTGAACCCTTCCAAAGGGCCCACCAGAACAACTGGCAGCTACTTTTGACAAAACCCCAGAGGCTGAACAGATCCTGAGAGAATATTAGGACCTCATGGAAGTATTCAGCGAGGCTGAATGCAACGTCCTATGTTCCCACCATGAGACAGACTGCACCATTGAAATCTTCCCCAGGACAGAACTACCCAATCCCAAACTGTATGCCATGACATCCAGGAAATGCTATAAATGCACAAATACATAGACAAAAACCTAGCAAGGGAGTTCATCAAGCCAGCCAAGCCATGGGTTTCAGCCCCAGTCCTATTCAAAGGGAAAAAAGGATGGAACGATGAGATTATGCATTGATTTAAGGGCAATAAACTGTGTGTGTGTACAGAACCTACATCCCCTCCCTCCCATAAAGGACATGGTATCTCACCTAGCCAAGGGAAAAGGTTTTTTTTTTAAATCAAATTATCAGGGAGGGAAATGACTGGAAAACAACATTCAACTCCCCCCTAGGGAGCTTCCCATTCAAAGTGATGTCTTTCGGACTGCAAGGGACCACAGTTGTGTTTATGCAGTTAATAAATGAGATGTTGAAGGAACACATACATAAGGAGATCCTCTTATACCTGAACAACATCCTTATCTTTGCTGAGACGGGGAAGTTTTGGTAGGGAAGGTTTGCTTATTTGCCAATGACTCTAAAGTGTGCAATAGGGTTGATATTCCTGGAGGCATCTGTAGTATGGCAAATGATTTAGCTTTACTAGATAAGTGGTCAAAGCAATGGAAACTGCAGTTTAATGTTTCCAAATGTAAAATAATGCACTTGGGAAAAAGGAATCATCAATCTGAGTATTGTATTGGCAATTCTGTGTTAGCAAAAACTTCAGAAGAGAAGGATTTAAGGGTAGTGATTTCTGACAGTCTCAAAATGGGTGAGCAGTGTGGTCGGGAAGTAGGAAAAGCAAGTAGGATGCTTGGCTGCATAGCTAGAGGCATAACAAGCAGGAAGAGGGAGATTGTGTTCCCGCTGTATAGCGCGCTGGTGAGACCACATTTGGAGTATTGTGTTCAGTTCTGGAGACCTCACCTACAAAATATATTGATAAAATTGAACAGGTCCAAAGACGGGCTACAAAAATGATGGAAGGTCTTAAGCATAAAACATATCAGGAAAGACTTAATGAACTCAATCTGTATAGTCCAGAGGACAGAAGGGAAAGGGGAGATATGATTGAAACATTTAAATTTGTTAAACAGTTAAATAAGGTTCAGGAGAGAAGTGTTTTTAATAGGAAAGTGAACACACGAACACGGGGGCACAATCTGAGGTTAGTTGGGGGAAAGATCAGAAGCAATGTGAGAAAATATTATTTTACTGAAAGAGTAGTAGATGCTTGGAAAAAACTGACAAAATGGTTGGTAAATCCATCATAACTGAATTTAACATGCCTGGGATAAACATATATCTAGCCAAAGATAAAATACAGGAAATAGTATAAGGGCGAACTAGATGGACCATGAGGTCTTTTTCTGCCATCAATCTTCTATGTTTCTATGAGATCATGAAGAGCTACATAACCATATTCCAGCAGGTACTGGAAAAACATTTGGTAGCCAACCTGTATGTCAAACTATGAAAATGCAAATACCACTACACACGCTAGACTATCTGGGCTACTGAGTATCAGGTGAGGGTATAGAGATGGAACCAGCCAAAATACAAGCTGTCCTAAGCTGGCAACCCCTTTGCACCTGCAGAAAACTACAAAGCTTTCTAGGGTTTGCAAATTTCTACAGGCAATTCATCCCCTCCCTTGCGAAGAACCATGATGAACCTCCTAAAGACGGGGGGCCCAGGGACAAAACCCCATGCAGGAGAACCTATACAGTGGGACCTAACCTGCCAAAAGGCATTTGAAACACTAAAAGAACAGTTTGAAAAGGAACTGGGGCTGAAGCATCCTGACTCCAAGCCCCAAATAAATAACTGAATTTTTTTTTAAGCTTAGCTCAAAGCTCATGATTTAATTAGGGCATCCATCAGAACCCTGACAGTATCATGACTTTTTCCCCATTTCTAAAACAGGGGTGAGTGTGGGTAACACATGATGCATCAGGTCTGAGGGCCATGAGTTTGACATCCCTGCACTAAGCAGATCTAGGAATAGGGTAGAAATGTTGCACTGTTTTCAGTGAATAACCAACAGTAAAATTTAATTTAATTCAGGCACCGATTCTGGATTCATAATTTCAATCTCTGACTTTTTAATTTCTCATCCAACCAAAATAATCCTTTCATGTAATTAACAAAAAAACAAAAACTAGTTCTAATTTGATATCTGATAGAACTCTGAATATTTTATCCAGTTCTTTGTTCCTTTTGTATGTATTAATCTCACACTCCTATCTCCTGAAAAGCAACCATAATAACATATTCTGATTCTTCAAAATTTCCTCCAGTGCATTTTTTTCCTAGTCCTTTTTTGGTTGACCTGTACTTATTAATTCATTTTTACCCTATTTTTATATTTTCTGTGAATGCATATATGAAAACAACTCTGGATTAGGGATGTAAATGAATTTTGAATGAATTCACTTCTAATAAAATAAGTCCCATTTCATTAGGAGCAAATTTCAAAGCAACAATTGAAACGGAAGGTACATTATGGTACTCTAAGTTACATTCCAGAAGCTCTATTTTGTCTTTTTGTGTGTGGCTGATTATTTTAGTGTACATTAAGCCATCTGGATTTTAAAACTTACACTAGGAAAATTGAATATTAAAGAATAATATCAAGTTTTTTTTAAGAAAAGTGCTTAAGGTATTTACATTAACAGTATATAGTCCACGGAGAGGGGCGGCATACAAATCAAATCAAATCAAATCAAATCAAATCAAAAAATAAATAAATAAATAAATAAATAAATAAATAAATAAATAAATAAATAAATAAATAAATAAATAAATAAATAAATTAAAAAAAAATGTAACACAGGGGCAAAATGAATACAATGCCTCCATTTGTTGAGAATGTAAAGGAATATGAAATATTCAGAAGATTTTCTTTTAAACTGTAGAAAGTTTTGCTGACCTGGATGTTGCAAATGTCCAAATATAAAGATCACTTATTCTCACTTGGAATTGTTATTCACTTATGGTCAGTTTTTAGAGTCATGTATAAGATTTGTTTGACTATTTTGTCCTAGATTTTGAGAGAATGTATGTGAGAGACATCTGCTTATTATAGAACAGTGAGCTGAGAAAAAAATTGGTAAAGGTAATGGCTATCCCCGTACCTGCATGCTATTTGTTTCTAGCTCTAAGGATGGTGCTAATCTCAGTTTCTAAACCATAGAGCCAGCGCTGAAAACGTCTCTATGGTCATATGGCTGGCATGACTTAACACCAAAAGCGTACGGAGTGCTGTTACCTGTTAGTTTCCCATCAAAGTGGTCCTTAGCTTTCTACTTGCATTTTTACATGATTTTGAACTGCTAGATTGGCAGAAGCTGGGACAAGTAACAGGAGCTTACCCCATTATGTGGTGCTATGGATAGAACAGCTGACTTTCAAAGCATCTGATTGACAAGCTCAGTGTCTTAACCACTGAGCTATCACATCGCTCTTGAAAGAAAATGGGTTGGACTAATTTTGCCATTTCAGCCAACTCCATCAACTTCTGTAACTATTCAACCATTAGTTGGGGGAAAGATCAAAAGCAACGTGAGAAAATATTATTTCACTGAAAGAGTAGTAGATCCTTGGAACAAACTTCCAGCAGACGTGGTTGGTAAATCCACAGTAACTGAATTTAAATATGCCTGGGATAAACATATATCCATTGTAAGATAAAATACAGGAAATAGTATAAGGGCAGACTAGATGGACCATGAGGTCTTTTTCTGACGTCAGTCTTCTATGTTTCTATGTTTCTATCCATAGTAGGAATCGAAGTGTCTTTTCATTTTTGTGCATATAGTAGTCTTGCTGCTGTCAACATATATAATAACATATATAATAACATATATAATAACAAGTCCCAATTTTTTTCTCCAGTTCTTTTTCTAATAAGCCCAAGAGGAAATCTTCTGGTTAATTGGATTTTTATGCTATGTATTTCTTTCTAATACTTTTGAAAGATTGTTTTTATTATTTTTAAAAATCCTGGGTGATTTGGGCTGAAATATTATTTGTTGGATAACTACCATATATGGTAAAGTGTCCCATCCATTTTGAACATTTCATGTTGTATAATTTCTCTTTTTAAAAAATGATTATTATGGAGCTATGTACCATGTCTGAAACATTTTATATCAATTTTTCCCTTGGTTACAATTTTGGATGAAAGTTATTGATTTCCTCCCAATAATTCTTCCTATGGTTGTATCATTGCTATTTTTTAAATGTTTTATATCTGCTTTATCATACATATTTTAGCATGTTTGTCCCCATATTATATTTTCATAACTATTATATGCTTTATAATGTTACAATGATTAACTTGATTTTGTACGAGTATTTCAAATTCTGTCATCATTATTAAAACCTATCCTTTCCCTCAAACTCACTTTTTAATCTTCTGTTAATGTGTAAATATATCACTATGAAACATCTGATTGAATAATTGTTTCTGTATCTTTCATTTGTTTCTGGAATTTGAATACACCACGCATGCATATGTGTTTTCACTTTTGTTGCTGTTACTATACCAAGGAGAAAGTGTTTGAATGAAAGGCTAATATAAAGTTGCTGGACTGATTATTCATTTTTAGGTGTTTTGTATTTTTTATCAAACTTATAATGTATTCGTTTAGATTTTTGTTTTCTTTTGTTTTTTTACATGATGAAATCCATTGGCTATCCCAGCATTTTTAAAAATATTGGCATACTATTAACTAGCATTTTTATCCATTTGGTTATTCCTGATTTGCATAATAATATAATTTAAAATTTGGGGAAGCAAGTTTTGTTGTTTCCACTCTATTAAATTTGTTTTTTACCATTTTTTCAATTTATTTATTTATTTATTTATTTATTTATTTATTTATTTATTTATTTATTTCTATATTTATTTTGTATGCCGTCCCTCTCCGCAGACTCGGGGCGGCTCACAACAGTAACAGAAAACAATATATAATACAAATTCAATAATTAGAAAGCTAAAAACCCATATTTTTTTTTAAAAAACATGCACACAACATACCATACATAACCAGTATAGGCCTGGGGAAGATATTTCAGTTCCCCCATGCCTGACGTATCTGAAACTGATGAAATACACACACACAGTAATGGACAGCCAATTTTTTTACTGCCACACTGTGGGTGTGGTTTATCTTGTGGGTGTGGCTTGATGGTCATGTGACTGGGTAGGAGTGGCTTGCCGGCCATGTGACCAGGTGGCAGTGGCTTGAATGATCATCACGTTCAAGTGAACTGTTAAGTCCTCGACTTACAACCTCACCAGTGTCACTCTCTGGGTTGACAATTTGCTTCGTGTTTCCTGCGCTCTCCTTCTGGGGTTGCGCCCTGCCTCAGCCTGGGTAGCTAGGTGAATGGATGCCGATCAGCTGTTGAGAAAAGAGGGGGGAGGAAAAGGGCCCCCTGCAACTCCTGCCAGTGCTGGTCTGTCTGCCGCTTTCCGAGGAGGAGGAGGAGGATGGGAGGGGGGATAGTCATTTACGCCAGTGGAACTGCGTTCCACCCCATCCTGCCTGCTGCCCCCCCTGCCCACACATACACACACACAAACACTTTGGGTAATGTATGCATTTTAATTGTTGCTAAACTCTTTAGAAGGCCAAATTTTGAAGATGAAACTCATACACCTTGGCCACTTAATGAGAAGCAAGGACTCACTGGAAAAGAGGCTAATTCTGGAAAAGATTGAGGGCAAAAGAAGTGGACGACAGAGAATGAGGTGGCTGGATGGAGTCACTGAAGTAGGTGTGATGGATTCTGGAGAGGGGGTATGTAGTAGACGACAGGAACATTGTCCATGGGCTTGCAAGGGGTCGGACATGACTTTGCAGCTAACAACAACAAATTAATACTAATCAGATTACTTCTAAATTTTTTCAGCTTGGAAGTTCTTTTTTTAAATTTCTCTCCAGAATTTATTATACTGCAACTCTGCTTCATCATGAATAACCACCATAAGTATTTTCTTAACTATGGTATATAAGATAGGCCAAATGGATAATTCACAGATTTACACTAAACTATAAAATATGATTCACAAATCAAAATGTTTTGTGAATTATAGTTTACTCTGATGTATGTACCTAAGTATTATATAATTCACTGCTTCCTGAATTTAGCCAGCAGCTATTTCTGATATTGACTGCTGGGGGGGGGGGGATACCACAACGATTGTAAAAAAAACCCAATGTGAATCACAATTTATCTCCTCTTCTCAGCTCACAGCAACATGTTTCAGAAACCGTTTGTGTGCATATAGGTAAATAAATAACACATTTAAAATAATTTTAACTGATTTTTTTTTTGTTAATATACTTTTTCTAAATAACCTCATCTAGAGTACTTCAAGTTGAAGTATATCCAAAGTGGAGATAATGTATTGTTCAACAAATATACCTTGCCTCACAATGATTATTAAGAACAATGAAAAACTACATACGGTATTTCAGTCTCTGGTCTACTAAAGAATGTGGCCTGCTAATGTCAATAGAGTCCCCTGCCCAGACTTATTAATACAGTATATGTGGCATATAGCTAGTTAGAAGAATCAAACCTAAACCTTTAAGATATCTACACCTCTTAGGTTATTGTTGAATCTTAGGCAGAATGACCCATTGCTTTTCATTGGAAATAAAACTTCACAAAGGATGTAAGATGTTAACAGGTCAACCAGGTTGTTATGCCGGGCTTCACATTACAAGTTCCCAATTAAGTCCAAAGGAGAAATTCAAACACACATGTTTGTAAAGTAAACAAAGTTGGTTTATGAAAAGGAAAATACTGTCCAAAACACACTTTTAATCAGCCAAAGTACTCTCCCTCATGCAACAAGCCTTGAATGCTGTGAAAAACATAAAACAAAAGCAAAGCAGATAAAAAGCAGCTGTGAAGATGTCCCAGCCACCACCACCCCTTCAAGAGTCCTCACACTTAAACTTAACTGTGAATTGTTCCACAAAGTCCTTGTAAATCCTGAAGCCGTTCACAAAAGTCTTTGTTAATTTCTGAAGCAAAACTACAAGTCTCTTTCTCTCAAAACGGATAAACTCCCACGCCAAGAGGCAGCAATGCTGGCAATTTATCAACAGCCCCATTAGCCTAATTGCCCCAGCCACAGGTGTTCTTCCTTATTTCCTATAATACTTGAGCAGTTGTTCCTTCCTTGACATCAACCTGTGTCTGCGAACATCTATGAATGCCTCCTCTTCTGAACCTAACGATGATGGTGATGATGGTTCACTAATGGGGTAATTAGCTGATGGAATGCCTGTAATTGCCTCCTCCATTGATCCTACTTCACTAGAATCTTCCCCTGACACAGACACTTCGCTGTCGGAAGCTGTTGGCAGTAAAACCGGCCTCTGATAATGTGAGGATTCTCCCACATAACCCCCCAACAGTCCTTGGAGCAGGAGCTGGCCCAGAGCCAACCACAACATTGGTTATTTAGTATTGCTTATAAATTACAATAAATAAATAAACAAACCAGCCTTAGAATTGAAAATGAAGATACCAAATTGGTATATAGCTTCTGCCTTTTAGGATCAATCATCAACAGTAAAGTAACATGTTGTCAAGAAATATACTGGAACTTACTACTCAGTATAGCGGCCATTAAGACATTGGAAAGGATATTCAAATAGTCTGATATGTCAATACCTGCAATGAACAGAATTGTATAAGCCCCAGTATTCTTTGTGACACTATGGTTGAAAGCTGGATTTTGAAGAAGAAAAATAGATTTTGAACTATTGTGTTTGCCAAGACTCCTAAGAATATTATGGACAGCCAACCAAAAAAACACAAACCAATGAATCATTGAAGAAATCAACCCAGAATTCTAACTTTAGACCAGTGATGGGCTACCAAAATTTTTACAACCACACTGTGGGCGTGGCTTACTCATTTTATTTCAACACGTTCCAGTGCAAATTGGGTGCTCTGGGGTGGAGCTCCATTTTTGCTACCCCACTGCATTCCCACCCGATTATCTACTATATAAAGTGTATGTACACACATGCATGCACAGCTCTTCTAAAATTATACACATTCAACCTCATTTACTGCAATAGGAAAACATGCCCACAGCCCAGAAGGGACAATTTTTTAAAAAAAAGAAATTGCTACCGGTACTACGTACCTGACCATACCCGTAGGAGCCCATCACTGCTTTAGACCCAAATGACTGAGCTCAAATTATCCTATTTCAAATACATTATGTGAAGCTCTCAGGCAAAAGCTTGCTCTGTCTCACGAGATTGCTCAACCCACAACCCAGCAATTGTGCTAGGGCCACATTCCTCTGGCCTTGACGCAACTTTCGGTCAGCCGCTAATTCGTCCGGCCATTCAATTGGGGGAAAGGAGCAATATGCTAAATCAAGGATGTTCATTGAGAATCAGGCAACTCAAAAGTAGTATGGTGTCCTCTTAGATTTATTTCTGGAATATTATATGTTTGTATTTATTTCTGGAATGTTTTGTATTTGCTTATAGTCATCTGTAAAGATGTATTTTTTGATGACTCTCTAAATAAATGCAATTGAAGACAGTGGTAAAAAGCCCTTTTGAATTCAAATCTTTCTATTTTTATCTATGTCAGTCTTTGAATACAGGATCATACTGGAATGCTAATTAATCTTGATTTCCAGTTAATTAATAGTAAAATAGAATAGTGAAGTATCTCACCATTGTTAAAACAAAAAGAAACAAAATGTGCAGAATAAGGTGCTATTCTAATCAGTAAGTCGACAGTCAAAATGCAATATTTTACTTTCAACTAACAGACAGCCTATCCTTATTTTTATAAAAATAGAAAAAGGAAATCTAAACAATAATATGATATGATTATTCTTTATTTGTTTACATATATTCCTTATTCCTCTTTTTCTCTTTTGGATACTGAATGAATGAGCAGCTGAACAGATCATCAGTCTTTCCCTTTTAATGTAGATTTAAGCATGTGTGGAATTATTTTTTTAAATCCAGGCAGAAGGATTACGTTGAAAATCATATCTCTTCTTGGCGAGGGCATATATTCATATATGTACATGCATACACGTGGATGCTTCTTAAAGGCACCGTGGAATCACTGATGGGAGAGGAAGGAGTAGAAATATTATTCTCAACTGCCCAAATGGCAGATTTAGAAGCAAATTTAAAACTCTGGTTAACAAGACATTCAGTGAAAGCTGCTCAACCTTTATAAAATACAAATTAACAGGAGTGTATCTGAATTGTTAAAATGAACATTGCCTTTCAAATTGGTTCATGACCATTTTCAATTATCATAAATAGAAGAAACCTATTGTTGCAGCTCCACCTAGTGGGCATCCACTTTGATAGCAACAGAAAAGAAAACACTGAAAGGTGAGGTAAGAACTGCTATCTATGAAGAAGGAGCCAACATTATTTGGGCAGTGAGGGGGAAAAAATAAGACAGCAATGAAAAATGCATTTGTAGTTACTAGTGGAAATGTCAATTCACGTTCAATGTGCTGGTTTAATTTTCTATATTCTTATTACCCTAAAAATTGACTTGCCTTTTAGATTCTGGTACTTTAACAATGGATTTAATATAAGTGGTAGGGGTGATATTTAAATCAGTAGTTCTCCTAGATTTTGAAAATTGGACTATAAACAATATTAATGTTATGTGAATTTCAATAATGAAGTAATTTTTGCTGAGCTGAGACGAGACATTTAAGTCTCAGCTCCCCTTTTCTCTGCAGTAACCTGATATTTCTTTAATCATTATGATCAAAAATGATTGTACTCAGCATCCTATGATAGGAAACAAATTCATACTTGTACCTGGGAGTCACCTTTGAATGCTCTGCTTCAAGTGATGGAATAACAGAGTTGGAAGAGACCTTGGAGGTCATCAAGTCCAGCCCCCTGCACAAACAGGAGACCCTATTTCATTCCAGACAAATGGCTGTTTAGTATTTTTCTTAAAAGCCTTCAGTGATGGAGCACCCACAAATTCTGAAGGCAAGTCATTCCACTGGTTAATTGTTCTCACTGTTAGGAAATTTCTCCTTAGTTCTAGGTAGCTTCTCTCCCTGATTAGTTTCCATTCATTGTTTCTTGTCCTGCTCTGTGTTGCTTTAAAAATAGGCTGACTCCCATTTTCTTTGTGGTAGTCCCTCAAATATTTTATTTATTTGTTTGTTTGTTTGTTTATGTGTTTCTTTCTTTCTTTCTTTCTTTCTTTGTTTGTTTATGTATGTATGTGTTGTGGTTCAGCCTGAGGCTGCTCAGGGACCGGCTGTGTCTCTGCTGGCTCCATGCCCGGAGGAGGATGACAGCGAAGAGGAGGGGGCTGAACAGTCGGACGGGGGAGAGCAAAGTCAGGAATGGGACGAAGGAGAACAGCATGAGAGCCCCGGGGGGGGGGGGGGCTCTCCCCAGCCAGTAGTTTGGAGTCATTAGGTGATGAAGCACAAGCCGTCATTGACATGCGACAGAGACGGTCAGATCAAAGAAAGGAGCAATTAAAGAAGTATTATCAGCATTGAATTAGGAACAGCTGGGCTTGGGTGTGGTCCTCCTTAGCAGGGTTTAAAAGGCAGGCAAGCCCTTGAAGCCATGTGGAGTGTTATCGATTGGAGTTACGGTGTCCTGCTTTGTTCTGGGCGTCTCTGTTCCTGGCTTGTGGTCCAGCAGTTTGGAAGACCCATGGGAGGTGTAGGTCTGCTATCTACAGCCTCGTCTTGGCAGCAAGAATCCTGTATTGCTGCATGGACTTTTGTCTTCGTGGATATATTTGAAGATACAGCGTTTTCCTGTTTGTAAGGACATTTTCTGTTACCTGTGTTTTTCTTGAATTTTATAAACTGCCTTTGCCTTTTATCGGTGTGTCTGGATTCTCTTTTTGGGTTGGTATTGGCTTCCGGAGTGACCCAGACAGAACAGTATGTATGTATGTATTTATGTATTTATGTATGTATGCATGTATGTGTTTGTTTATTTATTTATTTATTTATTTATTTATTTATTTATTTATTTATTTATTCATTTATTCATTTATTCATTTATTCATTTATTCATTTATTCATTTATTTATTCCAAAACATAATACATATTGAAGAGAATAGATATGTAGTAATATAACTAAAGAAACAAATAGAAGAAAGATATAAAAGTATAGGTGAACACATTTGAAAGGAAGAAAAGATAAATGAGATAAGGAGAGACAATTGGACAGGGGACGGAAGGCACACTGGTACACTTATGCACGCCCCTTACTGACCTCTAAGGAACCTGGAGAAGTCAATCATGGATAGTCTAAGGGGAAAATGTTGGGGGTTAGGGGTTGACACTACTGAGTCAGGTAATGAGTTCCATGCTTCAACAACTCGGTTGCTGAAGTCATATTTTTTATAGTCAAGTTTGGAGCAGTTAATATTAAGTCACCTGCAGTCCTTCTTTTCACTAAACTACGCATACCCAATTCCTGTAACCATTTTGCACATGTTTTAGATTTCAGCCCTCTAGTAATCATCTTTGTTTCTTTGTTTGGCACTCTTTCCAGAGTCTCAACATTTTTTTTTATAATATCATGATCCAAAGTGCATACAGTATTCTAAGTGTGGTCTTACTAAGGCTTTATAAAGTGGTATTAGTACTTTACACGATCTTGATTCTATGCCTCTATTAATGCTCCTAGGACTGCATTGAATTGCTGACTCACTCGTGGCTACCCTGGGCTGAATTCTTTTTAATAGTATCATCTTCTTTCCCTCCAGAACCTTCTCTTCTATTACTGTATTTTATTCTCCCATGTTATTAATTGTGTTCATTAATTGCTTTTATTGTAAACCAGTTTTTTTTAAATGGGAAGCATTGTGTCAAAGGCATATTTATATTACAGATAAATTTAAAACGTAGAGCTGTTTTAAATAAATAATAGTATGTACATTACAAGAAGTTTAGCATAATCTGAAAACAAAGCAAAAATATAAATGAATTCCATTCAACTGGGGTTGGAGGCAGTGATGGGTTGCCAAAATTTTTACTGCCACACTGTGGGGATGGTTTATTTTGTGGGTGTGACTTGATGGCCACGTGACCAGGTAGGAGTGGCTTGCCGGACATTGACCAGGTGGGAGTGGCTTAACAATCATATGACTGGGGGTGGCTTAAAGATCATGTGACTGGGTGGGAGTGGCTTACGGACCAAGTTAAGTTTTCAAATAGGTGCTTGGACTCTTTTTCAGTTGATTAAGTCACATTATTTGAATAGCCACAAAAAGGACAAATGATAAACAGCATTATTTGTTGAGGAGCACAGTAACATTTTAAGGTTTTGTACTGAACCCATAAGATTCAGTATGACAACAGATTAGGCAAGTAGCTCAATTTTCTTTAATTGCTATAAAAGTTCAGTTCCAGATAATGGTTAAAATGATTAAAGCATTGATGGGTAAAAAAAGGAAGGACAATTAAAAAAACTATTAAGTATTCAATAAATAGGGCATAAACTTACTACCCCCACTAGTTGCCCCCCCCTTGGGGGCAGCAGCCCACCACTGGTTGCAGGGGTGAAAAACCTACTCTGATTTCTTTATATTTTTGTCCCATTCACTATGGCTTTAAGATGTAAGGGCACAACGATCAAATGTTAGCCAAATGGTACTCTAGTACAGCTAAAGCATCCAGTTTTATTTTGTGGTCAAGGCACCAAGCTAGAAAGTGTGAGACCCTAAGTTCAACTCCCACTTTAGCTGTGAAAGCCCAGCTGGGTGATTTGGGGCCAGCCACTGTGTTAGCCCAATTCACCTCACAGGATTTTTGTTTTGGGGAAAATAGAAAGAAGAAGAGTGCTGGATATGTTCATTGCCTTTGAATAATTTACAGATGTTGTTTGTAGAAATAAAGTTTAATATTTAATTATAGATAAGGAAGTGATCAAAATTTAAATTATAAGTAGTCCTTAAGTTACCATTACTTATTCAGTAACCATTCAAAATTATGGCACCAGTAAAGAATGGGACTTAGGAAAAATCTACAAAGTTGCAGCTGTTGCAGATCCATGTGGTCAGGTAGGGTTTGGGTGCTCAAGTGCCATTGCTGGGAGCCAGTTAGAGCAATCAAAAAACCCCTGCAAAGACTTAGGGCTTGGAAAACATTCTTCGCAGAGAAAAAGAATGAAAGAACCTGCAAGATAAGAAGATCGTTAGTGGCTAGTTAGGGCTGGGGGGAAAAAGCTACATTCAGAATATAAGACGCACCCAAATTATCAGCCTCCTTTAGGGAAGAAAAAGTTGTGTCTTGTACACCGAGAAATATGGTATAACACAGCATAATGTTTTCCTTTTGTGTTTTGAATAGCCTTTACATTTGCTCTGAATATGAAGGACACTCTCCATCACACGGCTCTAAGTTCTCTCTACCATGACTTATTTTCTGGATATATCATATAGAGTGTTGTGCTCAGTTGGCAGGTCATTCCCTTTATCAGTATAAGAAATGGGATTCAGGAGATGATTTACTACACTTTATTTTTTTAAAAAATGTTTGGCCTAGAGTACACCATTATTATCTTGATGCTTATCTTTTATTTATTAGGCTAACAGAATATTAGCATTTTTTAGAAATTAAGTTTCATTAGTATAAATCAACCTGCTTTTCATTCTGTTTTCTGTGACCAGGTAAGAAAAGCATGCCTATTTTAAACAGCAGAAAAAGTAAAAATAAATAAATAAATAAACCAAACTCCGGGTCAAATTCAATTCCTGTTGACTACAAGGACACGACCATCAGCTTTATTGGCAATAGTGGAGAAATAACAATGAGTGGTTAGCTTACCTTCCAGACCAAATATAAATCAAACTCATGTCATCACAGCAGCATCATGTGATGTATCGGGGCTTTTTCTCTTTTGTTAAACCAGGTGTGGGCATAGCCAGTGCGTGATGCACCCGTCCCACAGGTTGCAATTTTGATTTCCTCTTGCATGCTTGAAAACATTGCTACAAAGCACAAAACTATATCTTGAAATTAGGAATAGATGGCAAACTTAAAGTCAAAAGGGAAAGCAATATGAACAGCAAAAAACTACTAAGCTTTGAGGATTTTAGGAGTAAAGGACTGGGATAAAGGCTTACACGTGTAAAATTGATCTAAACTGCACACTTGTACCAGTATCAAATTATAATTCTTCCTTTGCCAAGACTCATTCTCATTGGCCCGAAGAAGATTGCATGAGATGATTTTTCTTGTTGCAGGGTGGATGGTTACCTATGTTATTGCAGGGAAGCAGCAGTTGAATTCATTGCAATATGTGATCTTAAAACCGATGACAAATTGGCAAGATTTAGCAGTTGGCTGCTAAGTGCCATGGGAGAAAGGGGCACCTCAATGGCCAGAAAGAAAACATAGGAGGCTCTATACAATCTATTGGACTAATACTACACAATTCTTCCTGGGCATTTCAACCAATTTAATTCATTGTCTTATTTCCTAGAATTAACTTGGAGAATAGATTCCATACATATCCCATTAATTTTATCTAACCCAATTTAATAATATTTTGAATATCTAAATTCAGACAGTAGCAGATAATTTCCATTGCTGGGATGATGTCTAAAAGTCAAGATGTGAAATACAATGGTGCAATTGAAGATCTGCCTGTTTTTTAATGTATGACATAAAAAGCCCCCCATTATAACTTTTCTTTAAATCATACCCTACGGGCAAACTTGTATGACCTGAAGGTAAGATAGGATGACAGTAAGACAATGCAACTTGAATAAGAGAAGGATGATTATCAGTTCTATTACATTGTCTTTGATACGTAATATAATTCCTCGGTATGATTTTGTTAAACTGTGCTTCTATGCTAAGATATTAAAATGCAAAATATTAAACTTGAATTATGGATACTCAAACCTTTCTTCATGTTTATAAATTAACTATCACAGTCTAGCTTTGATAGTAGAAATATTGCAAAGGTAAAGTTTTCAAGAATGCATAAGGGAAGGTCATGATACAATCATAAATAAATAATATATAAAATCTAAATTAACCCCTTTATATTTCTGTGGGAAGATTTAACCATGTCCTTAACAATCTCCTGGAATTCAATGTATCTTACAAATGCTTATTTCAGAACTGGATTGTGCCATAATTTTAAAGCCATTGAAGTATAAAGAAAACAAATCTTACACAATATATGCACTGGTCTAATAGATTTCCACTGCCATTGTGATAAAGCAATAAATTATCTTACATTTGCTCACATAAATAGAGTTCACCTGTCAAAAATATTTCTAGAAATCAGCAAATCCAGTTTTCCATTTGAAAACTGCTATTTTTCGATTGCCTGTCTTGTTTTTCCTCAAAGAAAAAAAATCCCAAATATAAATATTGCATTTTCTATTGTCTTTTTACTAAAGCTTTTAAATTTAAGAAATAATAGATGCCTGTCTAGACAACCTTAAAATTGTTTTAGTTACTGATGTATGGATGACTGATAAATGTCATCTTTTTCTGCCTGCAGTGCATTTTGTACCCAGTCTACTGACATTCGTGTATAGCTGACCTGATTCTGCATTTTTTTGTTGGCATGAAGCATTTAGAATTTTATTATGATGAAACTTCAAGATACAATATTGGGGGAGGGGGAAATGCTTTTTGTCTTCTTCACTTTTCTTTTTTTTTCCCCCTTTCTTCTTTTGTTTGTTCCCTTTACTATTTTCACAAAAAGACTCCATTAATGAAAAAAGTTGCATAACATTCCAGGTGGAATAGCAATTACTTCCTTAGATTTATGTTTTTCTGCCTTTGCTCAACTAAAAGGAAATGGGAAAGCAGGGAATTAATGAACTACTTTCATTGAAATTTGCTTTTGAATGCAGTCCAAATGTGCTTATTGTTTGCTACTTAGCAGTATGAACTCTATTATAAAAAGCTGTAAGAGAAGTCATATTTCTATCATGAGTTTGAGAATGGAGTTCACAAACAAGTTTATAACTGAGTTCTGAATTCCTACCGGTAGCTAGATTTGGAGTTCTTGTTGCCAGCATGTCTGACTCGGCAAACACATGATGACTATTCCTCATTCTACACTCTGTAAAAGCTGCTCCCATTTGAGATATAGATTTACCAATCAAGGGTAGTAGAAAAGCAAAACAAAAACTCACATCACTATGTAGGGAATTCTCCCCCTGCTGGAGCCATCATTATAATGGTATCATATCAACACCAAAAAAGAAACAATATAGTTTTAGAGTTGAAAGAAAGAGACCTTTAGATCAAGTTAAAAAAATATCTCTATACTGATAATTATTAAAATAATTCCTTAATGACATAAACAACCCTAAGATAAATCAATAAAGCAACTGTACATTGACCTGAGTTGGAATGTTATACAATACAATTATATGGTTATATAAATAATGCTTTTACTTCAACATAGTGTTGTGGTTAGTTCTGGCCCAGCTCCTGCCCCAAGGACTGTGGATGTGGGGGAGACATCCACATGCTGCAGGCCTGTTTTGCCCCCGGTGGAATCTGCTGATGAAGGCTCCTCTGACCAAGAAGACATGAGTGACAGGGAGGAGGAGAGTGTGGCAGACAGCTCAGAAGGAGATCAATTATCTAGCTCCTCCTTGGATTCAGAACAAGAGTTAATGATACAGCCACGCATGCGGAGAGCGATGCATAGGCAACAACAACTGATTATTATCAAAGAAAATGAGGCCACCTGTGGTTGGGTGGGGCTGTGGTAATTAGTGAGGCTGCTATAAATAGCAGCCTGTGGGTTTGGCCATTGTGGAGGATTATCTGATCATTGTGTTTTGTGACTGCTTTACTGACTTTGACCTTTTGTGTGCTGATTTTTCCCTGCTTTGAAACTAAACCAGAGCAAAGTGTGTTTCACTTTGTGAAAGAAGAAGGACTGTGAATTGCCTCACAGCTGCAAGCTAAGTATCACAGAACTGATAAGGGACTTGTACAAATTACCAGTTTGTTTGGAGACAAGTGCTCTTTGCTATACCAAAAGAGGGCTTCGTTTATTTGCATTTTTGGTATAAAGAACATTGTTTTGAATTTTCAAACGTGTGTGTGTCTGAAATTGTATCTGTGCATTTTTGGGAGGATTCTGCCAGAGAGCTCGACAGAACACATAGTCTATGAGTATGCATGAACACTGCATATACCTCTACATTCTTAAGTTATAGGTAATATGTGGGATTGAATATGGAAGAGATAATTTTGGTAGTCTCAACATCTGTACTTGAAGAAAAAAATGGACATAAAAGAAAGGAAACAAATAAAACAAACAAAAGTGTAAGTACAAGAATTGAAGAGAAGGTGTGACTATCATACAGATAGTCTTCAACTGAGACCAAATTTCTGTTGCTAAGTGAGACATATTGATTCAATTTATAGGCCACTTTCTCCTCGCAGAGTCAGAGCAGCTAACAATCTTAAAAAATATACACAATAAATAATATCACAGTTTAAAATATTAAAAATGTATAAAGCCCACTATTTAAACAATCAATCATACTCTTTCATACAAATGGTTGGAGCAAAGTTTACGATCCCCAGGCCTGCCGCATAGATGTGTTTTTAACACCTTTCGGAAGGCAAGGAGATTGGAGGAGGTGTGATTCCAGAGGGTCAGGGCCACCACAGAAAAGGCTTTCCCCTGCGGACCCACCAGTCGGCCCAGAGGAGGCTGACTCTGTGCAACCTAACCAGTCGCTGGGACACAGGAGGCAGAAGATAATCCCGTAAATAATCTGGCCCAATGCCATATAGGGCTTTATAGGTGATAACCAACACTTCAATTGCATTCAGAGACCAATCGGCAGCCAGTGCAGCTCACAGAGTGCTGGGATGATGTGGGAGTACCTGGGTAATTCCAACACGGCTCTCACGGCTGCATGTTGGACTAGTTGTATTATGATGAAATGAAAGGGGCCATGGATACAACAGTAACAATATAAAAGCTGCCAAAAATGAGGCAACATATTATGTATATAAAGAAAAATATCATTCCGGTCAAAGTCAAAAGAGCAAGGAATGGTTAATATCAAAGGTGGAAAGGAAAAGGCAGAACAAATTTGATGGAATTCTTTTTTTTTTTTAGTTATTGAAATGGGTGAAGGAAACTAAGAGCCTCAAGCTAATTGAATAAAATTAAAAATGAAAGTGATGAAATTTGGGGAGATGAAACTTAACTGAGGGAATGGTAGAAAGAAACTTTTTATGAGACTTATAAGGGAATAAGAGTAATGTTGAGGAATGAAATTGAAAATAATGTTATGAATGTTAATGTTCAAAAATTGTTAAAAGAAAGTCATAAATGCCATGAAAATTTTTAAAGCTGCAGGCATAGATAGTGTAACTTAAATATTTTAAATCTTAAAATATGGAAGTGGTTTGCATATGGTGTACCTATGAAAATTATTTCACATGTGTAAAATCCGCATCTGTTTTTAAAATAAATTTTATTCAATTTTTAAAATAATAAAGAGAAATACAGAAACAAAAGTAAAACACATAAACATATTTATCTTTTACATTTCTGGGTCATTGATGTATGGTCTTTGTGCATTTATGTCAATTTATCACATTTATTTATTTACAATTATATTAATATTTGCAATTTTATAGGATTACTTGTTGTTGTTTTCTGGAGCTAATTATAGATTTTTTTTCACACAGTAAAGAATTCTTTCTCTTGATGGTTCTGTAATTCTAAAGTAAGTCTACTTATTTCTCCACAATCCAATATTTTTTTGATTATCTTGTTTATCTCTGGTGAGGGGTTTCTGCCCTTCCATGTCTGTCGAAGGATAGTCTAATGGCAGTTAAAATGTGTATAATAATATAGTGATTTGCTTTTGTATGTTGCCCTCTAACAATCCCTAATAAATTTGTTTCTGGTATTCATTCTACTTCACATTCTATCATTTCTTTTATCCAGCTCTTAATCATGTTCCAAAATTTTCCCAAAATTTTTTGTCACTGGGCAAGCAGATGATAATTTGTACATTGAGCTATTTTACACCTCCAACATGTTGGGTGTACATTAGGGTATATTTTTGCAAGTCTGGCTGGGGCAAAATGCCAGTGATAGAACATTTTGTATAGGTTTTCTTTATACGATGCCAATAGTGTCAATTTAATAAAAATAAAAATAAAAATAAAAAAAATAAAAATAAAAATAAAAAAAATAAAAAAATAAAAATAAAAATAAAAATAAAAATAAAAATAAAAATAAAAATAAAAATAAAAATAAAAATAAAAATAAAAATAAAAATAAAAATAAAAATAAAAATAAAAATAAAAATAAAAATAAAAATAAAAATAAAAATAAAAATAAAAATAAAAATAAAAATAAAAATAAAAATAAAAATAAAAATAAAAATAAAAATAAAAATAAAAATAAAAATAAAAATTTGAGGAGAAGCAGCTAGAGAAATTAGTGAAATATGAAGATCTAAAAATCGAGCTGCAACAACTCTGGCATAAGCCAGTGAAAGTGGTCCCAGTGGTACTTGGCACGCTGGGCGCGGTACCAAAGGCTCTCAGCGGACATTTGAAAACCATCGGAATTGACAAAATCTCCATCTGTCAATTGCAAAAGGCTGCTTTACTGGGATTGGCAAACATAATTCACCGCTACATCACGCAGTTCTAGATGCTTGGGAAGCGCCCGACTGGTGATGAAATACAAAATCCAGCATAGTGATCTTGTTTGCTGTGTTGTACTGACATAATAATAATAATAATAATAATAATAATAATAATAATAATAATAATAATAATAATAATTATTATTATTATTATTATTATTATTATTATTATTATTATTAATTAGATTTGTATGCCGCCCCTCTCCGTAGACTTGGGGCGGCTCACAACAGTAATAAAAAACAATATTATAGCGAAACAAATCTAATATTAAAAAGAAGCATATAAAACCCTATCATATTTAAAAACCAAACAACACATACATACCAAACATAAAATATAAAAAGCCTGGGGGAAAGGTGTCTCAACTCCCCCATGCAATTTGTAATGTTCCCTCCATAATTTCTCCCAGTTTTCTAGCATACCCATAGTTTTTTGTCTACACTTAGTCCACATCTGTTCTGGTGACTGAAGGAAGGCTGTTTATTGTATGTCTGTAACATAATATAGCAGATAATAATATATGAATAACCTTGGATCATAAGCTGATAAGAGTTTTATATGATAGAAATAAAACATGTATGAGAATAGTAAAATGTTCAACATCGGGAATAAGACAAAGATTATGATGTTTGTCTTAATGTATTTGTGGATAAATGTGTAAAGAATGCTTATGTTGATTTTACAGCTATATTGGTTCAGGACATTAATGTAGGAGATATGCAAATGATGCAATGTTTTCTGAGAACTGAAATGATTTGCAGTGATTGTATAATGCACGATAGAATGTGGATTGAAAATCAATATATCAAAGACCAAAGTAGCTGCGCCTGACACAATGAAAATGGAGTGAGTGACTGCAAGTTACATAGAATTTAAAAAATTAAATAGCACAAGTAGATAAATTAGTACCTTATTAGGAAGTTTACTAAAAATAGAAAGATTGGGAAATTTTAAATGTGCAAATATTTGTAGAAAGATTGCAGGTAATATACTTTATGTTATGAGGAACATTTCAAGCCAATTTGTGAGAGTCAGGTATATCAATCAATTGATAGAATAGGAATGAACGTCAAGGAAAAATGGCTGTATATAAAGTAATGCTTCTGTCAATTTTGTTGTATAGAATAGCTGGGTGTGCCTGAGAAATGCAGATACTGAATACAGTGACAGGGGAATATTTAAGTGAGTTTCCTCAAACCAAAAAAGAGCAAAAATACTGTTTGAAAGAGTGACCATGATGCAGATGGTTTGGTCACATACAGTAGAGAGAATGAATACAGTGAAATTGAACAACAAATTTTAAAAGGAAGAATTATGACCTTTAAAGGTTATGATCTTTAAAGCCCTTCATGGCATCGGACCAGAATATCTCCGAGACCGCCTCCTGCCGCACGAATCCCAGCGACCGATTAGGTCCCACAGAGTGGGCCTTCTCCGGGTCCCGTCAACTAAACAATGTCGGTTGGCGGGCCCCAGGGGAAGAGCCTTCTCTGTGGCGGCCCCGGCTCTCTGGAACCAACTCCCCCCGGAGATTAGAACTGCCCCTACTCTCCCTGCTTTCCATAAAGTTCTTAAAACCCACCTTTGTCGTCAGGCATGGGGGAACTGAAACACCTCCCCCGGCCACGTACAATTTATGTATGGTATGTTTGTGTGTGTGCTTGTTAATATAGGGGGGTTCTTTTTAAAACTATTTTAAATACTTAAATTTATTGAATCTATTTGGATTTGTACGATTGTTTATATTTTTGTTGTGAGTCGCTCCGAGTTCGCGGAGAAGGGCGGCATACAAATCTAAATAATAAATAAATAAATAAATAAATAAATAAACAAACAAACAAACAAACAAACAAATAAATAAATAAATAAATAAATAAATAAATAAACGGGGTTGAGCAGCCATGAGCTACGAGCTGGAACACTAAATTGCGCTCTCCGCGGCAACTCATAAGTTCTTGCAGGGCCAGCGCAATTTTGCTGATGCACCTGTCGAGGCAGCAAAATCCCGCATGGAGACGCAGGTGTGCCCGTGTTTCGGTGAGGGTTTTTTGCTTCCGAGCATGCCGAAACACGGGTGCACCTGTGGCTCTGTGCATGATTTTGCTGCCTCCACAGGTGCAGCAGCAAAATTGCACCGGCCCTGCAAGAACTTAGGAGCTGCGGTGGCGAGCGCAATTTAGCATTCCAGCTCGTAGCCCACTGCTGGGGTCGAGAGAAGTGGAAGATTAATACAATTTTGGTTGGATTGAATTGATGAGACTTTAAAGAACAAATGTATAGAGCAGTATATTCTTGTGACAGAAGTAAAATAGGCTGCAAAGATAGAAAAGTATAAAAAGGTTTAGTAAATTGTGCTGGTGGTTTTAATTATAGTTCCTTTGCTTTCTTTAGTTCTTTTGTTTTATTTTTCTCTTTGGCTTACTAATTTTCATTCTTTTCCACACTCCATATAATGTTGCCAACTATGAAATGGAAGAACATGATGACTATGTGCAATATGTACTGTATGTCATGTTTGAACACCAGATAGTTGTTCATAATGTTCTCTTGACTTTATTTTTCTCCCCTAATACATATCCACAATGCAATTTTTTTAATTTGGGTATCTGCAGAGGCGGATTAATCTTATCTCCTGCTACTGATGTGCTACACGCACAGCATGGCCAGTTTTGCATGCACCCACACACACACATGCACATATCTCCAGTGTGATTTTGTTTCTGCACATGCGCAAGAAGAAAAAATGCCCAAAATTTTACAAGGAGATGTATGCACATGTGCGAGATTTCAGAATTTTTTGCTGAAAAGCAAAAATTTCCCATGCCTGAGCATCCTCTCACAAGAATTTGCTTCTGTGCATGTACAGGAAGCAAAAATATCAAAAATTAAATAAAAAAGATGGAGGCACCCAAAGGACTGACACTGGAGTGGTTGAATGCAAATAGCGCAATCTAGTGGCTGCTACCGGTATGCAGTCGCCTCCCACATCAGTAGTAACCCATCCCTGGGTATCTGCCTGAAAAGTTAAATACATGAAAAAAGAACATAGGATTTGCCTTCGGCTAATGAAAAGGAAAAGAAAACTCACATAAAACACAGTCTAATGGTGTTAAGATCTTAAATTGCTGTAGAGGTGATAGACATCACCTCTACAAGGGAAAATGGAAATTCTGAACCACCCTTAAACTCACTGGATTCATAACCTGGAATTCTTAACAGATTACAATATTTTGTGATAGATTATACATCAAAAATATGGGATAAGAAGGCTATGACTAAGTGTTAGTTAATAAGCTGCAGAAGAATTCCAAATAAGCTATACTAAAATTACAGAACAAATACATAATAGAATTATTGTGGCTATTTTCATATATAACTAATGAGAACAGTATTAAATACACTGCATATTTACAATTTCCGAAGAGGCTTGGAAAATACTTGTTTTGAAAATAGAGACTGAAATAGAAAATAGAGGAATGAAATGAAAAAGTGAATTAAAATGAGGAAAAATAATAGTAGAGGATAAGGGTGATAAATATGATATGTATCTTTAATGATGGAGTTATTCCCTTGAGAAATCCACAAAAGCATTAAAGATAACTCTGCTACTCCAATATAGTGCATCAGAGCCTTTGAAATACAGCATTACATTCTCATTCAGAATAAAAATGTTTACTCAAATACAAAAATATTCTGCTTAATGGATTTTTTGAATTAACCCTCTTTCTTTAGGCTATAGAATAAGAAGACTGAGTAGTATACATCTGAATAATTATACGTTAACATAAGATCCGAATTTACATTCTGATTTTTAATGCCATCTGGATGTTTTTGAACATAATCATCCAAACATGTATTTTTCTTGGATAATAGTGACCGATTGATAAAAGATATCTAGTGACATTTTTCTATAGTAATAAAGATCAACGATGGCACAAAATATAATATCTGTTGATTTGTGAGTGGACTCATACTTCAATATATAATGATCCTCTGAAATTTCCCAAATTTAAAACTGAATTGTTTCGGTTTGGGTTTTTTATGCTTGCCCTGTCTTTATGCTTGCAGTCTCTTTGGCCACAGAGAAAATGTCATTTTAGACAACGTTTAGCAACAAAAGATGATCTAAAAGCTTTTAAACAATATATTTCTTGAAGTAAAAATCTTTACCAATGCATCAGAGGGCAAGAAAACTTAGTCCTAGAGAAACATAGAAACATAGAAGACTGACGGCAGAAAAAGACCTCATGGTCCATCTAGTCTGCCCTTATACTATTTCCTGTATTTTATCTTACAATGGATATATGTTTATCCCAGGCATGTTTAAATTCAGTTACTGTGGATTTACCAACCACGTTTGCTGGAAGTTTGTTCCAAGGATATACTACTCTTTCAGTGAAATAATATTTTCTCATGTTGCTTCTGGTCTTTCCCCCAACTAATTTCAGATTGTATCCCCTTGTTCTTGTGTTCACTTTCCTATTAAAAACACTTCCCTCCTGAACCTTATTTAACCCTTTAACATATTTAAATGTTTCGATCATGTCCCCCCTTTTCCTTCTGTCCTCCAGACTATACAGATTGAGTTTGTTAAGTCTTTCCTGATATGTTTTATGCTTAAGACCTTCCACCATTTTTGTAGCCCATCTTTGGACCCGTTCAATTTTGTCAATATCTTTTTGTAGGTGAGGTCTCCAGAACTGAACACAGTATTCCAAATGTGGTCTCACCAGCGCTCTATATAAGGGGATCACAATCTCCCTCTTCCTGCTTGTTATACCTCTAGCTATGCAGCCAAGCATCCTACTTGCTTTTCCTACTTCCCGACCACACTGCTCACCCATTTTGAGACTGTCAGAAATCACTACCCCTAAATCCTTCTCTTCTGAAGTTTTTGCTAACACAGAACTGCCAATGCAATACTCAGATTGAGGAAATCCTCTTCCCCAAGTGCATTATTTTACATTTGGAAACATTAAACTGCAGTTTTCATTGCTTTGACCACTTATCTAGTAAAGCTAAATCATTTACCATATTACAGACCCCTCCAGGAATATCAACCCTTTTGCACACTTTAGAGTCATCGGCAAATAGGCAAACCTTCCCTACCAAACCTTCCACTATGTCACTCACAAACATATTAAAAAGAATAGGACCCAGAACAGACCCTTGTGGCACACTGCTTGTAACCTGTCTCTGCTTAGAATACACTGATAATGTAGATTGAGAACTGTCCCTAGAAATAATACCCAATGAATATGTTAATTTTCTGTCAATGAGATGTACAGCAGAGAAGAAACAATGCCTTCCCTTTTGGGCATCCTTTTCTTCCTGCTCATTTGAGGCACAATTTGAAAGTTAGCAGTGGGAGCAGCACTTACTAGTTTCTCAGAAATGCTTTTACTTTTAAAGAGATAAAATAAAAAAGAACACAGTGCAAAAGCTCTCAGACTACCTTATATTATTAGTTAAATTTAAATTCATAATTGCTCTGAGATATATCACAGGGCACTTTAATACAAATTTAAAATGTTAGATTTATAACTCATGACGACTAATGGGGTCAGTTTGCCCATCATTAAGGAGAATATAAAAACTGCTGCATTAATTTATCAGGAAGAAAAGATATCCAGATCCGTCCTTTTCAGGTAGAAGAAATAAACTGAACCACGGAATGGGCAAACATAAATTTGATAATAACAATATTAGGGTGAAATCCCAGAACAATTGGATCAGCACTTGAACATCATTGGTATTGACAAAATCACCATAGATCAATTGCAAAAAGCAGCTTTACTTGGAACAGCTTACATCCTAAAATGTTAATTTAACACAGTTGAAAGTACACATTTGCCTACCCAGGTCCTTGGGAATGGATCAATAGATGGATAACAATGTCAAATCCAGTCTAAACATTTGGCTGACTATGCAACAAACCATAATAAATTGTAAATAGATCTTAGGCTTTTGGTAAAATCTACTATAGAAATAGGAATCTCAGGGCTCAAAAAGAATCAGTGTTCTGATTTGATTCCACCAACCACCTCTCTTCAAATCTGTTTCTTCCTGATGCTATTAAAGACTATTGGTGATCTTAAGCCTGTTTAATTCTTCAGTAAAAGCTTGCTTTTAACCCATTGGGTTAAGCCTACATATAACAAATCAAATATTTACTCTGAGTCTTGTGAGGAATTGCTGGAACATCATCACATATGTTTCTAAATTAACCTTATCTGCATTGCATTAGTACAGGGGTGTCAAACTGAAGGCCCAAGGGCGGGTCAGATCCAGCCAACAGGGTGCTTAGATCTGGCCCATGCGATGCTTAGATTTGGCCCATGGGGCTACCCTAGAAACAGCAAAGGACTGGCCTACAGAGCCTCTGCCAGCAAAAATGGAGCTTGGGACAACTGCCTGTAGCTCTCCGGGGCTTCGTTTTTGTCCACGATAGCCTCCTGCAGCCTTCTGCCAGACAAAACGGAGCTTGGGGCACCACCACCCCCAAGCTCTATTTTTGTTAGCAGAGGTCGAGCAAAACAAACTAAAAAACAAAAACAAAAAGAGAAATGCTTCCCCTTTTGCATTTGTGTACGCAAGAAAGGAAATGAAGGGAGAAAGGGAAAGAGGAAAGACAAAGAAAAGGATGGGAAGATGTTGAAAGAAAGGAAGGAAAATAAGGAAAGAGGGGAGGGGAAAGAAAGGAGAATGAAGAATGAAGACAGAAGGAAAAAGAAGAGAAGGAAGGAAGGAGGGAGGGAGGGAAGGAATATAGATGATCGATGATAGATAGGTAGATAGATAGGTAGATAGATAGATAGATAGATAGATAGATAGATAGATAGATAGATAGATAGATAGATAGATAGATAGATAGATAGATAGATAGATAGATTACAATGAGAGGGAGGGAGGGTCTGAGGGAAGTTCTGGCTTAGCACTTGGCCACCACAGATGCTTCCGACACAAGTGATGTCACGCTGGCCATGCCCAGCCCAGCCACTCCTACCCATCCAACCCCTGAGGTCAAATACAACCCTGATGTGGCCCTCAATAAAATCAAATTTGATACCCCTACATTATCACATGATCATCATTAATGGACTAAAAGGTGCATTTAGAATAGTTAGATCTACTTTGCAATTTTAGCTATACACTTTTTCTAAGAATGGATTTAAGTAAACGAAAATGTACTAGTGTAGCTTCCAAAAATAACAAGATAATGTACATGGGACCATAATATAGTCACTGTCAATATACAGTATTATGATTAGACTTTCTCACATTCTATACAAAGTTTGTTTCTTGGTGTCAAATCCTTACCAGTGCAATTTAGAAAAAAATAACTCATAATAACTCTCACTAACAGTATTGTCAAAACTGTAAAAGTTTAATATGCTGAATTTTGGAGACTTCATAAGCCAAAATTCCACACATTTATTAGTGAATTCATTATTGCAGGGTTTCTGGAAACCATTTGAACATTTTTCTCAGAATGCAAAGTTAAAGGCCTAAGCATATCCCTCCCCCGAGATAATCTTAAAATTTAATCCTGAAAATCTGACCCTGAAATATCTACCTTCTTGTCATTAATGTTTTGGAATTTCTCTTTCTTTCTTAGGTTGAGATTTAGCCCAAGATTGCTAATACACTAGGTCTCTTTTCACCACACCACACTTTCATTTCAGCAGTTGTGTGACTACACATTTGTTGGGTATTTGTTACTACCTTAGTGTATTCTCAGAGAGACAAGTGAAAAAAACTCACAATTATAGCCACAACCACCCAGTGGATACTTTGCTCCTATAAACCATTATTTAATGTAAACACTGTCATGTTTCTAGATCCAAAGCTACTTTATTGAAAATTTGCAATAATGTATACGCACACATATGTGCTTGTAGTTCTATAGTTTAAACAAGATTTCTTGGTACAACATTACTTTAGAATATTTTGATTTCTAATTGCGCCGGATGCGGGATAAGAACACGCACACCAAGAGCTGGGTTTAAATGGGTCACTTTATTAAAGTTAAATGAACTTTAACTGATTATCAACCAATAACCAGGACCCGCAGAGGCTACTAGAAAATTTGGGGCGGAAATAATGTACAAATTACCTTCCTGGGCAACTATGGGCATAGTTCCTTGCTGAACAAGGTGAATGTACCATGCCTTCACCTGGTTCCTGGCTACGCCTTAGCATTTGTGTGAGGGGGCTCACCATCCAATCACCTTCCAGTTATTGGGCTAAGTGAGTCCCAAGGGCACTCCCTCTCCAATTGCCCAGGTCGTGCAATACCTTAGGCACCAGGCAAGAGGCTACCCATCATCTTTCAAAAGATGCCCTAAAGGAGAACACGCAGTTGCTACCACTGCCCATTTCCACCCTAACCTGCCAACCCCAATGTCCAAAGGGAAAGCCATTTATCAAATTGCGATTAAAGGTGCCATACCCCCTAACCAGTGCATCTTCACTTCCCAGTGTGGAATAGGCAGAAAAACGGTCACAACTAAAGTGCTAAGACCGCAAAAAATGCCTATTTGTCCCCCGTGGTTGACACACTGTTAGATACGGAGGGCGGGGACAAAAAGAGGAATGCCTGAGGCACAGCCCTATTTATAGGGCTCGTCCCAGTATGCCCCCAGCTGCAAAAGGCTGCACGCAGAGGCGTGAAACTGGCAACAGTGATCTCGCAATACCCTACAAGATTGCTGATGCCCAGACCGGCAAAAGCGCTGAGGCCATGTTCTCCTGACCCCTGCGCAATTTTTGGCCAGCCATTAAATTCAGCCAACCATGCATTTGAATAGCATAGAATATTCTATTCATATTGAATAGAATAGAAATTTGGTGATGGTACAAAAAGGGTCAAACTCCTGTGCTACGTGAATGCCAGTCAGCCACATTTGTTTTCTACCCTAAATTGCCATAGGAATCTTATTTTCCACACATTTATCAGAAGTAAAAATGAAACACTAAGTTCCAGCATTTCATTAAAAAAGCCAGGGAAAATATTAAATGGGGAAGTAAAACTTGACTCCAACTCTGATACATATCTATATATACAGAATCTATTTAGCTTGGTCTAACTTTTCAATCTATGTCACTTTTTATACAGGAGTAATTTTCAGCTGCTCTATTTATGTATGTACTTACTTGATATCAGTGTTATTTTTAAGTTCCCAGAGATTTTGAATTTATTACTTTCTTTCTGGAATATGTAAAGTTATTGTTCAAATTTAAAAATGTAAGCTGAAACTACTATGAAAAATAATGAATTTAAGAATCATACTGGTGATCCAGTGTGATATCTTTCTTCCTTCCTTCCTTCCTTCCTTCCTTCCTTCCTTCCTTCCTTCCTTCCTTCCTCTAGTAGTAACCATTTTAGCATTGTTACTTATCTTGTTTCTATTCAGGTGCAAGTGTAATATAAATAGATATCCACAGATAATATGACTAATTAAAGACCCCCTCTCATTTTGATATATACTTTTCATAATAAAAAATACTGTTGGTATCAGTGGCTGAAATAAATTTTATAGGAAAGGAACATTACCTGATGTATAACTTGAATCAGTTTTCTCTCAATGTTATGTGCTTCAACCATGTTGTACTAGAATTCCCACAGTGTTAACCAGCATATTAGACTGAAGATGGAGTTGAATCTTGTGTTCCTGGAGGGCACCAGGAAATATTGACTTAGAATAATTTATAATAGTTAAAATATTGAAAATGAAAAAAAAGAGCATACATTACTTGTTAGGATGTTCTTTCACTTTCCTTACTACAATTCTCTAAAGCCCTCCAGGAAATTCTCAGATTTACATTTTCTGCAGTCTTCCAACTAAAAATGGTTCACAAAACTAATAGCAAAACCAAAGTATCAAAGATCCAACTCACAAAATAAGCCAGTAGCAGCAGTTACACTGACGTATTAAAAGATCGTAATTGTGACATAATTACTTTTCTCTTAAATATAATAGTGCACTAACCCAATTAAGTTATTTCCATTTATTTAGGATCAAAACTAGTTTCCACTCCGTCCATACAATTAGAAACCTTTTTCTGAATGCAAGATGGACAGCAAATGAATTTTATAAATAAATAAATAAACCATAAGGAATTGGGGAAAGTGTTTGCCAGGTTCTATCCTGTTCACTCACAATGCCATTACAGAACAAGCCATCTTCATTGATATTTCTCAATTGATGTCAATCACTTAGAGTGGTGTCTTTAAAGCAGTTAAATTAGATATACCCAGTTCTTGCAGCCGTTCTTCATGTTTTAGCCTCCAGTCCCCTAATCATCTTGGTTGCTCTTCTCTGCACTCTTTCAAGAGTCTCAACATCCTTTTTACATCGCGGTGACCAAAATTGAATTCTCACATTCACATTGTGTTGAAAAGAATAAAAAGTCCCTTTATTTTCTATCCCTGCTGCATTGAGTGAATAGGACTTTGTAGTTAGCACTAAATATTCCATGAAATCTCCTTCCTAATTTCAGCTCATTTAGTTTATCCCGTCAATCACGAATTCTTTTCTGGTCTGAAAATAACTCTTCTCAAAGACCACTTCTTAGAAATTTCAGGGATGGGGGTATAGGAGTAGAGCATAGGAAAGAATCTAGTCTAATTAAAGCTCATCTGATTTCTTTAGAACCATTACATGGTTTTTCATCTGATTTCAATAAGTTTTAACTTTTTTTGCTTACAGCTATGACAGCCAACTGAAAAAAAAAATCACTGTTTACATTATGCAAAGGAGAAAAAGTTACTTCAAGGCCCATTTCACATTCATATGTTTTCAATATATGTTTATTGAGCACTGATGAAAAACAGTTTAAAAACATTTGCGGTAACCATTTCATGGCTACTCAAGCCTATATTCATACATTACATCATAGTTCAAACAACTTAACACAATACTATTTGAAACAAAGCTAGTCATTGTGATTTTATACAATTAGGTATACAAAAATAATTCTACATTTAGAAAATAAATCATTTCTCAATAAGTTACAATATACTCTTTTTAAAAAGGTCTGTGTAAAATAGGTAAATAATACAAAAGGGTTCAAAATGAACAAGTTTTTCATTTCTGAATTGTGAAAATTCTTTTGGTATCCCTAAAAATATCATTGAATTTTAGATGGCCAATAGTGGTAATTGACCAGGATCTCACATTATGTAAATGTCTGTATGTGGGTGTGGGTGGGTATATATGTGTGTGTGGATGGTGTAAAACAATCCAAGCCACTATCCCAGATAAAACCCAAGAACATCCATGAATACATCAGTAAGATGGCACCCAAATATCAGCTGCTAAAAGAATGTCTGAGGCAGCAGCAGATGGAGAAGAAAGATCAAGCAGAGTAAGCCCATGGCAAATCAAGAGCCTGCATGGGATGTTCCGTCAACAGGTATCTGAGGTGGCAGTAACTAGAAAATCCTACCAGTGGGCTTAAATCCAGCACTGAAGCAGTGATCTGAGAAGTATGAGAGCAGTCACTATGCACGGGATCCCTACAAGCTATGGCTACCACACTAGATAGGACCCAAGGTGCAGACGATACAAAGAGACCACTGAAACAGTTCAACACATAGTGGCAGGTTACAAGCGGCAGGCAGAAAAAGCATATACTGAGCAGCACAACCAAGTAGATAACATTGTGTACTAGAGCTTTTTCCTAGTCTATGGACTAGACCAGTGATGGCAAACCATTTTTCCCTCGGGTGCCAAAAGAGCGTGAGCATTTATTGATTTGATTTGATTTGATTTGATTTGATTTGATTTGATTTGATTTGATTTGATTTGATTTGATTTGATTTGATTTGATTTGATTTGATTTGATTTGATTTGATTTGATTTGATTTGATTTGATTTGATTTGATTTGATTTGATTTGATTTGATTTGATTTGATTTGATTTGATTTGATTTGATTTGATTTGAATGCCGCCCTTCTCCAAGCATGCACTATCGCATATGCATGAGTGCCCATATACATAGTTCAAAGTCTGGGGAAGATGAAAACAGCTTCCCCTGCTCCCCGGAGCCCTCTGGAGGTCAGAAACGGACTGTTTTCCAACTTCTAGTGGGCCCAGTAGTCTCGTGTTTTGCCCTCCCCAGGCTCCAAAGGCTTCCCTGGAGCCAAGGAAAGATAAAAAAGTCCTCCCCATCCCTCCACAGGCTCTCTAGAAGCTAAAACGCCCTTCCAGAGCCTCTGTGCAAGCCAAAAATCATGTGGCCGGCAAACACATGCATCTTGGAGCTCAGCTAGGGCAACAGCTCGTGTGCCAGCAGATATGGCTCCGCATACGACCTGTGGCACCTGTGCCATAGGTTCACCATCACTGGACTAGACTTTCCTAAATCCAGATGGGAGATTCCATAGAAGATTGTGGACAGCAAGAAAGCTAAGACACTGTGATACTTTCAGATCCAGGCAGGTGGGTAGGTACCCGGCCAGTCAACTAGGCATTGTGGTAGGAAACAAAGACCAAAGTATTAAACAAGCAATGGTGATGGATGTAGCAGTGCCAAGTGACACTAGCATCAAGAAAGAGTACGAGAAGATGGAGAAGTGCCAGGACCCCAAGGAGTGAGGAGATGTGAAAAGTAAAGTCCTAAGTGGTCCTGATGGTAGTAGGAACAGTCAGGGCTATGGTTCCAACAGATCCAAGGAACAACAACAGAGTTGTCTGTGCGGAACGAAGAGTGCAGTGTTAGAAACAGCTAAAATATTGTGCAGAACCCTCATACTTCCAAGTCTCAGGAAGAGCACCTAAAATTGAGGAAGATGCATTTCCTCATTGGGATCAGAAGGCTTTTAAAATAAAGGATATCTGATAGGTGTTGGCTGCACCTGGAAGTCAAATTGGATGAGTTCAGCTTAGTTTGTGGAATAAGACTACCAGGGAAATTCAATATTTAAGCTTCGCAAAAAAACACAAGGGAAACAATTCTAAAGGTTTGTTTCCCAACACCTTACAAATCTCTGCATAACTACTTAGAATAGTGTAGAATAATAGAGTTGGAAGGGACCTTGGAAGTTTTCTAGTCCAACCTACTGCTTAGGCAGGAAACTCTACACCATTTCCGACAAGTGATTATTCAACCTTTTCTTTAAAACTCCCAGTGTTGGAGCATTTGCAACTTCTAGAGGCAAGTTGTTCCACTGATTGATTGTTCTGTCAGGAAATTTTCGCTTAGTTCTAAGTTGATTCTCTCCTTAATTAGTTTCCGTGCATTGCTAATTATGAATGAGTGCTCCATGGATCCATTGGTTAACAAGTATCAGCAGTCACAGCCTTTTCTGTAGTAGCACCTCACCCCTGAATGATTATGTTCAATGTTTCCATTAATGATACATACAGTACTCATGCCAATCCTTTTAGGAAACATTTTGGCAGTTGACCTCTGTTCTGCATTCAAGAAAATTAAATAACTGTTTAGATCAGGGGTGTCAAACTCAATTTCATTGAGGACCGCATTAGAGTTGTGTTTGATCTACATCGCCATGGCCAGGATGGGTGTGGCCAGCTTGACATTACTCATGTCGGGAGCCAGTGGTGGCCCAAGTCCACTGCCAGCAAAAATGGGCTCCCAACTTCCATTTTTGGCTGTGACAGCCTCCTGCAACCCCCTGCCAGCAAATGACTTTCCCAACCTTCATTTTCACTGGCAAAGGCAGCACAGGTCAGTCTTTTGCTGTTTCCAGGACAGTTGGGGCAGTTCTAAGCTCTCCAGTGGCCGGATCTGGCCCCTGGGCCTTGAATTTGACACCCCTGGTTTAGATTAATTGTTAAAACTGCTTGTTTTGCTTTTTCATTATCTCTATATTTTATCTAGTAATTTTATTGAAATTAGATTTGCATTCTGCTTCACATTTTTAATAGTTAAGATGACACATGATATAAAGGGACAACATATTAATGCTCTTTGGTGATTATTTAAAGGCATTGCAAAGAATTCAAAGGAACTGCAAAGGCATTGCACAGCTTTCAAATATTAACATCCACAAATATTTCAATTCAGGCATTGAGCAAAAATTATATATAAAAAAATAAACAAACAAAAGCAAAGCAAAGCTCTTTTTATTCTATCTAGATCAAAGTTCTCTACCCTGAGTTTTTCAATGTCACGATTGTTAATGCAGTGCTTATAATATAAAAGAACCATTGATCAACATCACAATGTTTTTTGTTTTGGAAGTGATTGCTGCGAAATAACTGTAACTTGATTTGGAAATATCTTGTATTCCTGTCCAGAACCTTGTGGAGGTGAAGGCAGCGGAGTTTCAGGAGTTGCTGGAAAAGAATTTGAAAAGAAATTATCAGTAATCAAATCAAAGCTGTGCTAGTAGTGTGGAGTGGGCATGGGAGCAATAACCAGCATTTGCTGAACTGAATTATAAATAACCACAACTTTTATTTGTTACCGGTCAAAGTTTGGTACAGCACTGATGTAGAATTCAATAATTAAGTTATCTGACTGTTGGCTAATTCCACTATATCAGCTGCTGAAAGAATCAAAGGTCCATCTAGTGCAAATCACTAAGTCCAAAGTTATCCTGAAATCTGGATGATTTGCAAATGACAATTACAAAAAGGACATCCGAACTTAAAGCAGAAATGAAAAGTAGGCAATTCTGGAACCAATGGTAAATTCCTACAAAATTTGTTTAGATTTCTCCTGTGTGTAAGAAAGTGCAAATTTTAGAAACAGAAGGGCAATGAGGAAGGACTGAATCAGACTCTATCATGCTTCATCTTCTGAAATCCTTAACAGATTAGACAAGAAAACTCTGCCTAAAAATAATGTCTGCCCCTAATAATATGTAACACTCCAGTGTATCTTAACTATGTTATGAGATAATCATAACTGCCCAGCATCTATTGCAACACTGTTGATATTTGATGATTATGATGATATGACATAAATAATATCACTGTCTGAATCTATTGTCTCTAATGATTTTGGACCTAGCCAAGAACCTAAGAGTAACAGAAGTATAACAGTAAAATGTACACTGTAGTCTTTTTTAAAATTAGTCATGCAAAATCAAGTACAGTGATACCTCGTCTTACAAACGCCTCGTCATACAAACTTTTCGAGATACAAACTCGGGGTTTACATTTTTTTTGCCTCTTCTTACAAACTATTTTCACCTTACAAACCCACCGCCGCCGCTGGGATGCCCTGTCTCCGGACTTCTGTTGCCAGTGAAGCACCCGTTTTTGCGCTGCTGGGATTCTTCAGAGGCTCCTCTCCATGGGAAACCCCACCTCCAGACTTCCATGTTTTTGTGATGCTGCAGGGGAATGCCAGCAGGGGAATCCAGCAGTGTAAAAATGGGCGCTTCGCTTGCAACGGAAGTCCAGAAGTGGGGTTTCCCAGTGAGGGGAGCCTCAGTGAAATTGCAGCATTGCAAAAACACAAAGGTCCGGAGGTGGAGATTCGAGGACTTCAGTGTTTTTGCAATGCTGTGATTTCACTGATGCTCCCTTTGCTGGGAAACCCCACCTCCAGACTTCCATTGCCAGTGAAGCGCTCGTTTTTGCGATGCTTGGATTCTGCTGCTGGGATTCCCCTGCAGCATCGCAAAAACACAGAAGTCCAGAGGTGGGGTTTCCCATGGAGGGGAGCCTCAGGGGAATTCCAGCAGTGCAAAAACGGACACTTCAGCTGGCAATTGGGGTGAATTTTGGGCTTAATCACTTTTCCATTAATTCCTATGGAAATATTGTTTTGTCTTACAAACTTTTCACCTTAAGAACCTCGTCCCGGAACCAATTAAGTTTGTAAGACAAGGTATCACTGTATTCTTAAAATTTCTATTGTGAATTCTATTGTTTTCCATTAAGAGTTTCCATTACATTTGGCAGCTGATGATTGTCTTTCATTTAATTATCAACCATTAACAAGTATTGTGAATCACATTTTCTTTTTGTAGCCTTACTATGTACATATCAATTTTATAATCAAAATGCAACAACATTTTGAATTTCAAATTCCACAGAATACTAGAATGAAAATGATCACCTTATGAATTCAAAAACTGAAAACATTTTTATAACCATCATTTTTTTAATATAAAACTGAAGGGGAAAAGCCAAATCTCATTAAATTTGGGCAATAAAACAATATTGTTTTTTATTTCATTTAAGTCACAATTTGGCAGATTAAAAGGCTTCCATATTGTTATTATTGAAAGCAATTACTAAGTGAGTAAAAATTATTTGTTCACAGCAAAATAATGAATTTAGAAGGTGTCTAGGGATAACAACTACTGTACTTCAGTGACATTTTGGCAGAAATTGAGATCTGTTAATTTCTGGACCAACTGGCATTGAAGAAAAAAGATTTCTTCTTTCAATATGACACGAGTATATATGGAATTATGGAATGAAAATTCCTTAAAATTACTATCAAAAGTAAGATCAATCAATTAATTGATTAATTAAGAATAAATAATTAATTAAACAATAATTATAATTATTTAGTAATTAATAAACTAACTACATTTATAACCAAATGATCCATTGTTAATCAACTTACCTATCTGTTCTGTATGAGCAGAAGCTGCTACTGAACTTATAAGCAGTGTTTGCCCAGTAACTGGATCCTGGGCTAGATAAGGATGAATTGACTGGAGATTAGTAGCATCATTAAATGTACCTGCAATATTGTCATCAGATAAGTATCAATTCAAGTGAATGGGTTGTTACTATCCAAAGTTTGCTTCTCTAAGCAAAAATAAATTTACCCTCTCATTTATAGGGACAAAGATAAAGATGAAAATCAGTATATATATTAGCTGCACTCTAACAATTAGTTAAACATGAAAGCACAGATGATTAACGTTGTTCATGAAAAAGAATTCATAAACTTAGAACCTCAGAGGAATTTTAAGTCTATGTACTATAATAATAATGAACTTGTTCAAACACAACAAAGATTAGAACCCATCATATACATATCTATATACATCATCTATCTATCTATCTATCTATCTATCTGTCTGTCTGTCTATCTATCTATCTATCTATCTATCTATCTATCTATCTATCTATCTATCTATCTATCTATCTCTATCCTGCTCAAAAAATAAAGGGAATACTCAAATAACACATCCTAGATCTGAATGAATGAAATATTCTAATTGAATATTTTGTTCTGCACAAAGTTGAATGTGCGCAACAGCATGTGAAATTGATTGTCAATCAGTGTTGCTTCCTAAGTGGACAGTTTGATTTCACAGAAGTTTGATTTATTTGCAGTTATAGATTTCTCTCTAGTCATAATAAACATGATCATCATTTAACCAACTTACCTCCAAGCAACATTTCCTGAAGTAAACTGTCAATTTTAATCCTACCAAACAGTTTTACAAATTGTATTTGCTCAATCATTTGCCAGGTGATACTCTGGACTGTAGGCAGCAGCAACAGGAGTTCTCCAAAGCGACCTCTGGAATCATATTGATGATCATTGATGTAATCCTCCAAACTCATTTGAACTTGAAATCTCATGTTCCTGATCTTCATTGGGTTACTCAGCCCCTTTGCATCTTCAAATGGCAGAGAAATGTTACATAAATATACAACACATAAGTACAGAGCTTAATTGAATCTCTGAATTATTCTACTGAGTTTCCTGTAAGGGGTCTACTGGCTCTAAGAAGATGTGAGAAGTGTTACGAACGGATCACAGAAATCCGTTTATCATGCTATGTTTAATTGGATGGGAGTTAGCACATCATTTGAACTTGCTAAGTTAAACTAACCTTCACAATTAATCAGATGATAATATTTTTAGCCTTTAGTTTGAACTAAACTAAATCCTTCCAGTGATCCATGTCATATAAGCTGTCTATTAATATATTTAATGGTACCGAATAAGATAAAATAAAGCCTCAAAGAGATCTAGGAAAAAAGGAGGGGCTGTTGAGAATTCAGTTACCTGCTTTTATTTTTATTGGGAGAGGGGTTATTCTTATAAATAACTGTAAAAACAAAACAGAAAAGAAAAAGAAGGGAGAAAAGACCTCCCATTCTTGACTTCATGATTGTATTAGCCCTGACAATTTCATCACAATTGTTTTTCTTAATGTGTTCTTTTTTTTTTTTTTTAAGGCAGAAAATGGCCGTCTTCTCACCTCCTTTATGGTAAATAGGGAGGACTGAAAAAATAGCTGCTATTAAAGACCCACTTAGCCTAGTCTCTGTGCTGGCAACATACAGAATCTTTAAATTTAAAAAGTTACTTTGCATAAATTCAGCAATGTTTATGTTTGGAAAGAAATCCCTTCATCTTAATAGGACAACATGTGATTGTAAAAAGCAAAATAAAACAACCTTGCGCATGCTTAGAAGCACTTTCCTAATATTTATTTATTTATTTATTTATTGGATTTGTATGCTGCCCCTCTCCGTAGACTCGGGGTGGCTAACAACAGTAATAAAAACAGCATATAACAATCCAATATTAAAACAGTTAAAAACCCTTATTATAAAGCCAAACATACATACAGACATACCATGCATAAAATTGTAAAGGCCTAGTGGGAAAGAGTATATCAGTTCCCCCATGATTGACAGCAGAGGTGGGTTTTAAGAAGCTTAAGAAAGGCAAGGAGGGTGGGGGCAATTCTAATCTCTGGGGGGAGTTGGTTGAGGGCCGGGGCTGCCACAGAGAAGGCTCTTCTCCTGGGTCCCACCAAGCGACATTGTTTAGTCGACGGGACCCAGAGAATGCCCACTCTGTGGGACCTAACTGGTCGCTGGGATTTGTGCAGCAGAAGGTGGTCCCTGAGATAATATTAAATACCCGAACATGTTTAGTATTATTTCTGTCACAGAAAATATTACGCCATGTTGTTGTGGGAAAAGCTCTGACACTTTCTGGAGTGAAGCTGCAGATGATAGAAGGAAACAAATAAAATAAACATTGACTATGTATGCTACCTTGAGTTGTTTATAAAAAATAATAAAGGTGAAATATAAATGAATGAATGAATGAATGAATGAATGAATGAATGAATGAATGAATGAATGCATATGATTGTCTGCACTTGCCTAAGATACCAGCAGGATGAAACCTGAATCTAAAGAATTTATCTTGAACAATTCAGGGCTATAAATACGTTACTCAGAGAAAATATGGCAACAGATAAGCTCTCAAGGCCAGCCAGGGGGAGGGGACTCTAACGTCTCACACGTAGACATTTAAGGGCAAAATGTATCTCCTGATCTCTATCAGTTTCCAAAGCTGCCTTTTCTTTCTGTTTAGTCCTTCCTTTAGGAATTGGTGACACACCTAAGGCAGGGTTGTTATAAAACCTTTTCATTTCTCAACTGGCACAAGGATTAAAGTTTTACTGAAAACCTAAAATATCCATTATAAATCTGATGTTGTCCAGATAATTCCCAGACAGCATGATGACGTTTCAAAATAAGTTAAAATCAAATCCTGTGAGTCCCAATCATATAAAGACCTAGATGACGTATAATATCTCTGCTTATACTTAGAAAGCAACCATTTTTGTTACATTTTGAAATGAAATTCTGAAACATACCTGGATCAAAAAATACAATTGCCTTTAGGCACGCATATTCATTATCATCAATCTGAATTTCCTGAAATGGTTTAATGAGCTCATCCAGGATCCGGTTTGCTACTCTGCTAATCTCAGTTTCAGAACTGTTGCGATGGATGACAAAATCATTACCTTAAGAAATAAATCAGGTCAAAATTATTAACAATATCTGTAGCTTAAAACTACAGAGCCAATTACCATTTTCACCTCATTGTGTTTTAACATGTTATGTACCATCAATAATCTGATGAATTATATAACCATACAAATATAATATCATTTCATTTCATAATTATGTTCTCATCTAAATATGTGTATTTTTTAAGACAAATCTAGATGAAGTAGATCTATATATAGAACAGCTGAAAGGCAAATACAGTATAAATTCATGTCCTGTCACAGATTTCCCAAAAGCATTTGTTTGACTGCTCTGAAGAACAAAATCCTACATTTTTCATTTGCCTATGGTCAATTGCTGGAGGTTGTGATTATATGTTCTAAGCTAAGAATAAGATGTTACCTACTGATGGTAGACCCCCTTTCAAATTTCAGTTAAGTATTGGGGGGGAAAGAGGGGAGTTCCTGTATCAACCAGCAGGATCTAGCAGGGCCATATTAATATTTTTATCCCCAAGGAATATGTCCAATAGCAGGAAAAAGAATAAGGCAAAGGTTATGCAAACCGTATGCAATGGATTGGGAAATTAGCCAAAATGTTTTCTTCTGCCAATCATGAGGAAAAATAAATCCCTCATTTCAAGGGTTATGCTTGTGGTAAAGGTAAACAGGTCCAGAAGCAATACTATTTTGGGTGTTTTTCTCTAAGTAAAATGTCCCTTGGAGTAATTATAACAACAATAACAACGACATCCATACTTCATCTGCAAAATAAAATGTATAGTGCATGGTAACAATAGTAAACTCTGATTCACTTTTTAAAGGAAAGAGAAATCTTATTTTTATTCAGAAGAACCACCCTGCCCTGTTTAGTGAAAAACCCTGTTTTGTTATGTGCTGTCAATTTTAGATACAAATTAAAACACTCTACACTGAAGTCCTATGCATACTTTTTAGTAAACATAGTTAGTTTTTAATTGATAAAAAGCCAAAATAAATATAACCTAACCTAAAAGAATGATGTCTTTGTAAGCCATAGACCTTTTTGCTGCTCCAAGTAAAAGATGTTCTCCAGCATGCGCTCTTAACAGGGCAACCTTGGATATTAAAAAAAACACCAGATAAAACATTAGTATAAAATGTACATAAAATATTAAAACAGAACATTAAAGGAAATCAGAACTGAATTAGGATAATCAGGTAAATAGCAGTTCCTATTATGTTTAAAATCTTCTTCTTTCCCAGAAAAAAATGTTGAAAAAGTGAGGCTTTATTTCAAAAATCTGTTTGAAAATTTATCTTTTCTTTTAAATAATTCATTTTCCTGATAATTTGTTTCCTGAACATTTTGATACCTAAATATCTCATAAAATAAGGCAATGACACTGAATTCATATTATCTTAACAAATACATTAGTGGATAGCTGATCTAATGATAGCTAGATTTATACAACTTCTTAAAGCCCATAAAATCTTGGCCCCCACCCACCGAGATTTCCCAAACTCATCACAAATAGCCATTTTCTTCCTATCTAATGAAGCAAGAAGTAGATATGTATTGTGAGGTACCCAGAATTGCTCTCGACAGAGACATGGGTGACAAATAAGTTTAATTAATAACATGGAAACATAGAAGTCTGATGGCAGAAAAAGACTTCATCGTCCATCTAGTCTGCCCTTATACTATTTTCTGTATTTTATCTTAGGATGGATATATGTTTATCCCAGGCATGCTTAAATTCAGTTATTGTGGATTTATCTACCACGTCTGCTGGAAGTTTGTTCCAAGGATCTACTACTCTTTCAGTAAAATAATATTTTCTCATGTTGCTTTTGATCTTTCCCCCAACTAACTTCAGATTGTGTCCCCTTGTTCTTGTGTTCACTTTCCTATTAAAAACACTTCCCTCCTGGACCTTATTTAACCCTTTAACATATTTAATACAACATGTTTGAATCATTCCTGACATTTTAAACCAATGTATCCTTACTGTACATTTGCCTATTGAGGAGTAAGCCCTTTTTACAATTCCACATGGTTTATTCATGGCTACATGAACATAAGGTAGCAGTTTAAATAACCTTGAGCCAGAAGAGTAAATTATTAAAAATATTGAATACATTAATTTATCTTTCATAAACAGAAAGTAGTTATTTATCAATTGATTAATTTTAAATTGCATTAAATTTCATATCTCAATCACTTTTTGCTCTACATTGTTTTGCTCTATGTTAACTTCATTTAAGATATACAAATGTTAACTATGAACAACAGTGGACTAATGAAAGATAGAACAATAGTACCTCCACAACAACATGAATTGAACTGTTTTTCCTTCTTGCTCTCCTACATCCTGATGTAATTATTCCTCCTGATCACACTAGGCTCATGTTCCTAATCCTTCTTTAGAAAGGGAATAATCTGGGGGTTTTGCCACAGAGTGAAAACTAAATGCCAATTTGACACATGGCTTACAACTATGCATATTTTGTCATACATATACTGTATTTTCTTTTTTCTCTGCATGGCAGAGAGAAGGCAAAGCGGGATTAAAAGGAGGGACAAGGAACATGAAAAAAGATATTTCTAATTCGCAACATGCTTAAGAATTTTAATTTTCTTTTCAGAATAATTTGACTGTTGGTGATATACTATAGCTGTATTATTTTTAATTATATTTTTTCCAGCACTTTGAATATTTCCCAGTTTGAAAATAATAGGAATTCTAAATCATGCCTTTTTGGGGGGTTTCACTAAAGTGTGGGAATCCAGTCAATTGACTTCAATTGACTAATGAAAAATAAACCTTCCATAAATTATATTCTCAAATGAAAACAAGTTTAAAAGCCAGTTTCCTTTCCTCAAATTCTTATCAAAAAGTAAAAAAAAAAATTCTTTTCCCTGCAATGCAACAGTAGATTTTCCAAAATCATACTTTTTTTTCAGCAATCATACTATGCTTTGAATCTCTACTGGAGGCTTGGGTAAATATTTTGGCTCCTACCTATGTGGCAGGAAATTTTGGAATCTGATACTGGTTGACATTTCTCTAGGGCTGAATCCTACTACACTTATTTCTCAGATTCCATAACCAGTTCCGCATCAGAGGTGGGCTCTTCCCAGTTTGGACCAGTTTGCCCGAACCGGTAGCAACCTGCTGGTGATATCACAGAAACAGATCTGTTGGAACTGGTCCATGGAGCTGCCATATTTTTTTGGATATTTTTTTTGAAACAAAATTGGGGGGGGGATTTTTTCCTTCATTTTTTATCTTCTGCGCATGTGCAGAAGCTGAGTTACCAGTACTGTGTATGCGTCATCATCTTGTTTTCAGCTTTTTCTCTTTAAAAAAAATGATTTCTTGTCACTGTGCATGCACAGATACAAATCACACGCATGGCAGCAAGGAAAGAAGTGATTTGGCAGCAAGGTAAATTAGAACCCACACCTGTTTTGCCTGAATATAAACTTAAAGATATTCTCCCGAAACTGAGAAGGAGCATCTAAAATAGGTACTTTAATTATTTCATACCTGGTCATCCAGCCGTAGTTCACAGAAAGCTGGAATATATTTTGCCCAGTCTACAAGAACCAAGAGCTGTTGCTTCATAGATTCAGAAATATCAATAATACTCGCAATTTTCTTAACACTGATGTCATTAGTGTCAGTATTTAAACTTGAAAGAGGAATCTGGATGACACAGAAAACTCAAATTGGTTAAAGATTCCAGTCTTGGTAATAGTTACCATTTATAAATATAGATAATAAATTAAATTAAGTAAGTTAAAATATATATATTATTCAGTATTCAGAAATTCTATTTTATTTATTTCCTATTTCTGAGTAGATTCAGAAATTCAATTCAAAACTCATATACAGTAATTATTATTTAATATGCTTCCATTCCATTCTCTAAATATTACATCTTAAATTACTTGTTCATTATTAAACACAATCTTAAAAATAATAAATTAGAATAATATAAAACATTCATTAAAGTAGTTGTAAGTCAAGGACTTAACTATAAGGGTAAAAAATATTTAAAAATAGAAAGAAGATAAAGGTTGAAGGTACAGATAAATGTTGAGTAATGTAATATCTACTTTTCGATAAATTTATAAAATCTTCCCATCAACCAATTCTAAAGCATAAAAAACAGAAAAATAATATAAAATAAAATAAATGCTATTAAAATATTTATCAATTACCACTAATCATAAAAAAATTACAGGTAGTCCTTGACTTACAACTATTTAATGATGGTTCTAAATTATGTTCGCCTCACAAAAAGTGCTTAGTGAGATCAAAGATCAGCTCTACATATTAATTATGTTTCAATAGAGAGTCATCATTTAGGGTACTTCTTTGATGAGAGTGAGTCTTCAAGAACACATGCAGCTGCACAGATGATGCTATGGAAAAAATGTGCTGCAGATTCCAAAGAGGAAGAGAAGAAATAAGAGGCAGCAATGTTTAGATTGTTTGGCTAAGAGGGTTAAATCAGCTCTTACTTCAAGATTCTCAGAGTATATCTTTAATGATGCAAGTAGTTTACTTTAGTTGGGTTAGGATTTCTGAATACTGTATAGCTATGGAACAATAAAGGAAAGTGCATATAAGTAAATGTGTATGTCTTTCTTGGCAAACTAAAACCCTCTTACTTCTGGTTCGTGCACGTGACACTACTGAGCATGTGCAGAAACTTCCTGGGCAGGTGGGCGGAGCCTCCCACCACCTGTGCTATCGGTTCTAAGAACCAGTCAGAACCAGGATCTATTTCTTGATTAGGGAGGCTTGACAGATACTGATCTTGTCCATATAGAAACAACTATTCAGAAACAGCTAAAAGATTGTAGAAGAAAAAAAAAATCTGATGGGAGTCAAAGCTAAAGCAATTTCATGGAAAACAAAATGTTTTAGAAGGAGACATGATAAATATCTGTTGGTTCAGGCACAAAAAAAGAGTAGGAAAAAGGAAACATAAATAGAAGTATTTTATCTCCTGCAATATAAAAAGTTGTTTTTATATTATATAGTAAGAGTTTGCATATTATATCTCATCATGTCACTTTTATGGCAATATAGTTTTCACCAATAGAGGAAAAGTATTTAGAGTAGATCTTGCAGTCCTTGACCTTCCTGTGACATCTTCAGGCATACTCCAAATGGTTGGAGAAACATTTTATAAGGACTCCTTACAGATTATACCTGATGACGATAATGGTATCCTTCCCACCTGAATCATTCAGTTAACTATTTTGAATGTGAAAAGTGCATTGAATGATATTACAAAATAAGCCAAATAAAATTAGAATTCTCTTCGGAGAGTCTTCTTGCCTTATTTTGTTATTACAAATGCAAAAAGAATAGATATGGTTATAAATAATGGACTCTGAAGTATTCAAGAGATTGAGGTGAATCTTTAGGCACTGATAGTAGATTACTATACCTGACGAGAAAGCACTTCAGCCTGGGACAGAGTGTTAATAGAAGGAGGAGCACTGCCATCAGAGGTGCTTCGTCTGGTACTTATTCGGTCCCGTTCATTTTGAACAGCTGGAGGAGGAGGAGAAGTGGAAGAACAAGAAAACATAAGATATTCATATTTGGTTGCATGCAAAGAATGACATTGAATTATGTTTCAAAGTGGTATTCCACAGTTATATACATTTGAGATCGTCTTATCCATACTTTGCCATGGAGAAACATGTCATTGTTATTGGCAACCGTCAGTCTTGAAAGATTATGGTATTGTGCTCTGGAAAGAGTTCCTAAAACAGCATCTAGTGTGGCTAAAAAGGCCAATCCAAGAGTGGCAATCCCTTCCACACTGAGGGCAGATGTATTCTGTCCCCTGACTGCCCCCCCCCCCCCCCGGATTTCTCTGGTTCTGGGACTGCCTCTTTGCTTCAGCCTGCCGAACAAATGTCTTCTCAAAATGGAGAAGACCATGCTGCATCTTTAGCCTCCAAGCTGAACGATCAGATGTCAAGGTTTCCTACTATTGCTGTGAGCCGCCCCGAGTCTTCGGAGAGGGGCGGCATACAAATCCAAATAATAAATAAATAAAATAAATGTCCATTCCCAAGGTCTTTAAATCCTTCTTACAGATATCCTTATATGGCAGATGTGGTCTCCCTCCGGGGCACTTTCCCTGCACTAATTTATCATACAGAAGATCTTTTGGAATCTGCCCATCATCTATTCTCACAACATAATAATTTATAATAAGGGTTTTTTAGTTGTTTTTATTAATTGGATTGTTCATGTTGTTTTACCACTGTTGTTAGCCGCCCCGAGTCTGCGGAGAGGGGCGGCATATAAATCCAATAAATAAATAAATAAATAAACATGCACAAGCCAGCGAATACATTGCTGTTTCAACAGTGTTCTGGTTTCTGGTAGAACTTTAGCTATTACAAATAACTCTTACTAAATGCAGTATTTCATAAACAAAGAAACTCCATCTTTATTCTCTTCCCTTCCGGGTTCAAAATACAATTCATACTAGCACATTCCTCTTCCTCCCGTTATCTTTCTTAATTGCATTCCTCATGCATTTCTCCCAGCCTCCTCCATTTAACAAGATTTATTTACTCATAGCATGATTCAAAAACAGCAGAAATGACTGTAAACTAACACAGAATGCATTTGCTTGCTTGGGAGCTGAACGGAAATACCTTTCATTTTGAGCCCTACAACATTGAAACTCCACCCTTCTTCCCCACTGACCTCCTGACATACCAAATACATCACTCCAGTATTTAACCCATTCCTCCCCTTAATATCTTCTTCCAAACACCTGTTCCTTACGTTTTTGGATCCTTCTAAATTTAGGATTGACCGAGCGAACGTCTGATTCTTCCTCGCTAGATTCTGGACTCATAGCAACATCCTGTGGCTGGCCTCCCACCTGTTCTACTACCTGTAACCCCGGGCCCACCACTAATTCATAAACACTATCTGTATCCGAGTCTTCAAGTTCTTCATCATCCTCCAACTGACCAGGAGTGTGTACAACAAATAGTGTATTCATGCTAAAACTTCCAGCACATTCAAACATGTGCTATTTGGAACACCAGCTGTCTCCAGTCTACGATGCAGTTCTCGCCCTAGTGCCAAGAAAATTCCACAACCAATTAAGGCAAAGATGGTCTCAAGAGTTCTCACAGAGAGCACAAATGGACCAGCTGACTGTAAGAAATAAAATTTGTCAATTTTTCACCGTCACTATCTAGCCAGAACCATCATTCTATCCAGTCTCAATTGTCAATACCTATCCTCCATCCCTCTCCCACCCCACTAACTGATGAAGTTTCTTGGATCAGAAATGAAAAATTTTATTCCTTTTCCTCAAAAAAAAAAAAGTCCAATTGCCTTTTTACAAAGCACTTTTGAGAAAATAATCATGTAAGAATGTACAGAAGGAGACTAAAACTGCAGCAAGAAATATCTATTAAAAGGAATAAGGCTACATCCCCTACCCACTCGGAGGAGTTTATGCATTAAGGGCATGTCAAGGACAGAAAAGCATAGTTGCAGTCAATGTATCTTTTTAGTTCGTATAGAACCTCATCACATTTTCTTCGAGCAGTGATTGTATTTCCAGTTATCTATTTGTGATTTTTACTGAAGCAATCTGCATCCAAGAAATTGTAAGCAGCACCAATGCTTCAATAAAAAATGTGTTTGTCTTACTATACAGTATTCACAATTTATATGAAGAATGAACATACTTTATGGTGAAGACACACTAGATTCTTAGTCAAGGACATTCTCTGATGGGCCTTTTATTAAGGTCATAATAAGAAATGTCATACAGTGATAAACACTAAGTGATAAATGATCATGTAGACATGAATCAAGAATGATGTCCCAGTTTTTTTAAAACTGGAGAAATGCTATCTTTCTTATTCCTTAAGTTTAAGTTTAAGTTTAATCAGATTTGTATGCCGCCCCTCTCCGCAGACTCGGGGCGGCTCACAGCAATAGCAATACAATGTAAAACAAATCCAATATTTAAATTAATTTTAAAAACCCCACAAGTTAAAACCAATCATACACACTAGCGTACCATACATAAATTTTATAAGCCTAGGGAGAAGGAACATGTCAATTCCCCCATGCCTGACAACAGAGGTGGGTTTTAAGGAGCTTACGAAAGGCTAGGAGGGTGGGGGCAACTCTGATATCTGGGGGGAGTTGGTTCCAAAGGGTCGGGGCCGCCACAGAGAAGGCGCTTCCCCTGGGCCCCGCCAACCGACATTGTTTAGTTGACGGGACCCGGAGAAGGCCCACTCTGTGGGACCTAACTGGTCGCTGGGATTCGTGCGGCAGAAGGCGGTCCCAGAGATATTCTGGTCCAGTGCCATGAAGGGCTTTAAAGGTCATAACCAACACTTTGAATTGTGACTGGAAACTGATCGGCAACCAGTGCAGACTGCAGAGTGTTGGTGTGACATGGGCGAATTTAGGAACGCCCATGATAGCTCTCGCAGCTGCATTCTGCACGATCTGAAGTTTCCGAACACTTTTCAAAGGTATCCCCATGTAGAGAGCATTACAGTAGTAGAGCCTCGAGGTGATGAGGGCATGAGTGACTGTGAGCAGTGACTCCCGGTCCAAATAGGGCCGCAACTGGTGCACCAGGCGAACCTGGGCAAACGCCCCCCTCGCCACAGCTGAAAGATGTTTCTCTAATGTGAGCTGTGGATTGAGGAAGACGCCCAAGTTGTGAACCCTCTCTGAGGGGGTTAGTGACTCCCTCCCAGGGTGATGGATGGACAGATGGAATTGTCCTTGGGAGGCAAAACCCACAGCCACTCCGTCTTATCCGGGTTGAGCTTGAGTCTGTTGACACCCATCCAGACCCCAACAGCCTCCAGGCACCGGCACATCACTTCCACTGCTTCGCCGACTGGACAAGGGGTGGAGATGTAAAGCTGGGTATCATCTGCATAACTCAGCACCTAACTAACAAAATGCATTAAAAGCTTTAAATACAAAATTATACCAGTGAGATCATCACATGTTTTGATTTGCCAAACTAAGTGGAAATGCTGTGCGGGGAGGAAAAAGTATTTTTTTAAAAACTGAAAAGTTTCCCAGTAATATATACATAGCTTGCACATCGTTCATCTTGAAAGTGTTGTTGTATGGTGTGTGTGTTTCATGAAATCATATTTGTGGCATGTGGTGCTGTTAAAATATGAAAATCTGGGAAGAAAATGAAAGATGAGCATAGGGGTTCACTGATATAATTATTCATGAACAGGTAAGTTTTTCTCCCTTAAAGTCTTTTAAAATTGTCAACCTGATCCTACGTAGCTTCTGCTCTGGCAATCTCACACTACTCACCAGAGCTTACAAAACTTTCACCAGACCCATCCTCGAATACAGATCACCTGTCTGGAACCCACACCGAATTTCGGACATCAACACCCTAGAAAAGGTCCAACGATACTTCACCAGAAGAGCCCTTCACTCCACTACTCGAAACAGAATACCCTACGAAACTAGACTTACAATCCTGGGTCTAGAAAGCTTAGAACTACAACGCCTTAAACATGATCTAAGTATTTCCCACAAGATCATATGCTGCAACATCCTGCCTGTCAACAACTACAGGTTCAAACTTAATATCAACCGCTCCAAACTTGACTATAAAAAATATGACTTTAGCAATCGAGTTGTTGAAGCGTGGAACTCATTACCAGACTCCGTGGTGTCAACCCCAACCCCCAACATTTTCCCTTAGACTTTCCATGGTTGACTTCTCCAGATTCCTTAGAGGTCAGTAAGGGGCGAGCATAAGTGCACTAGTGTGCCTTCCATCCCCTGTCCAATTGTCTCTCCTATATTTTATATATCTTTCCTCCCATCCATATATCCTTCCTCTACTCTTCATTGATGTATTCTATTCTCATATCTCTTCTTCTATCCCTTCCCTGATATTTACTACTACACGTTTTTATTCTCTTTAACTTTCAATTTGTATTGGACAAAATAAATAAATAAATAAATAAATAAATAAATAAATAAATAAATAAATAAATAAATAAATAAAATAAAATAAAAAATAAAAAATAAAATAAAATAAATAAAATAAAATAAAATGTCTTCAATTTTGTATGGTTTTTCACATCACATACTAGGCAAGTTTCCAAGTTAACCTTCAGTCAGAAAGGATAGAGAACTTTGATAGGTGAAGAGGGAAGAGATGAAGAACAATAAGTTTCATGGGAATATCAGGAAACCATCAAGAGCATTCTATGACTGAAGTTTTCAGATGACTAAATCTCAAATAGCCATTGTACAGCATCAGATGCTGATGAACAATAAAGGTTGCAAAAGAGACTATTTGGAAGACTGTCATGATATATTTTTTTTAATACAGATCGAAAATTATTCTTTAAGAAAAGAATAATTATTCCAATCCTATATTTTAGCCTTTCTGCAACACCCTGTTTCACAGACATTTCAGCAATGTATATGCTGGCTGGGGATGATGGCAATGAAGATCCATCATATCTGGAGGAAATATATTTGGCGAGGTTATTTTGAATATGTATCTGGCAGCATGAGTCCTTGAACTCAATAGAACCTATTGCTAAAAAAGCAAGCATAGGATTTACTATATGAAATTAAGCAATAAAGTATTGCTGTCTTTCACTGCCTTTCATGCACCATCTCAGAATAAGTAAACCAAACAGTTTTCTAGGAATAATCTGAAACTGAGCTGACAACATTTTTATTTTGAATATGTCAATGGCAATTGAAAAACAAATTTAAATGTCATTACTCTTACTTTACTAATGGCTTTGGCATTGCTATTTCATTTGGATTTGAAAACAAACCACTATGTAACTTTTCCAAGCAGAATTCAGAGCAGATGGGATTTGTGTTTGTTTATGATGCAAAATGTTCCTCAACTCAATTACTAATAGGGTTAAATTTTAGACTTGTATACAAAGAGCAGCTGGCATGGATAGTCATTTCTTTCTTCCCTCCCTTCAATTTTATTTGTTTGTTTATTTAATGAAAAACAGGCTCTGTGGCTACAACTAGGAACCGTTGAACCAGTTTCCTCTAGTCTGTTGTTCAAAACTTCCTTTCTAGCTTCTACTGCTATTAAGGGAGGAAAAAAGCACAAGGGCCTCATAGCCCAGAATTGCTCTATGGGTGAGGTGGCCTTATAAGCCGAATGACTGAATGAAATATTTTCCCCGTCGGCTGTAAGGCAGCTGAATTTAAATCAAACATTGAATCTATAAAATCACAATAGGTGCCACTACACTACTACTTATTTTTACAAAACTTATAGAAATGCAGGGGTTTTTTTTTATGATACCACTGAACCATGTAAGTTTCGGTATACAGTAATACCTCATCTTACGAACTTAATTGGTTCTGGAAATAGGTTCACAAGGTGAAAGGTTCGTAAGATGAAACATTGTTTCCCATAGGAAACAATGTAAAAGCGATTAATGCATGCAAAAAGAAAAAAAACGCAAAATGGCGCTCCGCTGGGCACCGCCGCCCGGCTGTCACCTTTTAAAACTGCCAGGAGGCTTCTCGGCGTTCTCCCAAACCTGAACTTTTCGGGTTCGGGAGGCCGCCAAGAAGCGCCGCCACCCAGCTGTCGCCTTCTGAAACAGCCGGGGGGCTTCTTGGCGTTCTCCTGAACACCAAACCTGGAAGTTTTACCGGTCGGATGTCTTTGTGATGTCAAAGCTCCGCCCATGGAGTTCCCTATTGGGATTCCCCACCTCCTTTCCAGCCTCCAGATCTGCTGAAAACGCTGCCGCCGATTGCAAAAACGGTGCTCTGCCGAGCGGCGGTGCCCAGCTGTAACCTTCTGAAACAGCCCGGCACTTCTCGGTGGCCTCAGGAACCCCAAACCGAATTTCTGGGTTTGGCATTCGGGAGAACGCCGAGAAGCCCCCCGGCTATTTCAGAAGGTGACAGCCGGGCGGCAGCGCTTCTTGGAAGCCTCCCGAACCCGAACCCAAAAAGTTCGGGTTCGGGATTGGGTTCAGGAGAACGCCGAGAAGCCTCATGGCTGTTTTAAAAGGTGACAGCCAGGCGGCGGCGTCCAGTGGAGCGCCATTTTGTGATCTGCGGTGGGTTTCTAAGCTGAAAAAAGTTCGTAAGAAAAGGCAAAAAATTTCCAAACCCCGGGTTCGTATCACGAGGGGTTCATATCACGACTGGTTCGTATCACGAGGTACCACTGTATTTGAAATTACCACACCAATTTTTACCATTAACAAAAATTGTATAACAACGCAATGTATAAAATATAAATTTAAACTTCTATTTTTTTAAAAGAAAAACTCATTTCAAGCTAAGATATGTCTAGTACATGTTCATATATATTTGATTTTTTTTTAACATTACCTTCCTTCTTCATCCCAGCACGAAAGCACTTTTTTAAGCGACAATATCTGCACTGATTTCTCTTGTCCTTATCAACAATACATTGCCGGCTAAATCTGTTGGACAGAATCAAGGATAAATATATTAGAGTACAAGTACAGGAGGATCCTGATTAGCACAAGTGAAACAATTAATGGGTACTGTCAAAACAATGTCTTTGACTCTCAACCTTCACCAGTATTTCTTTCTTTAATCAGACTTGAAACATTTCTCTTTGCCATTCTTCTAACAGGAATAATTCCTTCTGATGGGCAAGTAAAATCCCATTAGGTTATTCATCGTCTACTGAAAGCAAGACATATAAATTCTTCACTCGGTTTCCCGAATGCTTAGGATAACTCTTTTGGTCTCCCTTTGATCCATTCCTGCTGTTGAATATGATCAGGAGCAAAAAACAAAAGAAATGAGTCCTATTAGATCAAAATAAAGGCTTATCTGCCTTAGCTGTTAGTTTCTGAGTGGTCAAAATTATGCTACTGTAAAATAGTCACTCAAAAGATTAAAGCATCATTTCTGCATAATATGTGTACCACGGTCTGGATTCAAGAGATATTGTCTTTGATCAGAAAAGATCCATTTATCTTTATTAATAGCAATTGATAAATATACCTTTAAACAAATTAATGAATTAATCTGCCAGTGAGACTATCATAAGAATTAAGAAATATTTCAAGCTTGAAACACACTTAGGATGGCAGTCCCTACATCATTATTTCATACCAGGACACTTATATAAACTACGTAAAAACAATGGGGAAAAGCAATGCAGTTTATTTAAATAATAAAAGAGACAGGAAGATATCCTGATTAGAGAGAGTGTGAGATGAAGCTTGCTTACTGAATACCATTAGAGCATCATTTTGAGTAAGGAGTAGTATAAAGAGATGAGCTACTGTGTTTTAAATGAGCCAGTAGAACTAGGCACATACATACGAAGAGGGGCGTCATACAAATAATAATAATAATAATAATAATAATAATAATAATAATAATAATAATAATAATAATAATAATAAATAATTTGACTGACTACAAGCATAGACATGATGCTGTGGCACAGATGATCCACTGGAACTTGTGCCGGAACTACCATTTACCAGTGGCAAAGAACTGGTGGGATCATAAGCCCGAAAAAGTGATCGAAAATGAGCAAGCAAAACTACTGTGGGACTTCCGACTTCAGACTGATCGAATTCTGAAGCATAACACACCAGACATTGTGATTGTGGAGAAAAAGAAAGTATGGATCATCGACATCGCAATCCCAGGAGACAGCAGAATTGAGGAGAAGCAGCTAGAGAAATTAGTGAAATATGAAGATCTAAAAATCGAGCTGCAATGACTCTGGCATAAGCCAGTGAAAGTGGTCCCAGCAGTACTTGGCACGCTGGGCGCAGTACCAAAGGATCTCACCGGACATTTGAAAACCATCGGAATTGACAAAATCTCCATCTGTTAATTGCAAAAGGCCGCTTTACTGGAATCGGCAAACATAATTTGCCGCTACATCACGCAGTCCTAGGTGCTTGGGAAGTGCCCGACTGTTGATGAAATACGAAATCCAGCATAGTGATCTCATTTGCTGTGTTGTACTGAAATAATAATAGTAATAATAATAATAATAATAATAATAATAATAATAAAAATAAATAAATAAATAAATAATAATCCTTGATTCACCATAAATGAAATCCAAAAATGTGTGTACAAAAACTGACCATTTCCCATAGAAACACATACAAATTGTGATTACTTGAGCCACAATCTCAAGATAACAAAACATCTTGAAAAGGAGACCTGAATCTACAATAGTAATAGGGGAGGGGGGGGGGAAGAAAAGAAGAAAAAGATAAAACAAAATGCACTTTGTAGCACAGATCTAGTCATACTTGAGGAAAAAGAAAAATATCAGCGATAAGAGAACTAAAAAATAAAACAGAGGTATTCACATTAAGACAATGAGAAGTACTGAAAGCTAGTAGAGAAGTAATTTCTGACGAACAAAATCTACATTTAGAGCTACTTGGGAATAAAATGGACTGGAGTTTAACATTAACAGTTACCACAAAGAAGAGGGAGTCAAGCTATTCACAAAGTACCCAAGGTCAGAAAAAGAAGCAATGGGCAGAAACTAATCAAGGAGAGAAACAACTTAGAACTAAGAAGAAATTTCCTCACAGTTAGAACAACTAATCAGTGGAGTGACTTGCCTCCAGAAGTTGTGAATGATCAAACACTGGCATTTTTAAAGAAAAAACTGGGCAACCATTTGTCTGAAATGGATATAGGGTTTCTTGCCTAAGCAGGGGGTTGGACTAGAAGACCTCCAAGGTTCCTTCCAACTCAGTTATTCCATTGTCACTCAGTTATTCTATTCTGCTAGAGAAGGTAATTCAAATTTCCTCTGCTAATCTCTACTCAAAATTAAACTTCTCCTGCATTAAAAAATAGAATGAAGCAAAGATAAAAACCAGACGTTAGTGCTCCTTTGGTGACATCAGTGACTTTTTCAACACTAACTAGTATGCAGCCCAACATACCAAGTGTTTAAGAAACCATTCTCCACCCCTCTCCAGCTTTCTTGATTTCACTTTTGAGAATTCACTAGCTCAGAATAGCTACTGTTGAGTATTTCCCAATCTGTTTTTTACCCACTTTCACAATTTCCAGCTAATTTGGGTCTCTGTCTCTCTCTCTCTGTGTGTGTGTCTGTGTGCGCGTGTGTGTGTTTGTGTATGTGTGTTGCATGAAATTAAAGACATAAATTTTATGTGTCCTCTATGGCAGTGGTCCCCAACGTTTTTTCCACCAGGGACCAGTTTCAGTAAGACAATTTTTCTATGGCCTGGTGGGGGTGGAAAGGGGTGTGGTTGGGGGTGGGATTAAGCATGGGGGTGCTGGTCCTCCCCGCCCCTCTTTCCCGCCATTGCCCTGTGGCCGGCAGAACCTGCCTCCCAAGCCCTCTTGCCCAGCGGGAGGCTAAGCGCTGGAAAGAGGGGGTCAGGCTGGCCCTTCTGCCTCCCCCCAGCCAAAAACGCAAAAACGCTTGAGCCTCTCGGTCCTTCCCGCCCCTCTGTCCCGTCCATCGTCCTGTGGCCGGCAGAACCTGCCTCCCGAGGCCTCTTGCCCGGCGGGAGGCGAAGCGCTGGAGGGAGGGGGTGGCGGCATGAGGGCCGGCAGCTGCTGACTCCACGGACCGGTGCAACATGCCCCGCGGCCCGGTACTGGTCCGCGGCCCGGTGGTTGGGGACCCCTGCTCTATGGTACAAATCCATGCAGATCTTTGCTAATCTTTTTTTTCCAGTTTGATCACATTTTAAATCCTTCATCAAGTACCAAAGACAATCCATATAATGTATCTTGGACAAAGTTGTGGTTTTGCTAAATAAACTTCAAAGAGATCTTTAAGTCAACACTTCTTTTGGATGTACCGTGTTTCCCCGATAGTAAGACAGTGTCTTACTTTCTTTTTACCCCCAAAAGCCCCACTAGGTCTTACTTTCGGGGTATGTCTTACATACCCCCCCCCCCGCCGTTTCCCGCCTCCACTCACCAAATTGACAGGGTGAAGTCGGGAAGACCCAGGGAAGGTTTCTACGGCCGCCCAGCAGCTGATCTGCTCGGCAGTGCAGCAGCAGCCCTGGCGGCGGTTCCCTCCGCTTTGACGGCGCTGGTCCGCTCGCTCATCCCCGCAAACGACCCGCTTCCCCGACACGCGTCTGGAGGGGAGGAGCCGCTCTGCGCAGTTGGGCAGCCCTGCCTGCCGGAAAGGAGGCGGGCGAAGGAGGGCGCAGCTCCGGCCGCCCGCTCGGCTCGCTTCTACAACTTCGGACCAGCGCCGTCCTTAGCCTCGCATTTCCAGGTTGGCGAGCCTGGATTGTTTTTCCTGCGAGCGCTGGTCCACGCTAAGCCTTCTGCGCCTGACTCGGTGAGGCGAGAGGGAAGAAGGAGAAGCGCATGTGGATGCGGAGCGCCCGGGAGGCATTTATCCGTCCTTCGCTCCGCATCCACTTGCACTTCTCCTTCTTCCCTCTCGCCTCGCCGAGTCAGGTGCAGAAGGCTTAGCGGGGACCAGCGCTCGCAGGAAAAACAATCCAGGCTCGCCAACCCAGAAATGCAAGGCGAAGGACGGCGCTGGTCCGAAGTTGTAGAAGCGAGCCGAGCGGGCGGCCGGAGCTGCACCCTCCTTCGCACGCCTCCTTTCCGGCAGGCAGGGCTGCCCAACTGCGCAGAGCGGTTCCTCCCCTCCAGACGCGTGTCGGGGAAACGGGTCGGTTGCAGGGACGAGTGAGCGGACCAGCGCTGTCAAAGCGGAGGGAACCGCCGCCAGGGTGCCGCGAACTGCTCCAACGCCTCCCTCGCTTTTAGTACCGTGTTTCCCCGAAAGTAAGACATATGTCTTACTTTCGGGGTATGGCTTATATTAGCCGACCCCCCTGAAACCCCCCATATGTCTTACAATCGGGGGATCTTACTATCGGGGAAACACGGTATATATAATACCAATGCCTTTCACCAGTTTTGACTACTTTTTCACTTATGGCTCTTTGACTGGACTTTGACATTTATGACTTGGTTATCATGAGATAATTATTGCAACATGCTTTATGTGGGATGCCCTTGAGTGTTCTTTGCAGTGGAAAAGCAGGAAATATAATTAATAAATTAAAATTTATTACACCAATATGACCAACCTGTTTGACAACCAGCATATTTCGAGGCTTAGTTCAAAGTCCTAGTTGACTTTCAAAGACTCAATATTTTAGATCATATGATTACCTTATTTTTTTTTCATGTTCTAAGCAATTCTTTGTATATTCTATGCTACACTATCCATTCATTCCCTGTTAGGAACCTGCCAGCTAGGCTTGAAGGAACAGTCAAGCCAGGACCTAATTTGGAAACATTGAGCAGCAGCAAGTGACAAAATCTTGACATCACCCAAGATCTAGCAAGCCTTACCTTCTCATTCTCTCAAGAAGGCAAGCAATCTTGAGGAGATGCTTGTAACATAGGGAGAAGTCAATAAAATTGTTTATAAGTGGCTCTGGTTGCTTGGACCTCGTATGGTCCAAATAATGTCATCAGATAACTCATGGCATAGAGCAGAGCTGGCCCACGGGCTGGATGTATCACGTGCTGGCCACATCTCCGCCTGGTTTAGCAAAAGGGGGAAAAGTCCCAGTACATCACATGGTGATGCCATGATGACATGAATTTGACATCCCTAGCATAGAACATCTAGCTATGCAATCATTTTTGTACCCACTTTCTATAATTATTTCAAGATATGTCTGATAAAGGCCAGAAAGATTTCCTGAAAGGCTCTCAAACTCTCTTGGCTTTACCATTTTTAGTAACAATGGCTTAATTTCTGATTTTAAATTAGAATTTGTATTCCTTTTGTATGAGCTTCCAAATCAATCATTTTTAATTATGGATGTCAGGGACCGAGGATGGTACCTTTCATATACAACTGTGTTATTATGCCTTCACTTCCAATATTATTTTTGTCTTCACCATATGCTCAATTTTTGTTTGTTTGTTTGTTTGTTTGTTTGTTTGTTTGTTTGTTTGTTTGTTTGTTTGTTTGTTTATTTATTTATTTATTTATTTATTTATTTATTTATTTATTTATTTATTTATTTATTTATTTATTTATTTATTTATTTATTTATTTATTTATTTATTTATTTATTTATTTATTTATTTATTTATTTATTTATTTATTTATTTATTTATTTATTTATTAGATTTGTATGCCGCCCCTCTCCGAAGACTCAGGGCAGCTAACAACAATATAAAAAGACAATGTAAACAAATCTAATATTAAACACAATCTAAAAAACCCCAATTTAAAGAACCACTCATATATACAAACATACCATGTATAAATTTTATAAGCCTAGGGGAAGGGAAATTTCAATTCCCCCATGCCTGACGACAGAGGTGGGTTTTAAGGAGCTTGCAAAAGGCAAGGAGAGTGAGGGCAACTCTGATATCTGGGGGGAGTTGGTTCCAGAGGGTTGGGGCCGCCACAGAGAAGGCTCTTCTCCTGGGTCCCGCCAAACGACATTGCTTAGTCGACAGGACCCGGAGAAGGCCATTTTGGGTTTGGATGAAAGATAGAATAGAAATATCACAACATAACACAAAGCAATAAGAAGCCCTTAGCAGTTATATTGCTCTTACCTGCAGCTGTAAACATGGCTCTTTCGTATGCTGCGTCGGAAGAAACCTTTGCATCCATCACAACTAGAGGCACCATAATGCTTGCCAGTTGCTCGGTCTCCGCATATTGCACAAATGCCACCAATTACATTGTCAGTACTGTTCATGTTGAAAGGTTCTGCGGAACAACTGTCTGGAGAAGGAAAAGAACAAAGTCTACAATTAGAAGATGAGCTCTAAGTAGGGAAGAAACAGAAACATAACATGGTGGTTAAATGTTACCATCCTGAAGATTTTACAAATTATCTTTTTAATTTTCTCTTAGCATTTTTTTTATTTTATTAAAATTTATTAAATTTTTACACTACCAATCTCAACGTAGTGACTCTGAACAGTTTACAAAAACAAAATCAAATCATATACAGTATCATTTTATTCATTATTCATAATAAGTAAACATACAAAGAAAGGTTGCAGGGACTGGGCATGGATAGTCTAGAGAAAACTTCCAATACTTGAGAGGCTGCCACAGAGTAGTATCTTTGCTTTCTTTTGCCACAGATATTCTACTTCGATTCGCAGGTCTTTGTACTTTTCTCCACTAGTTTATCTTTTATTCTGTTTTCTACAAGTCATATGCTACATATGCTACAACGTCCTGCCTGTCAATGATTACTTCAGCTTCAACCACAACAACACAAGAGCACACAGCAGGTTTAAACTTAATATTAACCGCTCCAAACTTAAATGTAAAAATATGACTTTAGCAATCGAGTTGTCAAAGCGTGGAACTCATTACCGGACTCAGTAGTGTCAACCCTTAACCCCCAACGTTTTTCCCTTAGACTATCCACGATTGACCTCTCCAGGTTGCTAAGAGGTCAGTTAGGGGCGTACATAAGTGCACTAGTGTGCCTTTCATCCCCTGTCCAATTGTCTCTCCTTTATCTCATATATCTTTTCTTCCTTTCATATATCTTCTCATCTATTTTTATATCTTTTCTTCTATCCTTTTCTTTATATATATTACTACATGTCTATTCTCTTCAATATGTATTGTGTATTGGACAAATAAATAAATAAAATAAATAAAAATAAAGTATTACAATGGCTATTTTCTAAGCTTTTGTTATCACTTTTCCAATGTACCTATTAATACATTGCAATTATATTAACCTATAAATTTAATTTACAATCAAACTCTAATAATATAAGTGGAAACTTATAATAATCTGCTTGAGTTGTTTTTCTTCAATTCTGTCCACATTTTTGGTTACTCTTCCAATCTCTTGTTTTAAATCTCATTCATTTGGTTAATCAGCAGGTCAAATATAAACGGAATATGGGCATATTTAAATAAATAAAATGAGTACATCCATCAAAATAACCAGAACACATTTTCTCCTTCCTATTGATTCTGATAATGAAAGGTCAACTCTATTTTCATTTTGTTACTTAATTTTTAAATACAGAATTATCCTTTTAAAAAAGTGCAACAATACTATTTAAGTTTAAACTAACATTACTGAATAAAAAAGTAATTCAATCAAACATTAGTTCTTTCCTCTGTCTCTTCTTACAGCCGTATCTGCCTAATCTGCTTTATATCTGAAACAGACTGATTGCATTTGAAGGAAAAAATAAATCTAGGCCATGACAATTCAATTCCAACTAAAGTTAAAAGTTACTCTAATCAAATAGCAAGAAATTATCTCAACTAATTGCCAAGACTTATCATGGTTAATAAATGTCTATTGTTTGCATACTGGAAGTCTAGAGGTATGACTGTAACAGCAGGTTAAATATATCCACTCTAAACAGACATAGGAATATTTTTCAGAGTAGCCACTAATTCCATCACTCTACGTCCTGCTGCATTACCTCATCATAACGGATGGCGGTGGTGGTGAGGAACGCATGAAGAACATTGAGTATATATGCCAATAGTATATGTTCCCAAGTAAGGTCATTTCAGCTGCCCAGCAAAGGTGCACAAAAACCTATCCAGGGTCACAGCAACATAGAAAAATTTTGGAGGCAGATGATCACTTTGGTAACAATGGCAAAAACTTATACTGCGTGGGAGAAGGCAATGGTAATCCATTCTTATATTTTATCAAGAAAACCATACGAACGGAAAATATAAAATGACTGATGATATAGTACCAGATGATGGGTCTTCTCAGTTGGATGACATGTTACTGAGAAAGAAACACAGATCTATCAGAGTACTAATGGTGTTTATGATGTATCTAGATTAAAGCCTTTAGGATGTCTAGTTGCTGATGGTGGCATATGGGGGAAGAAACGCCAAAGCTGCATAGATAGAATTACAAGTAGGATCATAGAAGTAAGAAGCATGAATGCTCAGCATAGTGAAAGATGAAATGAAACAACTGCAAATTGATATCTTAGGCATCAGTGAATTGAGACAGACTGAGATCAGACACTTTCAGTCAGAAAAATCACACTATTTATTACTCAAGATGTGAAAAACAAAGAAGAAACAAAGTTGCTTTTATAGTTAGAAAGGGTATAGCAAGAATATTACTTGTCTACAGACCAATCAATGGCTGAATAATATTGATTAGATAACCCTTTAATATGACAATCATTTGAGTTTAAGCACTAAATGTTCCAACCACTGATATAGAAAAAGAGAAGGTTAATGATCAAGTTCAATGTTAAATTGACCAAACATGCAACCATGTGCGGCTTGTGATTGGAGACTTGGTTACTAAAGTTGGAAGATGAAAGTGGAAAATGTAGTTGAATTGCATAGCTTAAGAAAGCAAAATGAAACAGGAGACTAACTTCACATTTTCTGCCACTCCAATGATTTCTTCAAAGTCAGCAACCAAATAACCAAAATAATGTCTTTACACATGGATATCACCAGATGTAGTACATGGAAGTTAAATTGAATGTATTGTTGCTAAAAGGAGGTGCAGGAGTCAAGTATAGCCTCCGACATGATCAGGTACTCACTCTGGAATAGATAATGAACTGCTCGTGTGTAAATTCCAACATAAGTCACAATTCAAAGTGTTGGTTATGACCAATAAAGCCCTGCATGGCACTGGACCAGATTATCTCAGGGACCACCTTCTGCTGCATGAATCCCAGCGACCAGTTAGGTCCCACAGAGTGAGTCTTCTCCGGGTCCCGTCAACTAAACAATGTCACTTGCCGGGACCCAGTGGAAGAGCCTTCTCTGTGGCATCCCCGGCCCTCTGAAACCAACTCCCCCCAGAGATTAGAATTGCCCCCACCCTCCTTGCCTTTCGTAAGCTGCTTAAAACCCACCTCTGCCGCCAGGCATGGGGAAATTGAGATACCCTTTCCCCCTAGGCCTTTACAATTTTATGCATGGTATGTCTGTATGTATGTTTGGTTTTTTATAATAATGGGTTTTTAACTGTTTTTACTATTGGATTATTATTATATGCTGTTTTGCTATTGCTGTTAGCCGCCCCGAGTCTCCGGAGAGGGGCGGCATACAAATCCAATAAATAAATAAAATAAGCTAAAGGAGAAAGCCAGTCAATTTCCACAATATGATCTTGATCATATGCTTACGATTTTTCAAAAGAACATGAGAAATTGCTCTGAAATCTTGAACTTTATTGATAGAAAAAATCACAGAAGTTATGGGTTTAACTTCAAAAAGTTACTAACAGACTTAAAAGGTCATTAAAAGCCTTTAAAAAGACATAAGACACTGCCATAAATGAAAAAAGAGAAGAAAGCAAACTGGATATCAGAACCATGAAATTGCCATGAAGGGAAGTCAAAGCCAAGAAAAAGCAAAACCTCAAAAACGGAATTTAATAATTTCAGAAATGTCTTAGGGAAAAAAATAAGAATCTATGGAATGTTCTCAGAAAAATGAGAATCCCAGAACATCTTATTATCTTTGTAGGAAACATATATATAGGTCAGGAAGCCACATTTTGGAAAGGACACGATGAAATAGATTTGCCCAGGTTGCCAAAGGAGTGTGACAATGCTGCATGCTCTTTCCCCGGTTGTTCAAACTATATGATGAGCATATACTGAAGGAAGCTGAATTGGAAGATGAGCATGATTTTAATACTGGAAGAAGGAACATCAATGCCCTGCACTGTGCTGATGAAACTACCTCCCTAGGTAAAATTTCTGAAAATTCTACTAATTAAAAGTTAAGGAGCAAGTGAAGATGAGACTAAAATTAAATAAGAAAATAAAATTAATGGTTCTAACAGGTAGAACATCAAGCCTTAGAATTAGCAATTAAGATATCAAAATGGGGAATACCTTCTACCTTTTAACATCAACTACCAACAGTAAAGAAGAAATCAGCCATAAATGAGCCCTTGGCAGAGCCGTCATAATTGTGATCAGAATTGCGCAAGCAGTGGTAGTCCTTGCAACATTCTATAGAAGCAAAATTGGGCTTTGAAGAAAGAAAATACAAAGAATATGGGCATATTTTAATTTTCATATTGGAGAAGACACTTGACAATACTGTAGACTGCCAACAGAACAAATGGACAAAAGCAGTTAATCACTTCAAAGTTCTTATTCAAGACAAAAATGTCTGTGCTTAAATTACCCTACTTTGAACACTTATGCAAAGACTTAAATCTTCAGAAAAGTCTCTAATGCTAGGACAGAGTTGCCTCCATCCATGAGATAGATATTTTATACTGGGTGGGTTCTTTGATTCCTATAATATATACCTTTATCCAATTATTTACATTTATTGATACAATTATTAATAAATTATTTTTACTGTATGTTTTTGTTTTTTTATTTTCTAGAAAGTTTTTATTTTCTAGAAAGTTTTTATTTTCTAGAAAGTATAAAAATATGTACATGACTCTCCTATTCATCTAATACAAGCCGCCCTGAGTCTTCGGAGAAGGGCGGCATACAAATATAATTAATAATAATAATAATAATAATAATAATAATAATAATAATAATTCCCCAAATTTAAGTCAATTGTAAAGAAGTCTTACCAGTTATATAAATAGGAGTAATCCATTAGTGGTAGGATTTATTTATAGGTTATATCCTACAAACCTTTCAACAAAGCTGTATTAATTTGTAGCAATACATTTACCCATCAATATCAAACAAAATCTAAATAAAAAGATTTTGACAAAAATACTTTTTCAAACCGTCATCTAAATTATGAAAAGTAAAACATTTGGCTCAACCCATCTCCTTGCTTCCTCATCCATTCATAAATACAATAATTCAAACTCACCATTGCCATTGTACAACACCTCTATGGTTTCAAAATCTAAATTAGTATAGCTTGGATCTAGGACTTCAGAGTAGTTTGCCATATCCATGTTCAGAATTGCGTCTGAGATTTTCATTACTGTACATGAATCTGAAAAAGGTCTGTTTCTCCAGTACAGAAAATGGAATGAACACTTGTTTTACCTTGGCCTCAGTGACTAATAATCAAAATATTAACTGTCACTGCATAACATAGCATAATGGGTGGAGTTATGATACTAATTTAGCATTTCTTATTCTACTTCTAGCTTTCACTTTTTTATTATACACCTTTACAAACTTTTACACACGCCCATGCAAGCCAATATTTATCATTGACTTTGTAAGTTGCAAAAATATGGAGCAGCCCTCTTTCATAGCATGTAGACCTTTTGTTACGTAGCAGCAACTTCACAATACAATCATAAGAAATGTTAGTGGTTTACATATTGGGTCTTACTTGTTTGGAGATATACTGTTCAAGCTTCTATTACCATGGTTCTATTACTGTAGGTTTTACCTAGAAGAGAAAGAAAAGAAATGTGAGATCTTTCCCTCTCAAAAAACAATTACTTTTGTTCAAGTAAACTTAGGAGAAAAAGGAAAATAGAATAAAAAGGAAAAAGAAAAAGAATTTTTTTTAAAAAAGTAACAGGCATGCTTTGTTGTTAGTACACCCAATCCAACAAATATACACTTACAATATGCATCTACAACTAGAGCCTGAAATCAGAATTCCAGTTTCATGTTCTGTGAGTATTTATCAACATACTTCAACACCCAGAAAAGAGTAAAACAATTCATTATTTGGAAATGTACTTTCTGTAGAATACAGTCTCCTTAAAGAGCTGGAAAACTGATTTGTTGCATCTCATTCATAGTTTAACATGGTATTCTTGTTCAAAGAAAACCATCTCAGATATCTGAAGTTGTTAATCAAACAAGTATTAACTATCAAATTAGCATAGATATATTTTTCAGTCTTTCATTTGTCAATTTATTTTATCAAATGTAATATTGAGTGAACTGCTTGTTAAGTAAGAGTACTAAAATCATCTTAATCTAAAGGCTTGATTATGGACAAAAAATTTTGCTCTGTTTTGAATTGGAGGGATTCTGGCTTGAAATAACAAACTCATTACCACTTTGATCTATACCAAAAAAGAAACTGGAATTTGTGAGAAAAAAATATGTACAGAATAACAATAACAATATATAAAATGCTAACTATCCCAGAGTAAGAACTGCAAGAATAACTGCCCTTTCTTGGAAAAATTCTGCATTATACTACATTTAAAATGAAGAACAAATATGCAGCACTTAACAATGTTTTGTACTGAAAAAAGAATCTAAACAGCTAGTTGGTTGATAAGAATGCTATCAGAAAACATTCCAACATTATCAGTAAAGGTCTTTGTGTACTAATTATCCTGTTTTCTTATTACATTTAATCATGTACATTGATCAAGATATAAAACTGAGAACAAACTAATAAAAATCAAGGTTATTTCTCTGCATACAATCTGAGAAAATCAAATTAAGCAGCAATTGACAATTCTAAGATTGGCATGTTATAATTTGGTCCGAAGTATCTCTTTCAAAAGTACATTTGACATCTTCTCACCAAAAGAACACTTTCAGGTCAATTAAACCTCCTGACTAAATAACAGTTAGGTAAGTAGTTGTTCGTTAATAATCAGTAATACAAAACTCGTGCTTGATTATAAACATTTTATATAGATGATTAGATAAGTTTTACAAACATCTTATCCATGAGAAACATACAATGTCATAATAAAGTTTTACTAAGAGAGATAGGACAGTTGTTAAAGTGGTAATAACAGTTACATGTGTAATTATGGAGCACAATGCTAAAAATCCAGATTGGAGTTGGCATTCCAAAAAGTACAGTAAAACCAATAATGATTCTAATAATTTTCCTAATCAAAGGTCAGTTCTTATATCATGAATAGTCTAAGTCATTGGCAGATCATTTGTACAATATGTTCAGACCACGGGTGAGTTCCTCCCAGTTCACACCGGATTTACTGAACTGGTAGTAACCCACTGGTGACATCATTGATACGATTCGGCGGTGCTGGTCTGTGCACACCACCATCTTTAAAAAAAATATTGCAAATTTTTCCATTTCAATGGCTTTTCCTGTTTTGCTGCTTGAAAAGGGGCTCTCTTGCCCCTCCCATCCCCAAGTTAATACTGTTCTTTATTTCTTCACCCAAAACATAGCTGATTAGCTCCTCAGCTGTGTTTCAGGCCAATTCTAGCTACTGAGCATGCATGGAAGAGAAATTACATGAGGTGACCTGCGTGTATGCAAGCCAAGCTTACCCATGCATGCAAAACATCTCAATGGAAACTGGTGGTGAAGGTAAATGGAACCCACCCCTGGTTCAGATTCATTGAGAATTCTGGTTTCTTTCCTTGTTTCTATTTCAGAAAACCTCACTGAAATCAATAATTTATTTCTGAATAGTCTTATACAATAGTTTTTTCCTACCTAGTAATTTCTAGATTATAACTCCATAGATTTTCAACATTTCTAGAGACTAATAGGTTGGGTAGATTTGACATACAGGATTGAAGAGAAAAGAAGTCGTAACAGAAAATATAGTTTGGATTATCCTTCTAAATTTATTTGTTTGTTTGTTTGTTTGTCAGTGAGTGCAAGGAAACAGAACGCATGAAAAAAATGGCACAAATAAATGGATATAAAGAAGCAAAACACAGTAATAATCACATAAAATGAGTACATGCAAATGGGTACAGTAGACAGGGATGGTAGGCACACTGGTGTGCTTATGCACGCCCCCTTAGAGACCTCTTAAGAAATGTGTAAGGTCTATATAGACAGTTTAAGGTAAAAGGTATTGGGGTTAGAGAAACTAACAACAGAATCAAATGTCTTCAAGACATTTACTACTATATTGCAGAAGTCATATTTTCTGCAATCAAGATTAGAGAGGATTACATTGTGTCTATTGATAGCCTTCATGGTTGCAATTGAAATTAAAATAGTTATTATAGGTGGGACGTTAATGTAGATGATTCTGTGTACCTAGCTTAGGTCAGAAAATAAACAGCATAATTCAAGATTATCCCAGCCTAAAATTCCAAGTCTACTGGAATAAAATATTTTACTGTGAGCAGATGAATTGAGAACACTTCTTGTAAAATACCTCTGGACCCTCTCTAATATATTAAGGTATGAAATACAGTGTGGGTTCCAGGCAGGTGGGCAGTATTCAAAGGTTTTTTATGCCCTAATTAGAAGTATAGCATTGCCAGAGAGAAAACTTCATAAAATAAATTTGACAACTCTTAATGTCTTTTTAGCAATGTTGTTACAGTGAGCTCTGGGGCTTAGATCTTTTGTAATTAGTACACCAAGGTATTTGAAAGAGTGTGGGTCATCTTTTAGATCATTTCCATCCAGCTTGTATTTGATGTTCTGATTTTTATTGCCAATGTTATTGCCAATGTTTTATTGCCATATTTTGAGTTGCCAAATGTTTGACCATTCATATACACCATCTAGGTCATTTTGTAGGGTAGAAGAATTGTCTATGGTATTAAATACAGTAGTTTTACATTGTCAGCAACAAGGACACACCTGGTTACAATATGATCACAAAAGTTGTTTATATAAAGCAGAAAATTTGTTGGTTCTAGAATTCTGCCTTGGGAAACATCACTATTAACTGGTGCTGGGTTTGATATGTTTCAAATTTTAACTATTTTTGCCTGTTTGATAGGAATGCAGCCATCCACTTGTGCAAGGATCCAGAAATGCCATAAGAACTTAGTTTTAACAGGTGTTTGTCATGCACCACAGAATCAAAGGCTTTGCAGAAGACTATGTAGATTGCATCAATTGCTTTACCCTGGTCAAATTGAAAGGTCCAAATATTTTTACAATGTATGAGTTGCAGATTACATGACAATTTTTTCTTGAAACCAAATTGCTTATTAGAGAGTAGGTTATTTGTCACTAAATTGAGGGTGATGGATTGGTTTATGATGGCTTCTATGACTTTACAGGTGATGCAGCAAAAGGAGATTGCTCTATAATTCTCAACAAGGCCGGGCTACCTTTTTTGAAGATAGGTATGATTGTTCCTAATGACCATAGGACAGACAAGGAGCTCATTCTAAAAGATATTTCATAGATGGTGCTTAGCAGTTCAGCTATGGCAGAGGAAAGCTTTTTTAGAAAGTATTTATTCGACTTCTATGCTGCCCAATCCCGAAGTACTCAGAAAATAGGCACATATTCCATCAGGACCAATAGATAGAGATGGCTTTAGTTTGCATAGTGCCCTCTTGACAGTATCTTCAGTAAAAACAATGTGGATTAGATCATTGCAATTGGTTGAAATATGACTAGGAAACAAGGGGCAGATGCCATCACTGTTGACAAAGACTGAACTGAAAAAAGTGTTGAAGAGATCATCGCCGGCTGACTTACCGGCCCCACGGCGCTGTTGCTGAAGGGTCGGGCAGACTCGGACCCTTCAGATGGCAGCCGCCATCTTGTTTTCGGCCGAAATCTCGCGAGGCGAGATTTCGGCCGAGAATGCTCAGCCCACGTGGCTGGGCATGACGTTGGGTCCGGGCGGGGCCTGCTGGCCCTATTTAAGGGGCAGCAGGCCGGAAAGAAAGCCTTTTCGCCCGGACCTAGCTGAAGAGCAGACACCCACCCGCCCTTCCCTATTTTGCAGTATGCCTAGTGGGTCGCCTTCGGGGGCCGAATGGGAATTTTTTGCAGCCTCACCCATTAGGCCAGGCTGTTTTTTCGCCCATTCCACACTGGGGAGATGGATGTGCGGTTAGGGGGTGCTTGCATTTAATTAGGTTAATTGGCTTACCTCTGGTCATTGGGTAGGCAGGTTAGGGGCGGAAATCTGGGTGGTGGTTCAGCAACTGCGCGTTCTCCCTTGGGCATCTTTGGGGATGATTGACAGGTTCTCTCCAAGCCCATGGTGGGTGCTACCTGCGCACTTGGGGGGAACCTGTCTTTGGGTCCCGCTATTGAAGTCCCAGGGTAGGGGTGAGCCGGCGGGACCCCCCTCATGTGAGTGCATGGCAGGGTCTCAGGTGAGGGAGAGGTCCCTCACCTGGACCAGCATCGACTACGCCCTTAGTTGCCCAGGAATGTTGACCTTTTACGTCATTTCCGCCCCGGAAGTGTTTGTTTGACCCTGCAGGTCCACTGTTTCCGGGTCATAGTTGAATATGTTGATTTATGCAAATTATGCTAATTCATGCTAATTTAATTAATAAATTATGCAAATTTATTATAATAAAAATGACCCAAGTTTAAATCCAGCTCTGGTGTCCGAGTCGTTACTCCGTCTCTTCTGCAATAGCCTTAACAGCATCGATACCATCCTCACAATTTTATGATTTTAGAGGTGGAATGGTTTTTGAATCTTTAAGTTTGGCATTTACGAAATTATAGAAGGCACAATTAGATTTTGTGTGTATCAGCTCTTCTTCCTATTTGCAGTGATAATTGGCACATTCTGTTTTTATTTGGTGGCAAAAGGTTTTGTATCAGTTTTTGACATTAGCTACATAGCGAGCTTTATTTTTCAGCCAACGGGTTTTTTTAAATTGAAGTTTCTTTATTGATAAGGATAATTTTCTCTTTTTCATTTTGGGAGGTACTAAAGGTACATATAGATTAATGACTCTTTGAACTGGCAGCATACAAATCCAATCAATCAATCAATCAATCAATCAATAATAGTCTTCTACAGAGTTGCAGTCATTGAATAAGATTTGCCAATCTGGAGTTCTATTATGAGATTCTTTGTATGGATGTAAATTTAGACAAAAATCAATCATGCTAGGGTTACTATTGGTCACTGTCATCACAAATTTGTTGAGTTGGGACTTGGAAAATCTGCTTGTAGATGCTCTGGTCCTTTTCTGAGAGACAATATCAGAAAGTGGTGCTTATAAAGTGCAAAATCCCACAGCCTCTGGTGCCTCTCAGGATTCTTGCTGGTTTTTGATGGTATTTAACATAGGCTGATAAGGCTGAAGACATTAGTTTTCTAAATCAAAGTCATGTTTGATGACAGTAGACAAATAGAGAAAAATTTGGTGGCTCATTGGTTAATTCAAAGCCAGATACAGGAAGAAATTCAGACTGAGTAGATTGAATCACACACTGCTTGAAGACAAAGCCTTGAACATTGATGCTAAGATTAGATTGATGCTCAAAAGGGGGTGGTTTTGCCTTCAACTTGGGTGTTGATTGCTGGAGACTGCCTGGAGTTTGGAGATTTTGCCACATCATCTCCTTTCTAGGATTGAGAGTGAGTGACAGGCCAAGGTCTTCGGAGAGGGGCGGCATACAAATCCAAATAATAAATAATAAATAAATAAAGGTCACCCAGCTGGTTTCATTCCTAAAATGGGACTAGAACCGAGATCTTTCAATTTCTAGCTTGTGCTTTAACTGCTACACCAAACTGTCTTATCCAGAAACACATTTGCACAGATAAAATTATTGTGCTTTCTGTGTGCTTGTTCTGTTGTGTCTGACTATAATGACACATTGGAGGCCTGTGAAAGGCTCAGTAGTAGAATAGGCTTTGAAAAGAATCTCAGCTAGTTCAAAACATATGATTGATTCCTCTCCTGCGATTCCTTGTTAAAACAATTCCACTGCTTATTGTTCTATATATGAACACAATGCACAATGCTACTTATAAACTATAAATCCCCGTGCAACTGGGGGTTAATATACCTGAGCTATCACAGCCTCTCTCTTATGAATTAGTCTTTGAAGGTCTGGGGAGATGCCTTCTCTGAATTCACAACTATGTGACAGAATTGAAAGAAAAGGCACTTGGAAATTATGCAGCAAGGAAAACAAGGGCATTCTTATCATTCCCTCTAAAGATTCAGTTTTATCAAGTTCCCTTCTCTCTCTGAATTATAGCACAACCAGTCCCTGTAAGAACTACAATTTAACTTACAATTTAACAAATCTAGTAACCGAGCTTGGTTATTTCTTCTGTCTTCATCCTTTCCCCTTTGATATCATTCTTTTTTTTTTTGTTTATAAGCCTGTGGGTGAATAAGCCTCTATTTCATTAATTTGATTAAAATAGCTCTGGGGACATTTTAGATGAAGAGTAGAATGAAAATGCCTTAAAGAAACAAGTGATCAGATGGAATTATATATTGGCAATCCACTTTCCACATATACTTTCTCTTAATACTTTTTGACAATTTCTCTTTCTGTTTTGAAAATATTTGGTGTGTATTCTTGTTTTATACATTAGTTTATGGTTTTATTTAACAGATGTCATAGAAATATTTGTATTGTTGTTCATAAGCATTTCTCTTAATTCCCATAAATTTTGGCCTTTAACTTAATAGTTCCTTTTAAAATATGTGGCTTTTAATATTTATATTTTCTATATGCTTTTCACATATCTTAGATTGGATACCTTTGACACTTAGAGAACTTCATCAGAGGTTATTGATATATAATATGTGAAGAACAAAAAGTAGTTCTAACCAATGTGTTTTAGATGTAAATGTAGTTACAGAATAATTAAAATTATTCCCCATTCACTCTATTATTTTATCACTCCTTCTCTTTCTCTAAACTTTTTATAGCGTTAAGCATAAAACTCATGTGATAGGGTATACCATATCTTATCTCCACTGTTTCAGTCACCAAAATTAAATGTTAACTAATAAACATCTATTAATTATTTTATGACTTTTAGTCACAGTGGTCACTCTTGATATTCTGAAACTTTTGATATCCTGAAGCTCTTCAACTACAAGGTGAAAAATATCCCTTTGCTGTACATTGCTTTCAAATATCAATCACTGGAAGAAGTAACCCTTTGATTCCTTCCAAATTTAGCCCCCATGAGTCTACCATCATTTAGATAGCGGTGCTAAAGAAATCACCTGATGCTTACCTTTGGAAATGTAGTTGCTTCCACCACGGAGGCAATACAAGATTCAAAAATTAGCAATTCCTTTATTTAGAAAACTGTCAGTCTTTCCTAATGAAATGTTATTTATGTAGATATACTACATAAATGTAGTTCAAACTGCCCAAGGAGCTGCTGATACAGTTCTATAGAAGAATTATTGAATCTGTCACCTGCACCTCTATAAACTGTCTGGTTTGGTTCTGCAACTCAACAGGACAGACACAGACATCAGAGGATAGACAGTACTGCAGAAAAAACAATTACCACCAACCTGTCCCCACTGAGGACCTGTATACTGCACAAGTCAAAAAAAGGCCCATGAAAATATTTACTGACTCCTCGCATCCTAGACATAAATAGTTTCAATTCTTACCCTCAAAACGACACTAAAGAGCACTGCACACGAAGACAACTAGACACAAGAAGTTTTTTCCTGAACACATTACTTTGCTAAACAAATAATTCCCTAATCACTGTCAAACTATTCACTAAGGCTGCATTGCTATTATTATTACTCTTCTCACCCACCTCCTCCCACTTATAACTGTATGACTGTAATTTGTTGCTTGTATCCTTACAATTTATATTGATATTGCTTATTTGTACCCTGTGAGAATGATTGTTGCACCTCATGATTCTTGACAAATGTATCTTTTCTTTTATGTACACTGAGAGCATAGGCACCAAAGACAAATTCCTTGTGTATCCAATCACATTTGGCCAGTAAAGAATTCAATTCAATTCAATTCCTATTCCTATTCTAGTAGTGAGACTGCATTGTATTGGAAGCTTTACTTGTTATAGAAAGAAGGTATTTTGTACAACTAACCTTCCTTAAATAATATTAATATTTCTAAATATTGTTCCTATCTATAAAGCTCTGAAGAGGTTTGAAGGAGAATATTGAGTATCCTGATCAAGATCTGAGTTCTCAGTACTTCTCTTTTATGATCCAAAATATCAGGTTGCCAGAATTTTTGAACACCCTTGAAAAGCTATATTGGGTTTATGCAAGCCATAGTCACATTATGACAGTGATTTTCTATTCCAAACCTCTATGGAAATTTATTAGGATTGCACAAGATTAACAGAAGGATTATGCAGCTGCACGATATGGTTACAGATGCTTCTAGTATTATGTACGATTTCACACATCTTTTTTAGTGCTGTTGAATTGTTGTGGCTGTAATTAGTTAATATAAGCCTGTTGTGAACAGAGATTCAGAATTTCAAGACCTAGTTTTCCTTTTATCTGTATCAATTTTGGGGAGTTGGTGCTTGAATATTAATGTGTTCACAACTTTCTAATTTATAAGGTATTATTTTTATTTCTTTATTAAAATTTAAAAACTGCTCTCCAAATAGGAGTTTATAATACTGTACATTATATTATTATATTATAATATATTATAATATAATAGAGTTGTAATACATTAAAAAACAACTTTTTAATATTCATTAAATTCTGTCACATAATAAACAACATTATTTAAATATTGAAATAATAAAAGCAGAAACCAGAATAGTTTAAAAGGCTCTATAAAACATATATATTTTAAATTTGTGCATTAATCTATTTAATACTCTGAAGGGATAAAAAGGCCTTTGTTTGGCACCAAAAAGATGATAAATATGGTGCCAGGAATAACTCAATGAAAATACCTGTACTTCAAAGTCATGAGTCTACTACAGAAAATTTCCACTTTCTCATAGGGATTCACCATATATCAGCACTGGATTGACCTGGGACATGATCTCTGAAGATGTTCTATGAGTATAGGTAGCCCACACAGGAAGAAGATTCCTTCATTAGTTCTTATTTTATGCAAGCAAGGGCATCCTATAAAATAAACTTGAAAGCCAGACACTTAAGTCATGGCAGAACATTGAACCAGGTTCCCACATCAGATCTGAACTCTATCAAATAAACAAGAACAGGAGAAGTATGATATTCAATAAGTATTAAATTCTTGGTAATGTAATAACTTATTATTAGAATTTAAAATAAAACATGCATATAAAAGGCACAAATCCTTATTCAATTAGACAGATTTTTACCTTGTGCCAGGAAAGCTGCTTTAATTATTATGATGTACTTGTAATTGCAATAATCTTAACATGGATTATCTTTTCCAAAGTGAATCCACCTACTTCCTAAAACAAGCTATTGAGCCTCAGCACTGTTAAAATATATTGTGCTCTTGTGCTACAATGTCACTATGACTGTACTTATGAATAAAATCCAATTTATTCCTTGAAACATTTAATCTTGTGAACATTAGGTGTGAGCTTCTTTTAGTTCTCTCATCTTTATATTGGCAGTCTTAGTGCTGTTTCTGAATTCTATTTTTGTATTTTTATGGTTTTATTATAGGTTGCACATTGCTTGGTGAATAGTAGTTACTAGGCATCCATTACATTAAATAAAGAAAGAAAATGTGGTAAATCAGGTCCAACAAAATTCTAATGATCTAAGCAAAGCTTCCATTGACTGGGTAGAGGTGGATTTTTTAAAAAATATATATATATTGCCCCAAAGGAACTGCCCTGAATGCAAAATAGACAGCTGAAAATTACCAAACTATCATTGGTTTTTTGAAAGCAATGCTGCTAGTCCTATCTTTGAAATTTATTTGGGAAATAAAAGATATATTTATTTAAAAATTAATGTCAAAAGTAATTCAACAGTGCAGCTTTTCGTAGTACTTGGATTAAAAATATCATTATCTTGTCTTTTTAAATAAAACATAAAAATACTCGATTATAAGAACAGTCAGTCTTCCAGTGGGGTCTATTTTCTGCAATAAAAATCATAGTGGCATAGAGCATAATAAAAATTACGAATGAACCTGTTTTTAAACTTATCGCCCATGATATGGTTTATCAATGCAAGGTAAATTAATGTCTCTAGCATCTGTAGTAAAGAAAAGTGAGATTCTCTGTGGGAACCATTTACTTTCTTGTATATTTCAATGTGTATATTTCCAGAGGTCTTACCCACCTAATCTAATAGCCATTAGAAGGGCAATAAAATGGCATAAAGACAGGAAAATGCACTAAAGTAATCATATCCCAAGTTGTTTATTTAGCTGTGCTTTTTAATGGCAGTCCTTGGAACTAGGCAATGCTTGTAGCTAAAGAATATATAACTAATTTTTCCATATCCATCTTAAAAAAAACCTGATGTAGTGATGCAGCTAAGTTATTAGCCTAAGAAGATCCAGATTCAAGCCCCTATCAATGACATTTATCCATATCATTCTATCTCAACTATAAGAACATAAGAACATAAGAAGAGCCATGCTGAATCAGGCCAAAGCCCATTGAGTCCAGCATGCTGTGTCACACAGTGGCCCACCAATTGTCCTTGGAGATCTTGAGCAGAAAGAGAAAGCAAGACCCCCCTTTCCCCGGACCCCCAACAAATGGTACTCAAGGGAATCCTGCCTGCCTAAATAACCACCTATACACCGATACACTATACCTAGAATGAAAAGGCAAATAGATAAATATATTTCAAGATCCTCTTTTAACACAAAGAATTCTGACTCTCACATGAATAAATAATTTTCAGTGGCCGGGTTTGAATGCCACTGAAATTTGGTGTTAAAATGCTAAAAATAACCACTCTGCTGTCTCATAACAATTGAAACGAACAAGATGTAAGTGAAATACAATATTATTTAACAACCATCTTAAGACCTTGTTATTACTAAAATGCTGTCTTTGATAGAAATCTACATTTCCTGTCTATTGCTTTGTAGTAATAATTATGAAGTATCAATATAATAAACTTAATTAGCATTGAGAATTAGGGACAAAGCAAGTAATACCAATTCTTACAACAAAGTTTTCCTACTTATTTATTTAATTTTATTTAATATAAATAACGAATATGGCCATTCATGATGTGACTGCATGAATGGGATTCTATATAACCATTGCTGTTGTTATTAATTGTTTATATTGTTTTATTATTTCTATTGTCACCCTGAGTCCCCCGGGAATGGGCGGCATACAAATTTAATTAATAAAATAAATAAATAATACGTTGAATGTGGATAATTTTTTTACAAAATTATTTTTAAAATAAAGAAAAAAAGGGATGTATGCATCTGCGGTCATCAGGGATATGATCCGGAGTGGCTGAGGTCGAATGCACACACCAGAAAGCAGAACTTTTGGTTCACATCATGAACATTCACACCTGGCAACTCCTCTTCTGGTTTCTGGTGAACATGCATGTGCGACAATCCGCTGGCCAGTGCACAAGCGCACATGGAAACTTATAGATCAGCTTTTCCAGTTTCCAGCATTGCCACATGCACAAAGGCCAGTGATCATTGCGCACGCATGCACATCGAAAACCTTGAAAGACAACAGGTGAGTCTGCGTTGTGCTGGGTGACATGGCCCTGCGTGCCACTTTGGGCATGCATGCCATAGGGCCGCCATCACAGGTCTACTGGTTGGACACCAGGCTAAAACCAGGAGACTGTGAGTTCTAGTCCCATTTTAGGCCTGAAAGCCAGCTGGATAACGTTGGGCCGCACACATCTCTCTTTGGGCTTAGCCCAACCCAACTCACTAAACTGTTACTGTTTAAGAGGGACATATGTTAGATATGTTCATTACTTTAAATTATTTCTAAAATGTGATAATTGTAGGATATAAATAAACAAAAAGAAATGTTTTAAAGGTGGGAATCTACCAACAGATTCTGTCAGAAAACAAATTTTAAAAAGTAATTCTGATCCAATAAAACACTTTAATGTAAGAGGATGAAAACATGCATTAGCACCATTTTAATCATAGGAAGAAGTTGCTTCTTTTAAGAACACTTTTATATTTGCATCTGTTAAGAATTTTTTTAAAAAAAATATTTAAAACTCAAACTATGTCCTGACTGACAATTTAGTCTGAATAATGAGCTTGATTCTTTATTTCATTTATTCATAATTGAATTAAATGTTATAATTCAGGTTTTAGGAGACGTTAGCGCTATGTTATTTACTTGCCTCAGAATCAAACTCTGCTATTATCTAACCTCATGTTATGCAGACTGCTTAGAAGAGAAATATATCTGGCTTAGACATTACTAACTAAAGCATATTCTTTTAATTACAATTTGGATTTAATGTCTCAATTCATTAAGGATTTTTAAAAATTGCATTCTATTTACATTTCTGAATAGACATCCTTTGAAGATGTTGAAGGAAATATGATACATTTTACCATTTAAATAAATTAAAACAACAACAACAATAATAATAATAATAATAATAATAATAATAATAATAATAATAAACTTAGCATTGGATATTAGATCTCTATGAAGAAATACTCCTTTGATTCACTCTTGCAAACCATGAAGCAGTTAAACATAGTCAACTCAACCCAGCTCAAAATGTTCTTTCCAAAAGCTGGTTATTTGCAATTTATTACCAAGCCAAAGCCCCTTTTCGTCTTCTCCTTGAAGCCTCAACATAGATAATATTTTTTCTGTCTATCTCTGTGGAAGCATCTTGCAGCCATTTATAAAATGACTCAAAATCACAGAACGGATGTGATATAGGAAGGGGGGAAAAATCCTAATAAAAGCAGTTTTTAAAAAACTTGTAATAATAGCCTACATAATACCATTATCATAAATGCTTTAATACTGAAAATAATCACTGAAAGAGTTTCCTATCTGATTGTATTGAAGAAATTACATTAAGCTTGCTTGGGGGAAAAAATCTGATCCATATGTTTATAGCCACTGTAAGCTATATAGCTATTTTTATGGCAGAAAAGCAATACATTCTAAGCACACACAGATAAAGTCTTTATTCTGAGAAATCTCCACCTCTTTTGGAACTGGAAAATCCACAACCTGATAAGAGACAATAGTGAACCTTCAAAACAAAGACACAGGGAAAGGGGAATATTAGAAGAAAAAGCAGCATTCATGGGATGAAATGGTCAGGTGAATGCATGCCTCAGTTCACAAATGTCAAAATAGTTCCCAGAAATTAAAATTAATGTTTTAACCAAACTGTACAACTTTCCAATATCAACAGCATTTTTGTTATGGTAATTTTTAGACATTAACTCATACCATAGTAGAGAGGATTATCCTTATTTATTTATTTATTTATTTATTTATTTATTTAATTTGTATGCCGCCCCTCTCCGAAGACTCGGGGCGGCTAACAACAACAAAGTAAACAATGTAACAAATCTAATATTAAAAAATAATCTTAAAAAAACCCAATTTAAAAGACCAATCATACAAACAAGCATACCATGTATAAATTCTATAAGCCTAGGGGGAAGGGAAAAAATTTCAATTCCCACATGCCTGACGACAGAGATGGGTTTTAAGGAGCTTGCAAAATGCAAGGAGAGTGGGGGAAACTCTGACATCTGGAGGGAGCTGGTTCCAGAGGGTCGGGGCCGCCACAGAGAAGGCTCTTCTCCTGGGTCCCGCCAAATGACATTGTTTAGTCGACGGGACCCGGAGAAGGCCAACTCTGTGGGATTCGTGCGGCAGAAGGCGGTCCCGGAGATATTCTGGTCCGATGCCATGAAGGGCTTTATAGGTCATAACCAACACTTTGAATTGTGACTGGAAATTGATCGGCAACCAATGCAGACTGCGGAGTGTTGGTGTAACATGGGCATGCCTTGGGAAGCCCATGATTGCTCTCGTAGCTGCATTTTGCACAATCTGAAGTTTCCGAACACTTTTCAAAGGTAGCCCCATGTAGAGAGCATATACTTATACTCAGAAAGTTTAATAAATAATAATAGATAAGTAATAATCATTCTGAAGATTTCAAGAAATGTATGAGGCTGATGGGTAGGCCTTGTGAACTGGATCAGGGCATACCCCACATATATACTGTCACAGACTTACTGAGAGGCATTAGCCTCAGGCACACATTCACCCAAGTGATTCTGTTAAAGACCAATGTTTTTCTGCAGGAATTCACTAGGGGATATGTGTAATGTTAAATCCTTTCTCTTCCTTTGGCCTCAGCAGTTCTGTGATCAGGCCAGCTGGGTGGGAGATGAGTTTTATCCACATGACCCCAGTAATCCTGATAACGATTACAATTCCCCACTGATAATAATTGCAGGAATCAGCAATTTGATCTCCATTACCCAGCAGAGAACAGTTCAGGAAAGCGGGCAGAAAAATATAGATTCAGAACTTTATTTAGGGTAAAATTATCAAGAACATAGGGGGGAAAGTACCTTACAGAGGTAGATCCAACTTAGCTTCTGAAGAGAAAGACCAGTCTTTGTTAGCAAGCATGTGGATAGCGATAGATTAATAAATAATATATTCTTAAGACTTTCAAAAATCTTTGGGAAATACCTCAGCCAAAACAACAAATACCATAGCACTTTACAACTTCTATGAGGTGACAAAACAATAATATATTGGAAACTAATTTGACTTCCCTTAAAAGAGAAACTGTCATCAAAATGGTTTGTTCCAATATTTACACCAGATGTACTACCAAGAGAAGAATCTCTCTTGCACAGCAAGATTACCACCGTAACTGAAAGAAATCCATTTTTCTCTCAATTTCCCTTTTTCTCTTCTTCTTTAGGAACAACCCATTTAGATCCTTCTACTCACTATTATGAACCATAAAGAACAAATGTCTATGAGAAGGTAACTATCCCACAAAGAAGCTCGTACAGCATTATCTATATGAGTAGAGATAATGTGGTTTAATAAATCCACAACTGTAAACAGCTGTTAGGTTTAGGTTTAGGGTTATAAATGTATCTTCATAATTTTTTTCATAATCTGCACGATCTGTACAACTGTTCAAATGAATCATTTCTGAATCAGAATTCATGCCTTCTGATTCCTGAACAACTTTGGTTTTGTATTGTTAGCCACCCAAAGTTATTTAAGAAGAGTTCCCCATCAATTTTCTAAATAAGCAACATAAATAAGATAAACCAAACAATTAATAAAGATGAATACAGTATTGCTATTGCTACATACATGTATTTATATGCTGGCGCTCTTTTGTAGCCTGTTGCTTTGTAAACATGTTTCTGAAGATTTAAAATATAATGGATGGATAATAAACACTACCATACCAGTCAATTTGCCCCTTGATAGGAGAAAGCTGAAGCAATGTCAGTCTCTCTTCAAAGCCAGATCCACCAGACTCCAGATCATTTCTGAATTTTCCAAGTAATTCAGAGGAAATCTAATTTGATTTGATACTTTAAATTGGTTTGAAAGTTCATTTGAAGAAATGACTTGGTCAAATCCTTTGAGTCAAATTATTCATTTGTATATTTGCATATTCCTAATAGCAAATGTAAAAATGATGACAAAACAGAATCTGTTATTTATTTTTATTTATTTGATTTCTATGCCGCTAACTCCACTGCTGAAAATTATAGCAATATGCCCTAGATAAATGCAAATCCATGCACTGCATTAGTTTTGAGGTCTATGAAATAGGAGAAAAGTGAGAGAAAAAATGGAGACTACACAGTCTACAACTTTGCTATACAGTACTGTGCTGAGTGAAAGCTGGGAATAATAGAGTTTATTCATTCACATAAACCTTTTATATTCATGGAGCAGAAGATCTATGCAAGAAAAGCTATTTCCAGGTACAAATTCCCTATCGCTGGAGTAAGCGACACAGTGATATGATGTAGAAATTATACAGAATAATAAAAATGCTGACAAATAGCATATTTATCAATATTTTAGCCACCCTTCTCCAACTGTTTGCCCCATTTCATCAGACAATGAAATAGCTGCAACAGTTATGTAGGGGGGGACAGATTTCATTCATTTATGTTTATAATATATAACTATATGTTTATAATCTATAAGCATATTAACAAAAACTGTGACTCAAGATTCATAAACGCCTACATATACAATCCTTCTCATTTCTCTGCAAGCCTAGCTATTTTATGTACTTCAACAACCAAGCTACTCTACCTTGTCATTTCAATTTTCACATATTTTCTGTTCGTACATGATTCAACGAAATCTCATCTCTGCAGCCCACTGCCAAAAGCTATGCCTGGAACAAAGCTCTTTCTAAAATTCAATCTCAAACAAAATTAAAAGCGGATGGGGGGTGAGAAAAGAGAAAGAAAAGGGGGGAGAAAAAAATCACATATGAGAATGCCAACCACAACCAATCTTATAAGTCCCATTCTCGCAAGTTCTGCAAATTCGTTTTGATTCATCAACAAACCTGAGTTTCAGGAAATATGCAGCTGTTTTTGCTATTGCAGAGGGAATGGCAACAAAAGGATTAAATAAAATGAGATCTCCTACAAATGCAGTAGATTGTTAATACCAATTGCTAGGTCAGCACCTAGGTAATACAATGTGGAAAGAACTAGAATACACAAGCTATGAGCCGCTCTGAGTCCGTTTTGGAATGAGCGCCATATAAATACAATGAATAAAATAAATGAGCTGGATTTAGACAGGAAACTGAATCCTAAATGAGACTGAAACAACCTTAAACTAACTGGACCTAGGCTGCATCCTAATCTTTTTAATTTCAATATGACTTATGATCAATATTGTATATTGGACAAAGAATAAAATAAAATAAATAAATAAAATATGACTTATATTTGACAGAGGTCTTCAGAGTTTTCAATTATGTTGAAACTAATTAGCACAATCTACAGATGGACGAATGCCATGCCAACAATGCAAGTATTTCTTGGCCTCCAAAGGCTCGGTTATAGCATAATTCAACCTTTATTGCAATAACCCACGCACTCACATCACAATCTTGGCCATCAGGACAATTGTTACAACAGATACGACTGGCAGATATGACTGTCAAATATTTACAAGCAACCCAAAAAAACATTTTCTTCTGCCAGGAAGAATTTCTAAATTCCACCCTAGAAAATTCTAGGAGTTATACTTAGACTGAGCCTACTAAGTCAAGACGTTTAACTGAAGACTCAATGATTTCAGCAAATTTGTTTGACGTGGAATGAATCTGCAGTTGTCTTCATAACGTTTGCCTTGCAACAACCTATTTCCCAGAATATGTAAAAGTCCGTCTCCATGAAGGACAAACCCATCCCTTAGTCTAGCAGGTCTAATATGGTACACGCATTTTCAAAGTGCTAATCACTCGATCTACTGTCCTGCCACTTTGAACAGAGAGAGCATACAAAGCATAAGGTATACTCACATATCTTTGTGTTTCCTTAAAATTATTTTAAAAATGGTAAAACATATGCAGCTACAATTACAAGACACACAGACATATCACTCATACATTCCCTAACACAATATTAGTCTTCCTCTATTCCACAATATTGTGTTCTTATAAAACTAATGTCTTCAAAGCACTTCTCACACAGAAAGGGAAAACACATTTGTTGATGGATTTTTAAAAAGTGCTTTCTTGAGGTTTCCTGAAGAATTCCCAAATGCTTTAAAAAACAATCCTGTCCTGATACCTGTCCTATGACCACAATTGAGCCTGAAATTTCTGCTACTAAGTGAGGTATTTGTTAAGTGAATTTTGCTCCATTTTATGACCTTTCTTGCCACAGTTGTTAAGTGAATCACTACAGTGGTTAAAGTAGTAATTGCCACGACTGTTAAGTGAATCTGGCTTTCCCATTGACTTTGCTAGTCAGAAGTTTGCAAAAGGTGATCAGGTGACCCCAAGACTCTACAATCATCATAAATATGAGTCAATTGCCAAGTATCTGAATTTTGATCACATGACCTTGGGAATGCGTGAGGTGGAAAGGTATAAGGATGGAAAATAGTAATGTTGTTTTCTTAGTGGCATTATATCTTCAAATGAACTGTTGTATAGTACAATGCTAGTAAACCTTTTTGACACCAAGTGCTGGAATGGGAGTTCGCACATGCCGGAACCCTGAAGAGCAGCATGCATAGGTGATGAAGATGATCTTCCGGTTTCTGGTATGCGCATGTGAACTGGCCAGCTGATTTTCATATGTGCATGCATGGCAGAAACCAGAAGACCAGCTTGGGCGGCCCACATGGACACGCCAAAAACCAGAAGATCATCTTCCTGGTGTATGCATGCACACCGGGCGGCTGCTCTTCTGGTTTCCAGTATCCCCACAGTACAGCTGGCTTGTGTACTGGAACCCGGAAGAGTAAAAGAGATGACAGCTCACATGCCCAGAGAGATGGCTCTGTGTGCTACTTCCGGCACACGTGCCATTGGTTTGCCATCACAGGTACAGTATTTTAAGAAGCTTTAACCTACACCTCCCCTGGCTTGTACTCATATTCATGCTGATGCCAGATGATGGGAACTGTAGGCAAAGGGATTTAGAAGATGGCAGGTTATAATGAGGAATATTTTCTGAAAACCACATCAAATAAACATGGCTGGGCAACTGGGGGGGGGGGGCAGAATAGATTAAACACCTATTGAATCCACAATAAGATAATGAACCAGCTAATTATACAAAAGACTTTGGGGCACTTTACAATATATGATCAAAAGAACCTAGTACAGAATGATGCTTCTCTGGATTTTATTTATTTATTTTTTTGGTGGGGCTTGGGAATATTTCTGCTATTTCAGGACTGGAATAGTGGACTTTTTCAATAGAAATGCATGCATGATTCAAAGCAAGCTGTTTTCCAAATAATAATAATCACAACAACAACAAAAACAACAACAGAGTTGGAAGGGACCATGAAGGTCTTCTAGTCCAACCCCCTGCTTAGGCAGGAAACCCTACACTATTTCAGACAAATGGTTGTCCAACATCTTTTTTAAAACTTCCAATGTTGGAGCATTCACAGTATCTGGAGGCAAGCTGTTCCGCTGATTAATTGGTCTGTCAGGGAATTTCTCCCTAGTTCCAAGTTACTTCTCACCTTGTTTAATTTCCATCCATTGTTTCTTGTTCTAACCTCAGGTGCTATGGAGGATAGGTTGACTCCTTCTTCTTTGTAGTAACCCCTGAGACATTGGTATACTGCTACCATGTCTCCTTTGGTCCTTCTTTTCATTAAACTAGCCATGCCCAGTTCCTGCAACCTTTCTTCATATGTTTTAGCCTCTAATCCCTTAATCATCTTCTCTGCACTTTTTCTAGAGTCTCACCATCCTTTTTGCATTTGGCAACCAAAACTGAATGCAGTATTCCAAGTGTGGCCTTACCAAGGCCTTATAAAGTGGTATTAACACTTCATGTGATCTTGATTCTATCCCTCTGTTAATGCAGCCTAGAACTGTGTTGGGTTTTTTGGCCACTGCTGCACACTGCTGGCTCATATTTAAATGGTGGTGCACTAGGACTCTAAGATCCCTCTCACAGTTACTACTGTTGTCTATAAGCAGCTTTTCCAAAACTGGTCTATTACATTGCCCCATATCACCCTTAGTTTTGCACTTCTGTGTGCTTTAACTGCAGAGTTTGGGAATTGTATGCAGCTATTCCTGAATTGCACCACTGGGGAAGGTTGCAGGATTCATAATGGTTCATCTGGGTACTTTTAGACATGTAATTCAAAGCCTTCTGGGAAAGGCTCTAGTGTTAGGATAAGGGAAAGGAAAAGGACAATAAGGACTAGGGAGTGGACTCAATGATAATAGCAATGGTTGCTCCATTGGATGACTAGTAGGTCCACTTGAAAGACAGATCATTACAGAAAAAATGTGGTTGCTTAGGTTTTATATGATCGTGATAGCATATGATCAATTCGTAGGAACAATTATACCATCTCTTAATAAAGCTAACCTACTCATTTTCTGTCAGTCCTTTTATTCCCGTGTTCAATAAACAAACAAATGTCTGAAATTATTTTTTATCAAACTTAATTATATATCAATAATCAGGGAGAAGCAGAGGGAATTCTGCATTTCACATAAAATGCTAATCATCACTTGATTCTTAATAGGACGCACTTTCTTGGAATTTTCAATAAACTCACTAGAAATGTGCAAAGATGCTCTTGTATTATTAAGTTATTAAGTTGTACTATGAATTATTTTATAGTAGACAGACATTTCTACATAAGCTCACTTCTCATGCTCAAAAGTGCATATAATTGTTTTGAAATTACTGCAATTACTCATATAGATAATATGAGAAGGGAAAAATTTAAATGGGTTTTTAGTTTCTACTAATACAATTTACTCATTGTAAATAAGGAAGAAGATATACCATCAAGTCATCCATCAGTTGTTTGCAAACCAGCAGGAAAAGCTTTCTGGACCACAATGCAAAACCCTCTGATCTATTTATTCTGTAAATGTGGGTGTCTAGAGACCACTGGGCACGTACAGAGTTATCAAGATGCTCTGTGATGGGAAAAATAAAAATAAACATACTAATGACACTATATAACAGTATGTGGGTAAGACATTTTAGCTTTAAATTACATTACTAATGAGGTATATAAAGTGGCTCTAAATGGATTTAGGTCAAGCTGTAAGGCTGGCCTTTAGCAGCTTATTGATTTTCAACAGTGATCTAGAATGTCATATACCAATAACAGAATTAAATGCTTCTCGTCAGTGAGGGGAGATCGTCAATGGCCTATCTCATCTCACACATCAGCCCTCCATCCAAGTACTGATAGATTTAGATTCTTTAAAAATATAACACGCATAATTCTGTAGCCACATTAGGGGAAAAATAAATCAGGGGTAGTCATAAATAAACAGGCAGATTCTTGGAAGAAATCAATGGTGGACAACTTCATTTAGAAGGTACAAAAATTTAAAAAAGAAGTTAGTGCTGAAGAATGAGACATCTGTTGGAAGCTATGGGATATTTTTGTATTGTAAACTGTTTCTTGGAGAATGTGAATGATGCTGAATATGAATGTGTAATGCAACCATTTTGGGATAGTAACATGAATTCATCAAAACCCTATTACTCATAGGCATGGAAAGTTGCATATCAATGAATCTAACTAATCCAGATCACTGACCCAGTATTTGTCAACCTTGGTTATTGGTGTGTGGACTCAACTCCTGGAATTCTCAGCCTTACTTCCTCCTTGCTCTATGCTGGGTATCCAGAGCTAAAAGACAAGACAAGTCAAGATCGTAGCTATAATAGTGTGATAGATCCACCTATCATAATGGCCACACTGACTTTTTAAAACACACCTTACAGATACTACTAGTTATGGATTTTACCTCAACATGCTACCATACAATTCTCCAAAATGCATTTAGCCACATCATGGGCAGCAGTAGCAAACAGTCTTCTGCTATTCATTATTTATTGTGAAGGAAATCCTGTGCAAAGCAGCACTTATTTGAGATAGTAGTGTAAATATAATATGTATAAAGTGTGCTTCTATAAGGAAAAAGTAGATTGAAGGTATTTAGGCAAGTTGCATAGGAAAAACTTATTATGCAAAGTTATGTGCAAAATCCATATACTGTTTTCTCAAAAATAATACCCAGTCTTATATTTTTTTTTGAACCCTGAAATAAGTATGTGGCATTATTGCAATGCACTCAAAAGCCCGATTGGGCTTATTATCAGGGGGTGTCTTATTTTGGGGAAAACAGGTTATCAGAATCTGCAGATACCCCCAAACTCTTGATGCTATGACTGATTCAATGAAAACTGAACAAAATAGTATGAAACATTAGCACTATATGTAGCATTCAGACTCAGTATATTTATTTCTACATCCAAAGTAGAGCCTGTCCATAAAGTTATGCCTAGTTTGGCATTTCTCAGTGTTTGGGCAACTTTAAGTTGCTTTGAGATCAACTCCCAGAATTCACTAGTTAGCCAATTCTGGAAGTTGAAATCCACACATCTTAAAATTGCCTAGTTTGAAAAACACCAATCTAGTTGATACATAAAGCTTCCCAGCAAAAATAAATCTACCTTCATTTTCCAAATAACTAACTTCACTGCTGAAATGGTTTCCTAAAGTTTAACTACAATTTACTTTTTTTCTTAACAAGCTCATTAACATTTAGACTAAATCTATTGAGTTTCTCCATGAATAGGTGCTTTACTATACTATGCTTTTCCCCAAGTTTTTTTCTGTGTTTTCATTCTCCTTGAGGTGCAGCATCCAGAACCAGATCTGGAGATGAGGCTAGGTACCACAAGAAGAAATATTACTATTTAATATAATATCTAACAAAATGAAATTCAATATAGAGAATAAAAGTATTACACTTAGGCAAGAAAAACCAAAAGTACACATAAAGATTGGGTGAAACCAGGCTTAATAGCAGTGACTGTGAGAGGGATCTTGGAGTCTTAGTGGACAACAAGTTAAATATGAACCAGTTGTGTCTGGAGGCTAAAAAAGCCAATGCAATCTTAAGTAGCATCAACAGAGGAATACAATCAAGATCAAGTGCATATCTGAATATCTGACATCAACACAATTGAGACAGTCCAGAAATATTTCACAAGAAGAGTCTTTCACTCCTCTTCCCGCAACAAAATACCTTACTCCACCAGACTTGAAATTCTTCGATAAGACAACTTACAACTTTGACGCCTCTGCTCTGACTTAACTATAGTTCATAAAATCATGTACCTTCCTGTTAGTGACTACTTCACCTTCAACTGCAACAACATACAAGCATGTAATAGACTTGAACTAAATGTTAACCACTCTAAACTAGACTGCAAAAAGTACGACCTCAGCAATAGAGTGATCAACGCCTGGAATGCACTACCTGACTCTGTGGTTTCTACTCCTAACTCCAAAATCTTTAACCTTAGATTGTTTACAATTGACCTCTCCCCATTTCTAAGGGGTCAGTAAGAGGTATGCATAACCGCACCATTGTGCCTACCATCCCTGTCCTACTGTCCTATTGTCTTTTATCATTACTTTTGATCATTACTTTTTCTAATGTTATGTTTATACAAACTACCATCCTATAATTGTTAGACAAAATATATAAATAAAATAAAGTGAGGTACTGTATCCATCTTTGGTCACCACACTATATTGACATTCTAGAAAAAGTGCAGAGAAGACCCATCAGGATTGGAGATTAAAACATATGAGAAATGGTTACAGGAACTGGGCATGGTTACACTAGTGAAGAGAAGGATCAGGAGAGACATGATAGAAGTTTCCAATATTTGAGGGGATGCCATAGAGAGGAAGGGGTCAATCTATTTTCCAAGGCACCCGAAGGCCAGGCCAGGAATAATGGATGGATATTGATCAAGGAGAGATTGAACCTAGAAATGATAAATTTGATGACAGTAAGAACAATCAACCAATGAAACAGCTTGCATTCAGAAGTTGTTGGAGCTTCATCGATGGAGCCTTTCAAGAAGAGATTGGACTGCCATCTGTCAGAAATATCAGGTCTCCTGCTTGGGTAGGGGGTTGGATTGGACGACCTACAAAATCCTTTCCAAATCTGTTAATCTGATGTTAGATCTGATGAAATACAGCATCCAGAATCAGATCTGCAAATGAGGCTAGGTACCACAGGAAGAAATATTATTGTCCAAGTCTAGTTACTGGCATCTCTGTTTTACTAACCCAGCCTGCTTTCTGTATATTTGATAAGCTTAGAAAGGAAAATCAAGGCATACCTATCACTTTGATTATTATAGCATAAAGTCAGATGGGCCCACATTGGCCATTAAATCAAACCTTCTGCTCAATGCAGGAATCCAAATTTAAGCTTCTCTTGCAAATGTCTATTCAGATTTTGCTAGAATATATCCCACTAATGAGGTGGGGGAGTCAACTGTCAAGCTGCTTTTACATTAGAAAGTTTTTAGAAAGCTGCTTTTACTATTAGAAATGTAATGACGTATACTCTGATATGAAGGGTTTGTCTAATTGAAGAGTAGACATATATATTGCCTCATTTTTACTTTATCAAGGAAAGAAATGAAACACTACCAATCAAACATCATGAGAGGAATTGCAATAATGTTACATACACAAGGCTTCCCAGTTGGCTCCTACAATCAAGACGAATGCCTTGTAAAGTGCACATGTCTTGTGATATCCCAGTTGAAATCGGAATGTTATTTACAGTATTCAAAATGTTAAATCATCTCCCTGATATATATTTAAATTGTTTATCTGGAACAATCTGATGAGTTTCACTTTCAGAGCTTTTAGAACATATGTCTGTGTGCTGAACTGCACACTCCTGTGTTAAAATAGAGAGCAGTTTCACTCCTACACTAAATGCTGGATTGAAGTGCAAATAAGATTAACAGCATTCCTGTTTGCTTAGCGTATAATCAACCAGAACAATAGGACAAGTCAGCATAAACAATAAGTCTTTTTTCTCAGCCAATCTTCCAAAATACTGTATTCAGTAAAACAAGATTGCAAAATTCAGTCTCAATAACTTTATTTGCATTAAAGTCTCATTTTTTTAAAAAAAACTAGATCAAGGAAAGAAAGTAAGTAGATAATTTTAAGAGGGTTTCTGTGTCCCTCTTAAGGCAAAATCATGACAAAGAAGCTTTTCACTCACAATGGATGGATAGTCCCAGTAAGCTTTCTACGGTAATATTTTCCCACTAAAAGAGCTCAGGGATTCCAAAGAGAAAGCAATTGCTAATCAGCAGAAGATTTAATCTATTAGATCAAAAGAAAACATTAACATTATATGATAAAATACCCAAATTTTGATGTGTTGGAAACATTTGGAATGTTGAGATGATATTGTGAGTGATCTGTTCTGGCCTTGTTTATTCATAGAATGGATGTCATAATCATTTAATCATAAACATAATCATGCAAGCCTCAATTTATTAGTAAGCTCCCTGCCATAGTTTTTAGTCCCTATTCCAACCAAACACTTTTTCTTACCTTCTATTCATCTTGGTCTTTTTTCTTCACATATCTAAACTTAATTTCAGACTTTCATCATTTTATTTTCTAAAATAAAATTAATAAGAAAGCAGGGGCTGTGAAACTTTGCAACGTATATATTTCCCACTTTCAAATATATGTGTATGTGATAAACAGGGAGGTAGAGGAAGAAACTTGGTGGAAAAGGTTTGTTTGGTTTGTTGGTGGAAAAACCCTTGGCACATAAGGAGTCATCAAATTTCAGACTGTCAAAAAGGTAGAATGCAAACCTAAGGAAAAAATAAGAAGAACAAACCTATAGCCATGAAAGTAAAGTAAGATGTTTTTAATTCTTTTGTAGAATTGAAACATTCCAAAACTGGTTGATAAGGCAATATAAATGGATCCAAAACCTATGAGGAAGTTCCCTGTGGAAACTTCACACTAGACTTCAAGCATCTTGCTATGTGTGCACCTGCATTCTTTCTCCATACTCTGGGTCATTGGTTTCCAAATAAGATGCAAAAGTTTCCAGTCTGTGTTGATTTGGGGAGTCATGTCATCTGCTGGTGTTGGTCCACTGTGCTTTATTAAGTCCAGAGTCAATGCAGCCATCTACCAGGAGATGTTGGGAGTACTTCATTCTTCCTTCCACAGCCAAGCTTTATGGGGATGGTGACTTAAATTTTCCAGCAGGACTTGGCACCTGCTCACACTGCCAAAAACATTAAAACTTGCTTCAATGATCATAGGATTACTGTACTTGATTGGCCAGCAAACTCGCCTGACCTGAATCCCATAAAGAATCTATGAGGCATTGCCAAGAGAAAGATGAGAGACATGCAACCAAACAATGCAGAAGAGCTGAATGCCACTATTGAAGCCTCCTGGTTTTCCATAACACATTAGCAGTGCCACAGCTTCCATGCCATGCTGCATTGGGGCAGCAATTGCTGCAGAAAGGGCCCAAGCCAAGTACTAAGTAGATATGCATGCTTATTCTTTTCAGAGATCCGATATTGTTCTATGTACAATCCTTGTTTTATTGATCGCATGTAATATTCTAATTTTCTGTGATGGTGGATTTGGGGTTTTCATGAGCTGTAGCTCTAATCATCACAATTATGACAAATCACGACTTGAACTTGTATGTAATTTACCTTGCCTTGCATGTAATGAGCTTTTCTCGTATATTACATTTCACCTTTTAAGCTGCATTACTGGAATAAATGAACTTTTGCACAATATTCTGATTTTTCAAGTTTTACCTGTATTTGGGAAGAATGAGAACAGGATAGTTCGTTATGGCCATCGAAATAAAGCAGGACAAAGTGGACACATTGTCCCTCAAAAGCTTCTGGCTGTTAGTGCTGAAGGTTCTGAAATGATGATTCGCATGATGGGCTAAAAATATTTTGTGACCCATCCTAAGATCCTAAGACAGTCTAAAGTTCCTTTTACTCTTGCTCCTTAGAAGTTACAAAGGGCAGGCAGCTAGCACATAGTATTTTAAAATCTCAAGGGCTGCCATGTCATGTTGTGAAGTAAATCTCATACAATTCATCACCCAAGTTGGAGGAAAATAGTTTGAAGCTCAAAAATAATGAATTCTGTCATTTCCAATAGAAGTGTGAAGGGAGAATTATGAATGAACCTTTTAAAAATACGTGTGTGCAGGGAGATTGCCCTTCTACGAAATGAAAGCAGCACGCTTGTGTTTAAATGGCCCAATCCTGAATCCGAGACCTTTCGCTTTCAATTAACTTAAATTGACAATTGGAAAAGGGTTGAAAATGTAGCCTGGCTCTTTCAGTTTGATAGATTTCAGCTTTGACATTATATGTGTTATTCCAACCTGAATTTAACTTTAAAAAAAAGGAAGAAAGAAATAAAATGTAAAGTGAAAACCTGATTCAATCACAATTGAATTATATTTAAAAATATCTACAAAATACCTAAAAATTTAACACACTTGTTTTTTTTGCTTTTGATGTATCCACCTGTCAATTATGGCAGTTATGTTATCATATCAGTATTTCACAATAATAATGCATTCATAACCCGACCTTGAGAATATTTACTTAGATTTGTGTACTACAAAGTTCAGTATGGATATCTGGTGTTCATCAAATTGAACTTAAAGTTTTAATATAAAATATAACACAAATAAAATGAGACTACTATGTATTCCTTCCTTTGCTTAAAGTACTGCATTTTATGTTACATTGATAATGTTCTAGAAGAATTCATCTATCAGCCAAACAATAACAATCCTTTCATCCTGTAAGCTTCTGCATAAGCACTGGAATAAAGTAGCTATCAGAACAATAAATCAGGTAGCAACAAGAATTGGCTTCATATAACAGATACTGGATACACAACTCTGCTTTTATTTCATGCTTAACATCACTATAATAGGGAATTTATTTTACCTGTTTTTTTAGCTCAGTTGTGATGCAAGGACAAGTTCTTATAAAGGGTTCACTTAAACAATATGTCAGAAAGAAATTAATCATAATTTAAAACTGCAAACCAACCTATAAAATTACCATTAATACTATTAAAAAATAAAGTTAAGGGATCAGTGAGTCAAAGCATTGTGAAGCAAGCCATTCAGCATCCAAAGCCTACCTTTCAATTGCTATTATGCCACCAGACACATTCATATTCTTTGCTGCTCTCTTTGTTGTAATCATAGATTGACCTAAATTTCATGTTATAGACTGGAGTTTAAATTATTAGTAATATATCTGGAGAGAGTGTGTATGAAAGAGAGAGATGTCTAACTGAGTGAACCAATAGATACTGTATAAATAGATTTTCAATAGATTCCTGACAAATTCCTCAATAAAGACTCTGAGAAAATTTAGCTACCATGGCCTAACCCTAGATTGTCAACCGCTGTCATCTTCTTTCTCACAAAGTTGGAATCACACAAAATTTTAAAAAATTCTGATCCAATTGTTTACCTATTTAGGCTTACCAATGATAATTGGGATTGGGAACTGTGTTGGTGCAGGTGCACCAAAATATAATGACAGATCCAGCAGTCCCAGTTGCCATTGATAGGCAAATCCACCCAATTTCCCCAAAAATCCAAGAATTATGAAAAAATTCCAGCTTGGTGTTTCTCATGTACAAGTTCTATTTATCATGAAATTCAAGTTCAAATTTCTGCATATTTTCTCTTGTTTTAGCTATGAAATGGGCTAGGCTGCCCAGAAATTTTCTCTAACAGACAACTGTCTTTAGTTGTCATATTAGAAGAATCTTATATCAAGGGTTTTTTTATGTAAAAATTAACTGCTACACTTGCTAATAGAATAAGAAATGGGAATAAACAGATAATTCTCACTTGGTGAGTTAGGCAAGATGGAAGGCTGAGTTCAAGTGTTACCTATAGGCAACCTGGAATTAGAGTTGAGCCCTGAGTGCTGAATGGGTATTTGCATATGGTACCAAACTATTCAAGGTGGAATAATAAAAGAGGAATTGTGCAGAGGCCCAAAGAGATATCTCCCAGTGAGTAGACTTTTAAATGGCAAATATAATCTATTAGCATAAAAATTGCAGATTTTGCCTATACATTAATGAAACTGGGTCCTTGAGTTAGTGGACATCTCACTGAAAATGTCAACCCATGTGCAGCTCTTGCATAAGTTAATGCTTAGAATCATTAGAAAAGAACTAAAAAACAGGCTCACTGATACAATAATGTTCTTTACAAGTATGTAGTGAGTACACACTTGACCTGGGTAGAAATTCCATTATCAGACAAAATCCTTGGAGAGGGGTGGCGATAGATAGATAGATAGATAGATAGATAGATAGATAGATAGATAGATAGATAGATAGATAGATAGATAGATAGATAGATAGATAAATGCAAAAATAGACAAAAATAGGGAGTGTATGCCTTGCTTGCTTTCTTGCTTTCTTGCTTTCTTGCTTTCTTGCTTTCTTGCTTTCTTGCTTTCTTGCTTTCTTGCTTTCTTGCTTTCTTGCTTTCTTGCTTTCTTGCTTTCTTGCTTTCTTGCTTTCTTGCTTGCTTGCTTGCTTGCTTGCTTGCTTGCTTGCTTGCTTGCTTGCTTGCTTGCTTGCTTGCTTGCTTGCTTGCTTGCTTGCTTGCTTGCTTGCTTGCTTGCTTGCTTGCTTGCTTGCTTATTTATTTATTTATTACTTCGGCAGCAGCAGGAGTTGTGTTTGGAACAAAGGAAGGTAAAGGAAAACATGACAAAAGTGATGTATTTAAAATCATATGCAGATGAAACTTGAAAAATTAGAATATCGTGCAAACATTCATTTATTTCAGTAATGTAACTTGAAAGGTGAAACGTAATATATGAGATACTCATAACATGTAAGGCAAGATGGTTCAAGCCAAGATTTGTCATAATTGTGATGATTATGTGCTACAGCTCATGAAAACTCCAAATCCCCATGCGATCAATAAAAAAAGGATTGTACATAGAACAATATCGGACCTCTGAGAAGTATAAGCATGTACAGTGGTACTTCTACTTAAGAACTTAATTCGTTCTGTGACCAGGTTCTTAAGTAGAAACGTTTTAAGTAAAAGCAATTTTTCCCATAGGAATCAATGTAAAAGCAAATAATGCATGCAAACCCATTAGGAAAGAAATAAAGGCTTAGAGGAGGACAGTCGCTGCTGAAGAAGGTGAGGGGAATCAAAAAAATCGAAAACTAAGGGTTAAAAAAAAAGAGGGACTCTGAGGCAGCGCCCAGACAAAGGAAAATGCTCCGTTCACTCTGGGCTGCCAAAGCGTCCTTAAGCACCACTGAAAGGCTCCTCTGGCAGCCCAGAAAAGCCCGAGATGACCAGGATTAAAGAGGGAATGGCAGGAAACTGGCCGGGCCTTCGTGCCACTCTCAAATTTCCTGGGAAATTTTTCCAGGCTCGGGTTCTTAAGGAGAAAATGGCTCTTAAGTAGAGGGGAAAAAATCTTGAACACCCAGTTATTATCTAGAAAAGTGCTTAAGTAGAGCCATTCTTAAGTAGAGGTACCACTGTATATGTACTCGACACTTCGTTTGGGCCCCTTTTGCAGCAATTACTGCCTCAATACTGTGTGGCATGGAAGCTATCAGCCTGTGGCACTGCTGAGGTGTTTTGGAAGACGAGGATGCTTGAATAACGGCCTTCAGCTCTTCTGCATTGTTCGGTCTCATATCTCTCATTTTTCTCTTGGCAACGTTCGCTCTGTATTCTAATTTTTCGAGTTTCACCTTCCTCTGTTACAATATTGCAATTCTGAGTCATTCTCTACACTGCCATTATTTTTCACCAAATACATATTCATTGTTAACATGATAACAGTACCCAGTTTGCATGGTTTCAAAGGGAGACTGGATATATAGTCATTGATATTCAATCAATGGCCCCTAAAATTACTGATGGCTTACTGTGTTTTGAATTCTTGACCCTATCTCTTCTTTTTCTGTACATACTTAAGTAATCTTATGTATTCCATTTCTGCCACATTCAGCTTACTTTCTGCTTCTCTTTACCCAAACTCCTAAGGACATATAACAAAGCAAGCAAAACAACACTATAATTTTCACTTTCAAGAAACTTCCCTTACAAAAAATTACATTTTTTATTTTATAAAATGTTTCCATCATTTTCCCATCTTAATAAACATTGAGTCTGCATGTTTTTCTGTTTGCTCTTCTATTATTATTATTATTATTATTATTATTATTATTGTTATTAGTAGTAATAATAATAATAATCATAATCATCTAACCTGCAATCTTTCATTTCATTTTTCCTGCCAGCACAAATCTCTTGGTCTTTCCCATATTAATTTTCAAATTCTTACTTGTTGTTATATTATCTAATCTTACTGCAAATCATTTGGGTTCTTCATCAGCACCACAAAATTGTCTACATAAAAATGTTTGCATATTTTTTGCATTTCCAACTAATGTGTCTAATGTCATCACAAGCATTCTTTACATTTTTTCTATAAATACATTAAACAACCAAATGATATAACACATGCCTGTCTTTTTATTTTATCGGTGTTTTCACTAAGTATTTCATTTATCCTCACATGCTTTACTTCCATCATATATTATTCTCATTGCCTTTGGCAACCAATTTGCAAACCCCTATTATTTTTGCATTCAATTGGTTACCTATGTAGAAGAGAAATATTCTCCCAATCAACAGGCACAAGTGTAGATTTATTTCGAAACATGTTAAACAAACCACATTTACTCTATAAAGAAATCACATCAATGAATTAGCATTTCTGCAGTTACATCAATGTATCTTGAACATTATTTTTTACTATTTTCAGATCAAATCTGATTTCTTTTCTGTATGTTTTTATGAACACATGAGCATTTATGGCATGTCACTCAATATCTCATTGTGATTCCCTTGCCAAACTTTCCATGAACATATTTTCTAGTAATGTTGTCACAATTAAAAATGGGAACACAATTAATACTACCTATATGCTCTATACAGTATATCTAATCCATAGATTATGATTTGTAATAAAATTATGCAACAATTAAATGCATTTTTAGAAATACTAAATGCTTTACAACTCTTTCTGGACCTTCAAAAACACTAGTTCAGAACATGGGAAAGCAACAGCTTTTCAGCATAATTTTAGTATATAGCTTTAATATAATTGTTACAAAATTCCATTCCATGTAACCTTATGAATTTTATTTGGATGCAAAATTATTGAATTGACTAGGATTTGGAATTAGATACTCTGGTGGTATTTAAATACACATTTACCTGGGAGTAAATGCACTGGGATAAAAATTTGCAGCAATACATCTATAGGCAAAGACTTCAGTGCTGTGCAGAATTAAGATAGGCAACACTTCCTGGAAGTCAGGAAAAAATGTTTGGTGCAAACATTCAAAGGGCCTGCATTTCTTTTTTTTAAAAGAAATACAAAAACCCCAGCCCTAGTTTCCAATTCCAAAGTCCTCTGAGATCCTGATGTCAAAATTCAACAGTAATGTGATCAATTTGGGATAGAAAAGAAATTAATGGGGAAAAAATCATAAATAAGGATGGAAAGAAGGCACAAAATCTCTGTAGCAGAAAGAAAATGGCATCCTCTGCATTAATCTATGCTAGGTTTTCTTTCAACTGTTTCCCAGATGTGGAGTCCTACAGGTTCTAACTGGTTCTCTAGAACCGGCAGTAAAGTGGTGATGATGTCATGAAGTCAAGTCTGTGGCGCTGCTATCTTGGATTTTGCTTCTGTGCATGTGCAGAAGCTATTTTTTTTATTGCTGCGGAGGGGCGCGCATGCACGCACCCATCCAACCCTGAGCAATCTAGAAGAAAAAAGATCCATAACCCATCTTTTCTATTTCTGATACTATGTAGTTCTCACAACATGCTAAACTAGAGTTTTTATAAGCAAGCTTTATTGATTATAGCATCATGTGTAGAATTTCAAAACCTATTTTAAAAAAAAGCAGTGCTGGGTTTGCACATTACATTTAGCCACACCCAAAGAAATCATATACATACATTTATTTCTTTGGTTCACTATTCAGTATTAAAATGCTATGCCAGTCTTTAAAATATCTACTCTCTAAAACTACTAGACATAGGTTTATCAATCATAAAAAATCCAGATGACCACCAGATGTTAGCAATGGATCAGAGGTTGTTTGTTTATTTCCCTGCTACCATATAGCTTTTATCCAGAAACCTCCCATTTACTACTAAGACAGTTAATAAGAAAATACTTCCTTGATAGGGAAATAAAACCTGAACATTTCATAACTGTTATAAAATTACATAGCTAGATAGAAGGGGAAAGGAAGCCTTGTTAAAAACAGAAAGTCTCAATTAAAGGTATATATATGCCAGTGTAACATCATCTGCTCTGAAAATCAACAGAAACTTTCCTTTATCGCAGGAATTCTGTTTCAGGAATCCATGAGTAAAAAAAAATAAAACAAGAAAAAAGCCTTTTTTTTAAAAAAAAAAGTGTTCTGAGTGAGTTTCTTGAACAGCAACTATGAAATTACAGCAGTATGGCATGTTATTACTGCCTTTCAAGAATTCAACACACTTCTAAATGTAATGCAACCCTGTGAAATAAACCATTATCTTCTTCCATACTAAAGAATGGAGAAAGAGGCTTCAAGATAATGGTTTGCCTAAGTCCACCTGGGGACCTCAATAAAGAAACAAAATGTGAACTGATTAAATTCATGGTTAAAACATTCCTCCTGTGTGCCAATGTAAGGAACATCTTTAAAGCTCTCTTTAAAACAGTTTTTTTTTCATTGTACTGAACCAGGAAACTCCAAAACTGTAGTTTAAGTCTAAAAAAAGATTTAATATGGTTTTAAAATAAAGACCAACTCCCAAAATCTAGATGGTTCAAAAACCATAACCTGTTTGTATGTATTTTATCCTTGCATGTTCTGCACCATAATTCTGTTCCCCACTATCCACTAAAACCTGTTGAATCTCCGATATGTCCACTGAGTATATTGGGTATAATAAATTTAAATCACATTAAATTCTCTGGAATTTGCTCATTTCCCAACATTGTACTGTTAGACTCTTCAATAAAATGGTTCCTTACTACATGGAAATAAATCCCTCTCAATGGAACTGAGCTTATTTCTACAGGCGATACACTGAAAGTAATCCACAGAAGAAAACAAAAACAGGATAATGGTTTAAATATACTTGAAGAATCAAAAGAAATTCAGTACTACTGTCCAGACTGCTATTCCTACTAATGCTAGAGAATAGCATTAAAAAGTACATAGAAATTTTATAAATAAAATACTCCAAAATTAGGAATGAAATGTTCTAATGAGACTGCTTTCATAATAGTTGTGTTTTATGTGTAACAGATTAATGTCTTGCAACTGAACCATAGTTTATTGAATTAGCTAAGGGGCTTTAACTTCTATACCTTATAGAATCACATTGGTCAAATGCCAAAATGGGAGTGCTATACCTTCCAAGTTTCTTCTGGAACCCTCAGAGACTATGGTCTTTTGACCATGCTACTAAAAAATTGACGGCATGGTTTCTGCTATTTTGAGGTTTGATAGTAGTGTAAAGTATTGACACTTTCAGCAATCTGGCATCAACAAAACACATGGGATTAAAATTTCCATCATACCCTGCAGACTGAACAGACAGAAGTTACAGTCCAACACAATGAAGTTTAACTTCTAGAATTCTGCCTGGAGAATTCTGGGTATTGAAGTCCACATACCTTAAAGTTGCTGAAGTTGAGAGATTGTGGTCCAACCTATCTTGAAGAGCAATAATAATAGCCAACACTGGCCAATAGCTTCTTTCCCTCTATATATCACTTGGGATTTCATCCCTTAGTGGAAAATGCAACCTTTCTTTCTGTTAATTTGAAGGCAGACCAGTACTTCCACGTTTACTCAGTGTTAAATGAGGAAAGACAATTTCTACTTTGTTATCCCTAATCAAGTCTGATGAACATTGGGGAAAAGAGAGAAATGGTTCTGTTTTCCAATTCTACAAGACACAAAAATGAAAGACAATGTTCTGGGGGAAAAAGTAGGTGCACTGGGATCTTGTCCTACGCTTGATTTTTTTTAAATGTGTATAAGGTGTGCTTCAGGCAGAGCTGTTGTGCATCTGTGAGACAGGAAGAAAGAGACAGGATAGCAAGTAGTAAGCAATGAACACAGCATCTAAACCATGTGGGTTTTTTGTCCCCTTTCTCAAAGCTGCAGGGTGACCAAGGAATTATGGGAAGCATGAAGCAGGTTGCAAAAGAACATTCTAAGTGTTTTCCATCTTAAATCCCTTTAAACACATTTTCAAAAAAGCAACAAGAGAAAGAAGAGAAAAAGAGAATGTGATGATCAATAAAACATTCAAAACAGCCTCCCCACAACTGACATTATGGACTTGCAAAACAACAGAATTATCTGTAGTACTGAATAATTTTACATCACCGGCAAAGAAGATGCAACTGATTTTAAGTTGATCACATAAGTTCTTGATATAGAGCAAGAAAAGTATGAGACCAGTTGCAACATAGTACCTAAAACACTGCCTTGCATAACACTACTCTTAATTGATCGTGGATTAGACAACGAGTTCTATATTTTGATTTTCTGCAGTCTATTAGACAGGAAAGCAACAATCCACTTGTGCAAATGTCCATAAATGTAATAAGACTTTAATTTAAATAACAGATTATCATGTATGTATAGCTTTACCTTGATCAAGACATTTAGTCCAGATGTTTTTACAGTGCAAAAGTTGTAAATTACAGGATGAGTTTTTCCTAAAGCCAAACTGTTGTTTGCCTCTAAGTGGTAAATGATGGATTGGTTTATAATTGATTATATAACTTTGCATGTAACATAGCACAAAGAGATTGCTCTATAATTTTCAATTGAACTAGAGTCACTCTTTTTAAAGATTGATATAACTATAGCTGATGACTATAGAACAGGCAGAGAATTAGTTCGAAATGACAATTCAAAAATTGTATACAAAGGTTCAGCTAGAGTAGTAGCAAGGTTTTTTTTAGGAAAAAAGCATATAATCCATCTGGTCCTGTGGATAGCGATGGCTTTAGATTACATAATGTTAATTCAACATTAAGGTAAAGGTTCCCCCGTTTATGAATGCTAGTTGTTTCTGTCTCTAGGAGCAGTGCTGATCTGTTTTTAAGCCGAAGAGCCTGCACTGGTCAAAGATGTCTCCGTGGTCATGTGGCTGACATGACGAAACACTGAAGGCGCACAGAGTACTATTACCATCCCACCAAAGTGGCTCCTATTTTTCTACTTGCTTTTTTAATGGTTTTTGAACTGTTAAGTTGGTAGAAGCTGGGAAAAGTAACAGGAGCTCACTCCATTACACAGTGCTAGGGAAATAAATGTAACCAAGTTGTGAGTGGGAGGTAGTGAAATATACTGATTTGAATAATCAGCTACTTTGGCCTTAAGGCAGTTCTGTATGGTGGAAAACAATTTAATTAGTTATTGTTTTAAATATAAGACTGCTTTATATAACTGCTTTTTAAAACGATAATCAGACAGCAAGGAGGCTTTGTGCAAATGTGCTGTCATGTATATGAAGTAAGTTGGAAGAATTAATCAAACACTAAAAGATCTACATATTAAAATAATCTTTTAAAAAATGGGTTTTATTTTGGATAGTTTAAATCCACCAAATGTAATGATATCTCACTTTTTTCTTTTCTTTTTTCTTTCTTTATTTTTGTCTGTTTATTTATTGAATTTATACTGCATCTATCCGCTCATGGTGACTCAAGGTAGCTTACAGAGTATAATTGTATAAAATTTAGTATCATATTTTGCAGAGTATATGACGCACCTTTTTACCCCAAAGAGGGGAAAAACTTGGGTGCATCTTATATATCGAAAGTAGCCCCATCCAGCCATCCCCACCCTTTGGCATCTGCCTCCCACAAATTTACCTCCTTACAACAAACAACGCAGAGCCTGATTAGCAAAAGCAACTGATTATCAGCCTCCCAACCAGCAGCTGACTGAGGCTGCAGGCAGGATTACATGCTAAAATGAAAGTGAAACTAAAACTTCAAGGAAGCAAATTGCTGGGAGGGAAAGGCAGAGGCAGAATTTTATTTACTTGTGCTAATCAGTTGCTGAAACTGTATGCAAGGAAGTACGTCGATAACAATAAAAGTCTATAGAATATTCAAATTATTAGACCTATTTTTTAAAGACAGTTTTATTATTGTTCTAGACCCGGGGTCCCCAACCACCGGGCCGCGGACCAGTACTGGGCCGCGGGGCATGTTGCACCAGTCCCCAGAGTCAGCAGCTGCCGGCCCTCCTGTTGCCGCCCCCTCCCTCCAGCGCTTCGCCTCCTGCCAGGCAAGAGGCCTTGGGAGGCAGGTTCTGCCAGCCACAGGGTGATGGATGGGACAGAGGGGCGGGAAGGACCGGGAGGTTCAAGCCTCTTTTGGCTTCTGCTGCGGCACGCCTTTGTGTTTTTGGCTGGGGGGGAGGCAGGAGGGCCGGCCTGACCCCCTCCCTCCAGCGCTTCACCTCTTGCCGGGCAAGAGGGCTTGGGCCGCAGGTTCTGCCGGCCACAGGGCAATGGCGGGAAAGAGGGGCGGGGAGGACCAGCACCCCCATGCTTAATCCCGCCCCCAACCACACCCCTTTCCGCCCCTACCAGGCCATAGAAAAATTGTCTTGCTGAAACTGGTCCCTGGTGGAAAAAACGTTGGGGACCACTGTTCTAGACAACTTAACAAAATGAAACTTTTTAAAATAAATACTTGACCTGAAGAGGCCCAGTGCTATTGTATCTTCTTTTAAATAGCAGAGAATAATGTATACCTCAAGAAAGCCACATCAATTTTAACAGCATCTGTACAAATATAATCTGAAATGTAACAGTGTCCTGTTTGGTATTAAGATTAAGGCAGCTGAGTTAAACCCAGGCTTAGTCATGTTTCAAATAGATATGTTTAAATAATTGGGAGGAGTTAGTGGACTATGTTTAAGAAAACTTTCTGGCATTAACATGCTGCCATAATGTACATTTCTCCAATCCTTTTCTATTTCTATGGGTCAGGCACACATGCACAGAAATACACAGAAAACAGTGTGTATCATCTGTACTGTTTCCTCGGAGGCAAATTGCTGAGAGGCACAGGCAGATTCCCCCCCCCCTTGTTTTCGTCCCTCAAAACTATACTCTGGTGCGTCTTATACTTTGAAAAATACAGTATATCAGTGACAGTGTCTGTATTTTATTTAGACCTCTTTGCCCTAAATAAGGCAGGATTATACCTGCTATAATACCCAAGCAGCATTTGGTCAACTCAGGAAATGAAATAGATATACAACAATTGAGCCCACCTCTGAAAACATGGCCCAAGGCAGGGCCAGGACAATGCATACCAGAACACTAAGAGGCACCAAATTTCCTTAACATTTTGTTGCAGGATCTGCCCCTTACCTCTCAGGTAGAGGCAAGCATAACTGTATATTCTTTCCTAACCACAGTGGAATTTACAATGTGTTGGGGAAACGCCCTGGGAATAACCAGAAATCTCTGCACTCTTGAGGAAGCTGTCCAAGTTAGGTTGGTTTTTAATGAACCTCTCCTTAACAATTCTCTATACTATTCCTGTTGCCTTATATATTTGCCCCATTATGGATTGCACCAGTAGAGGACATACCAATTTCCTTATATACATGATTTTACAGTGACATAGAAACCTAGAAACATAGATTGAGGGCAGAAAAAGACCTCATGGTCCATCTAGTCTGCCCTTATACTATTTCCTGTATTTTATCTTAGAAAAGATATGTTTATCCTAGGCATGTTACTGTGCTTTTACCAACTATGTCTGTTGTAAGTTTGTTCCAAGCATCTACTACTCTTTCATAATATAATATTTATTATTTTATGACAATCAAGTCTACTCTGAAACCCATCCCACCGGAAGTAGGATTTTTTAAAAGGGCTCCAGTTATCGGGCAGGGGACAAGGGAGGTCTCCCAAAACTTGTTTTAAATCCAAGCTCGTTATAACTTCTTTTCTTATGAAAAGGCGGGGATTTTCGGAGAGAGAAGTGGATTCAGCCCCTACTAGCCATAAAGGGAAGCAAGAGCCGGCTGCCTTCGTTCCCTAATAGGGAGGCTGCAGTCCCGCCGTTTTGAGGGGCGGGAGGCCCTGGGTAGGCAAGGCGGCGGCGTGGTGACCTCTCGACTTGTGCGAAGCCGTCGCTCTCGCTACTTCCTCGCCTCGACACGGTAGCAGCCCCGGCGGCGAGAGACACCGGAGGGCTCCTCCGGCTCCCAGCTGGGACCAGAAAGGCCTCGTAGTTCCGGGCAAGGCAAAGGCGCCGGCGCGAAGGCAGCCAAGAGCTCGCGTCTTTCTAGAGGCGCCGGCGGAAATAAAAACTTACCTGGCGGGTGAAGCGGCTGCGAGTCAGCTCGGAGGCGCCTCAGAGGAGCACGTCCGCGCGCCCTCCCGCCTCCGTTTCCCCGGCGGGCCTCGGCTTTCGTTCGCCCGGCCACCGAAGGCAATCTGTCTATCCCTGAGGGGGCGTGAGGGGAGAAAACAAAAATAGGAACCTGGCTTTAATGGCGACGGGGCCCAGCGCCGGAGCTTTCAGATCGATTTACTAAACAAACTGAAACGTGGGTGGGGATGTTAAACAGTAACTAGGAGCACACGGAAAACTGGAAGTTCTTTTTTTTTTTTTTTTTTTTTTGCTTTCTTGCACGTCGCTGGGCCTCAGTTTCTTATGCCCGGGAGCCATTTCTCCCTCACGGGCGAACTCCTGTCCCGCCTTGGGCTCGACGTTCAGCCTCGGCCGGGCTGGTAAAAGCGGCACCTTCTGTGCTAAGTCTCCCAAGAGCAGCCACACGACGCAGATGGGAGAGGACTTTCACCTTATTTGTTTATTTATTCATTTATTTATTAGAGTTGGAAGGGAATTTGCACTGAAAGATATTGAAAGAAAATGCAGGGTGTCCTGCATAAGCCAAGCCCCCAGTGTGGTAGTAAAACTTTTGATAGCCCTTCACTGCTTGTAGGTCATGTGGTCCACCCCCCTGCTCAATCAGGAGTGCCTATATCATTTCGGACAAATGGCAGTCCAATCTCCCCTTGGAAGTCTCAAGTGTTGGAGGGCTCACAACCTCCTCAGGCAACTTCTGTTCCACTGGTTAATCGCTCTCACCGTCAGAAAATTTCTCCGTTGAATCTCTCCGTTAAATTTTCTCCCTTGAATCTCTCTTTGGTCAGCTTCCATCCTTTGATCCTTGTCTGGCCTTCTAGTGTTTTGGAAAACAGCCTGACCCCCCTCTTCTGTGGCAGCCCCTCAAGTATTGAAAGACTATCCTATCTCTCCTGGTCTCTTTGCTAGACTAGTCATGCCCAGTTCCTGCAACCTCTCTTCTGATGTATTAGTTTCCAGTCCCCTTATCATCTTGGTTGCTCTCTTCTGCACTTTCTCTAGAGTTTTAATGTATTTTTTTTTTGTAGTATGGTGACCAAAACTGGATGCAGTATTCTAGGTGTGGTCTAACTAAGGCTTTATAGAGTGGTGTTAGTACCTCCCTAGTCTTAGAGTGTATACCTCTGTTGATGCAATTTAGGATTGTATTGGCTTTTTTGGCCGCCACTGTACATTGTTGGCTCATATTCAGTTGGTTGTCTAGCAGGACTCCAAGATCTCTCCCACAGTCACTGCTGTTTAGTGTGGTTTCACCCAGTTTGCATGTATGTCTTAGGTTTTTCTTACCTAGGTGTAGGATTTTACTTTTTTCTGCGGTTGAACTTCATTTTGTTTGCTTGAGCCCCCTGTAGGACTCTGTCCAGGTCCCCAACACTTTACCCTTAGACTATCCACAGTTGACCTCTCAAGATTCCCAAGAGGTCAGTAAGGGGCATACATAAGCACACTAGAGTGCCTTCCGTCCCTTGTCCTATAGTCTCTCTTATATCTCCTATATCTTCTCTACTATATCCTCTATAACTTTCATTGTGTATTGGACAAAATAAATAAATCTATATCTTGAGTCTGTCTTCCGGAGTAATTGGCTACTCCCACCAGCTTGGTGTCATCTGCATATTTGATTAATTTCCCCTCTATTTTCTCATCTAGATGCCTTGGGTGTGATCTTAAAGCATCTGTAGCACTGCCCTGGATAGACCCGGTGTGAATGCAGTCCTCTAGGTGTGATCTAACTAAGGCTTTATAGAGTGGTGTTAGTACCTCCCTAGTCCGGGATTGCATCCCTCTGTTAGTGCAACTCAGGATTGTATTGGCCTTTTTGGCTGCCGCTACCTTGTTTAAACAAGGTGTGGATTTAATGCAAAGCTACTATGTTGGTGTTCCCTGAAACATTCGTCCAAGTTGTTTTGCAGAGGGTCGCGTGGTGCTTCCCAAGAAGCCACTTATTGAAGGCTGCAGGTAGCAGACCGACCTCCCTGGATGGAGCTGTGGGCGGGGCCACGGTGCTAAACTCCTGTCTGGGTTCTCTAGGTTTTACCTGTCCTGAAAGTAGTTTTCCGTTAAATACATCAAAAGCGTGGGGAGGATATGTGTGGGAGGGCGTGGGAGGAATATATTTGCTTCAGCTTCTTGGGACGCTGGAATCTACGTTACTCTAAAAAAATGTGCGAGTAGCAGATAACATCTCAAGGATATCTTAGACCAATAAAAGCATATACCAATAAAAGTATATACATAGGCACCTATTAAACTGGATTTCGGTGTAATCCAACGTGGGATTCGACGGGTTTCGTCCAGCGCTTGCAAGGCTGGACGGAGCCCATTCTGCTGTCCATCTCCATTCGGAGCTAGCGGGCAGGAGCCCGAATTTCGTACTTCTTCCGTAGCTAGAGTTGTCCCCAGCCGGGGGTGGGATAAGAATAATTTGTTAGCTAATTACAACAAGCCTAGTCTTTTGCAGTACATCGAGGATTAATAGGATTTATATCTGCGCAGACCTAAAGTGGTTGAACAACCAGATTCCACCAACCTATTAATACCTAAAATCTAATAAATGTAAATTCTAACCTATACTTTTTTTAAAAAAAATTGTCAGTTCCTTCCTGAGATGCGCGTTGTAAACGGGGGTCGGGATGCAGCCAGTAACTGTTAATCACATTGCTGATTTAGTGGGAATTAAACAGGGGTTTGAATTTCGTCTCCGGGTTAGTACTTGTCACCAGGATTTGGTTGGACGGGTGAGCCTTCCAATGTTTGGCATTGAGAGCTACTCTAGGATTAACTACCCTGGGTTATGCTGCGGATGCCCCATACAGCCCTTAAAGAGAGCTAGTTTTCTTGCCACTTCGTGCTGATTTTGCATCTCGGATGTGGTAGCTCTAATTTAGTTTGATTCCAAAATTCGACCACTTGTTACCAATTTATTTGGATAAACCAAGTAAGATGGACTGCGTTAAAAAAAATTAACTGTAACAAAAGCATAGGTGAGCGTTTCGGTCTCTGTACCATTCCTCCGAAATGATTTATGGTGTCATCGCTGTGCCGCCATATCTGCCATTAATATATACTTTATGTCGCTGCACGAATACAAATGTGCGACCCTATCTTTCCACCTTTCAGAGTGTCGGACCGGCTTCAATGGGGGCAAAATGACGCCCTTCATATGCTTCAAAGGGTAGCAGCAGCTGCCACTCAGGGTCTTTCTTAAAGGAGCTTTTAGCGAAGAGGGTTTATCATTGTCCTTATTTATCTAGGTACCGTACTAGTTGAGGCTCGATTCGCTCCACACCACTGAACACAAACTTAAGCCAATTACATTTAGCATCTCCTATGAACCCAATTTTTCACTAAGGTATTTGCCAAAGTGTTGCGGCCTCTCTTCAGGAGCTGCAGAAGATCCTTTGGGGCTTCCCAGGGCAGGTCACGCCACAGCCAGGAGAGTTTCCCTCCTAATGACCAGGTAACCGCATTCGATCCACTAGGAGAAATCCCCTTCAATTTGCGAGGGGGATAAATGCAGAAGACCAGTTGACGGACGTATCCGAAAGTAAAAGAGGTGAAAAGAAGAAAGTGAAAAGTCTCCCAATCTCAGAGAGATTTCAGAGACTTTAGGTGAGCATTTTCAGGCTTGAATCCCGCCCTCCCCGTTCTTCCCACCCAATCCTAAATATTGTATAGATGTCCAAGAAAAACGCATCTGAAATCTGTGCATGGCCTGTGTTAAAAGGAAGCATATTTTGCTTGAACGGAAAATAAAGGTGAAGTGTGCATTAAATACCTGCGGGATTTTTATTTTTAATTCCCCGAGTTCTAATGAAGCAGGCTTTCCGGTCTAACAGCACTCTTCATCTCCAAGTATTGCTGCGCAGTTGGCCTAATCAGAAAACCTGCCCTGTCCGCTTTACGGCGACTAATCTCTCTTCCTCCTACACAAACCCTCGCCCCCCCCCCCCCCCCCACCTTCCCGTCTTGACTAGGCGGCAGCAGAAATTACTAACCGGAGCGGCCGCGGTAAACAGCTATTTGATCTCCCCTGGCTGAATCTCGGGGACTGCCAGCGACGATTACCTGTGGTTTTGTTTCCAAATTAAACCCCGAACAGGCTCTTCTACTTTCGGAGGCGATTTAAGCAGGCCGCCCACCTCGAAGTTTCAATGGCTAATACTCACCAGGGGTGGGGAACGAGAAGGCAACGGGACACGGATGAGCTGATTTTTGTTTTTTAAATCTCCCCAAGGTGATCTTTGACTTCTGCTCTTGTGTGGGTTCCTCCTCCCCAATTTCATGCCGGTAAAGGCCATTCTTGGGCTTCCTTAACTAGCGGAGCTTTACTTTCGAGTAAACGCGGCTAGGAAGAAGCGGGAAAGGAAGCCAGGTTTAGAAATGGGATGCGTTTTGTTCTCTTTGCCTTCAATGCCAATCGGGCAATATGAAGAATAATGTAAACTTCAACTATCCCGAGCGTTTACCGCCTTGAAAAACAGGAGGTTTTTGAGATGCGTTCTTTTGAAAATAACATTTTTAAAAGTCTTTATTTTACAGATACAGACCCTTCGAGATTCGTTCAGACGCTATGCTGGAGGTGGCGTCGGGTAAAATACACTCTGCGAATGCTCAGAAACACTAGCTATCGTCAATCACCCTCTAACCATTGTTCATAGAAATATTTCATAGATTTGCACTCGGTGCTAAAGGCTGTGTTCGCATATCACGTCGAAATGTGAATTTCGTAGTCAGGGGTATTCAACTATGGATTATAAACTTAAACATTTATCCCTTAGCCCGTTGGCGAATTATTGCCTATTTTACAAACCATTGTTAACTGAACTGTGGTTTAGCTAAATGTATCCACTCAGTTAGTACCTGTGATAGGGAGCTGATATGCTCTATACACCATAGGTATGCTATACATACGCTATACTTCACCAGCTACAAGTAGGATGAAATCTTATAATTTCCGATGGATTATAGGAATGGCAACCCAAAACGCCCGCAGGTCTTTAAGTTGGGAAACGTGTGTGTGTCTCTGTGTGTGTTTGTGTAACATTTTAAAATATATCTTTTTGAGCTGCGAATTACAATCTGTCTCTCTCTCTCTCTCTTTCTCTCCCTCCCTCCCTCTCCCCCCCTCTCTCAGTGAATTAAGAGATGGAGAAACGGAAGAACAACCCCTAAAGCGGTTCCGTCAAAAATGCCTTTTTAAAGACTACCTTTTCCCCTGTGCGGTTTCTACCTAGTGTTCTGAGATCCCCTCCGAGAATATCCTACAGGCCTAAGTAGGGTAGTGTCGGGTTCCTTTTGTATAAATCCCAGCCAGGCTGGTCAATCGTCAAGAACAAGATCATAGGATATGGAATCTCCCAACACTGGGGGGGCTCTAAATTTTATAGTGTTGTTTAGGCCTGGCCGGTTTTAGTAATTCGGAACCGACACCAAGATCCTAAACATGGAGAGATAAATCGCCCCCTGATATCGAGGAAAAGCTGTCTGTTTTACGAGGTTGGAAAGCCTCGGAGTGGTTTGTCCAGCCAGCGCCTTATCCTGCAGCCCTTGAGCGCCTGGGTGGCCAAACTCAAGCGGCAGAAGGCAGCCATCCGGGTCAGCCTCACCTGCAATTAAACTGCACTTCACAAAGCTGAACCGGTGGGCGGTTGCATCAATTCATGCGAATGGGATTGGACTGCAAGAGCTCCGGCTGGGAGCATTGTGTCGCGCCTTTGGAAGCCGAAGGAGATCAAGCTCAGGGCCAATGGCCGAAGCAAAATCAGAGCCTTCTCCTTTCCCCGATGTCCATGCTTTGAAAAGGGCTGCGATTTTCAGCAACAAAAAGTAATTTAAAAAACCTGAATGCCTGGTAAGGTCAGCCAAGAAATTCCTAATCGTGCTTGTTCTTCTTTTGTTTAATGAGTTCGTAGGAAAAGAAATCAACACGTTATCTTTTTTGTTGTGGATCTATTTCAAGTGGATCGTGAAATAAAATTAAATAAGGGTCAACGGAATATTGTGCACAACCTACACATCTCTAATTCAGCCCCACCCTAAGATTAGCTAAAATACTGGGAAAACTGGAAGTCACTATGAGCTCTTCCCAAAACCATTTATTTGGAAAAAATACCATGGGTTCCCGAAAAAACTGACTTCCAAATTCCAATTAATTGCGATGGGTTTTCTGAAACTTCAAGTCCAACATCCTTCTTTTAATAGCAGATCGGTGAAACGGCAGTTGTTTTTTTTTAAAAGGATTACCCATTCTACCCCAAATGAATCACTTTAATCGTCAAGCAATTCAGGAGAAATCAGGATCATCGCCGTCACCACCACCATCTCGGTTAACAGCTGGACCCTGACACGGCGGAAGATTGTGATGATGTCGGAGTCCAGCTGTTAACCAAGCATGTTCACCTCGCCTTGTCGTCATTTCGGATATTCACGTGGCAGGAGTTTGTAAGCCCGCCACCCAGGATTGGGCAAGAGGCTGACATAAATCTGGGGACAGTCACCCTCTTTTAACGGGTGAAAGCACAGAGGGAAGCCAAAGTCGTGCATGGATGAAGGAAGGAAGGAAGGAAGGAGGAGCACAAGTATTTTAGCCCGAGCAAGGCAAAGACTTCGAAGAATCCCCCTGATCAAATAAGAGTACTGGCAGTGGGAGAGGGGGAAATGGTCTCTTTTTCGCTCACACGAACGGAAAGTGGCTTTGGAGTACCGCTCCTGTTATTATTTAATTTATGGGGTGCACTGAAGGTGATACTTCCTAAACGCTTGTGGGTGGTTCCTTTCCGAAGGGATAAGAGGTCCCATTATTGAAGGAACAAAAATTAGCCAGCACTTCCTCATCGCTGGGAGGAGGAGAGAAGCTGCCATACACAACGTAACTAAGTCTCTCTCTCTTTCTCTCTCTCCCTCACACACACACATACACACGAGCGCCTGTTTCTTGCACCATGCGGCCGTCCCGAGTAGCTGATGTGGGGGCGCAACGCTCACACGAACTGTTTTGGACTGCGCGGGGTGGGATGGCGATAAAGAAGATCCTTGCTCTGGATGAGACTTGATGTCAGATGGGCCCAAAATAAAATTTAAAAAAATAATAGCTCGCCCTGCAGAATTTCTGCTGGGGGAGTCACGGGACAAAATTATCCGAAGAGCTTTGGGGCACGTATTTTCTGGCAAAGGAACGGTTTGCGAGGGGAAGGATTATTTTCATCTGAAAGTAGATAGTTGCTTAGAGGCTGGTTACATCTATCGAATGGGGTCCCCTCCCCATCGCACCCCAATAGCGGAGACCCTTGTGGCATCTTTAATAAACGGGAAAGTGGGTGAGGTTTGGGCAATTGTAGTCCCCTCGCTTGGACACGGCGGTTGAAGTGGCCAATTGGCCTTTTCGAGGTACTCTCTCTCCTGGTTTCTTCGAAGGGAGCCTTTCCTTCAGCACCACCGTCAACCGCCGCTTTTCGCCCACTGAAGCGATGGGAAACCGTCGCCCAGCCATTACAGAAGGGGGGAATTGCTAGGCGGCAGATAAGAGTCCATCCACCCCCACCCCCTTTTATGAGCCCTTATCGCAGGTGCAATAAAGCCGAGGCAAAACACCCGAGAAGGTGCCTTGGCAACTATCTGAGGGAAAAGTTGCCGGTGGAGCCAGCCGGCCCAGCCTTTTTCCTCAGAAGCCGCGGTTTGAAGGAGGCGTTGGAAACAGCCCAGGGCGTGAAATAACTGGACTATCCTGCACCTGCATGCAGGGGCCTTGGAGCGTCTCCCTCAGCCCCTTCGCCCCGCAAGAGACTGACATAAATATGGACACAATTCCTCTGCGCTTCAAGATATTTATCGTCAAATTAGGAGAAAGTCAAGCATTTCTGCTGACCTGAAATCCCTCTGCCTCCCCCGGGGTGTGTGGGGGAACAAATCTTGCAAGTCCAGTTAACAGCTCGCCTTAAACCAAATCCTGACCCCTCAGATAGCGGGGCTTAGATGGAGAGTTTCTCCTCCAATTTGTCGAGGACAAGGAGAAAACCCCCCGAAGCGCTCCTTTCCCCTCAGTATCTGGAAGGCGGCGCGCTCTTTATAGATAGTGTTTATATTTCAAGCTCGGCGCCCTCCCGGATTGCGACTTCCCACAATTCCTTGCCGTCGCCTCCCGTGCTGAGGGCGCGACGGGCGAGGAATTAAGACGGACGCCAAATTGTTTTGCCCGTCGTCCATGTTTTTTGCTTTGTTCTTTTGAAACGTTTCATAATTTTTCCGCTTCGTTCCAACGGGATACGAATTCGGCCGTTCCGTTCTAATTAAACGTTTTTGCTGCTCGCGCTGCGAGGACCGTACTGAACGGCGCCCCCCCCCCTCGAGAAATCGAGGCGCTTCGCCTTAGAGGGGTGAGGAATCCTCCGCTCCCACCCCGCCCTTCTTATCTCCCTGGGATTTGCTGAGGCCCATAGGGATAGCCCACAGGGCCAACATCAAACGCTCCGTTCAGGAACGCCGGTTTCCTGGATAAAATAGAAGCAGGAGCCTTGCGTTCGCGTTAAATTCGATGCCGCGCGTCTGAGCCCGGAAAGAGAGGGGGGGAAGAGAGCGCTGCTCCGTTGGAAGGAGCCCCCGCGCGCGCTTTCCTACGGCTGGGAAGAGCGAGAGCGGCTCCTCTCAATCTCTATAAATCGTGAACTGCGGAAGTGAAACCGTCGAGAGAGGCAGTTCATCAGCCTCAAAGCAGTAAGTTCAAGTGTGACCGGAGGGCAGGCGAGGCGTCCCACTCCCAGCGCCTTTGAGACTCCGCCGTCAAAGATATTCTGAGACCTAGGCCTGCCATCTAGTGGACGATCTTGTAAACTACATGCTAAGCTTTCTTAAAAGTAACCCATGGCTTGAAAAGGCTTAGCCCAGTGATGACGAACCTTTTTTCCCTTGGGCACGTGCATGCGCAATGTCATGCATATGTGAGTGCCCACACCCATAATTAAATGCATGGGGAGGGCAAAAACAGCTCCTCCCACACTCTGGAGGCCGGAAACATCCTGTTTCCCAACTTCTAGTGGGCCCAGTAAGCTTATGTTTCACCCTCTCCAGGCTAAAAAGGCTTCTCTCAAACTGGGGGAGGGTAAGAATCCCCTTTCTTATCCCTCTGGAGACAATCTGGAAGGCAAAAACACCCTCCCAGAGCCTCTGTGCATGCCAAAAAAAATATTTTATTTATTTATTCAATTTTTTTTTAATGTCGCCCTTCTCCCTAGACTCGGGGCGGCTTACAACATGTTAGCAATACCACTTTTTAAAAGAGCCAGCCTATTGCCCCCACAATCCGGGTCCTCATTTTACCACCTCGGAAGGATGGAAGGCTCAGTCAACCTTGAGCCGGTGATGAGATCTGAACCGCTGACCTGCAGATCTAGCAGTCAGCTTTAGTGGCCTGCAGTACTGCACTCCTTGGCTCATAATAAAAAATCAGTTGGCCAACACACACATGCACGTTGGGGCTGAGCTAGGGCAACGGCTCTCATGCCAGTAGATATGGCTCCACGTGCCACCTGTGGCACCCGTGCAATAGGTTTGCCATCACTGCCTTAGCCCATCATGGAGAAGAACTACCGTAATATTTCAGGAAATGGGCAGGAGTTCAAAACCGGACTGTGAAATGATGAAGCCTGATGGAATATACAAGGGTCGCCCAGAAAGTAATGCACCACATTTTTTTCTTCCTTCAACAATTATTTATTGAACACCATGAAATTTACACTCAAGAAAGAATGATGTTTTTTCTACACTCCCTATCTTTCCACGTAATATCCGTCCCGTTCTTCCTCCAGCGAGACACAAGGGTGTGTATGCCCTGTCAGTACCACTCCTGGTTCTGGTCACTGAGCCATTTCTTCACTTTGCAAATCACTTCTTCGTCATCCTTAAAATGTCTTCTTCAACTAACTGTACTTCTGTCGAATGCAGATTCTCCATAAACTACACAAACATTTGTGAATGTTCTCAACAGTTTCTTTCTCCGCAGTGAGAAATTCAATGACAACACGCTGCTATAATGTACATCACTTACAGACGCCATTTTGAAACACTGCTGCAGCTACGCTATCTGTCTGAAGAAATGCAAAATTCACACATGCACTCCTGACAATTCAAATAATGTATATCTAAAGTTTCGCATTCGTACCATTATTGTAGGCTGGTGAATCGCTTTCTGTGTGACCCTTCGTATATTTCTTGAAGAGACCATACTACTTTCTTGAAGAGACCTTACTATTCAATACGCATAGGATGTTTATTCCTTGGCTTATATTTTAGAAATCATAGTTGAGACACTCATAGCAATAGCACTTAGATTTATATACCGCCTCACAGTACTTTACAGCCCTTTCTAAGCAGTTTACAGAGTCAGCATATCACTCCCAATAATCTGGGCCCTTATTTTACCCACCTCAGAAGGATGGAAGTATGAGTCAACCTTGACCCTAGTGAGATTTGAACTGGTAAACTACGGGCAGCAGAAGCAACTTGCAGTACTGCACTCTAACCACTGCACCACAAAAGCTCATAAACAAATCATCTAGACTGCATTCAAAATACAGTGATACCTCGTCTTACAAACCCCTTGTCATACAAACTTTTCGAGATACAAACCCGGGGTTTAAGATTTTTTTGCCTCTTTTTCCAAACTATTTTCACCTTACAAACCCAAGCCGCCACCACTGGGATGCCCCACCTCCGGACTTCTGTTGCCAGCGAAGCACCCGTTTTTGCACTGCTGGGATTCCCCTGAGGCTCCCCTCCATGGCAAACGCCACCTCCGGACTTCCGTGTTTTTGCGATGCTGCAGGGGAATCCCAGCAGCGCAAAAACGGGTGCTTCGCTAGCAACGGAAGTCCGGAGGTGGGGTTTCCCAGCAAAGGGAACCTCAGTGAAATCGCAGCATCACAAAAACACAGAAGTCCGGAGGTGGGTTTTTGAGGACTTCCGTGTTTTTGCGATGCTGCAATTTTGCTGAAGCTCCCATTGCTGGGAAACCCCACCTCTGGACTTCCGTTGCCAGCAAAGCACCTGTTATTGCGCTGCTGGGATTCCCCTGCAGCATCACAAAAACATGGAAGTCCGGAGGTGGGGTTTCCCATGGAGGGGAGCCTCATGGGAATCCCAGCAGCGCAAAAATGGGCGCTTTGGCTGGGGAAAGGGGTAGGTTTTGGGCTTGCACGCATTAATCGTTTTCTATTGATTCCTATGGGAAACATTGTTTCGTCTTACAAACTTTTCACCTTACAAACCTTGTCCCTGAACCAATTAAGTTTGTAAGACGAGGTATCACTGTACTTGTTCAAAAAAAAGTGCACCTTATATTCATCTGAACTTTTACCTTGTGTTGTTTCTCATTTAACATACAATTCCTTGCCTTATAAAATGTTAAATTGTGATCAAAGATGATGTTGCTGTCAATGTGAATTTTAGCATATGCAAAATTCCCTACCTTACCTTTTTGCCAAATGCACTTGTAATTAAAAAATAAATGAAAAGCTTCAAAGCAAAGCACTGAATCGTAATATTTTATTTCCAAATGGGCTTCTGGACTCTATAGATATTATGTAGAAAAGTTGGAATTGCAACTTAGGGCAGATATTCTATTGAGTTACAGATTCATACGTTTCCTGTAATTTTTCCACTATTTATATATAACTTGCAGTTATACTACATTTTCCCTGTCAAACATAAACCACCTTGAACATATACATTCATTTTCAGATCCATACTCATGATTGAGAGCCAGTGAGGGATGGTAGCAAAGGTTTCAATGTGGATACTATGAGTTCTATTCCCACCTTAGGTACAAAGTCATTGATTCTTTCAGTCCTAGGGATCACTTTTGAAAAGCTCACTAACAAAACCTACAGGCTGACTTGGAGACAAACAAAACTCCTCAAGCCAAGTCTGTTTAATATTCACTGCAAATTATTTGTGATTGCACTCAACAGCATAGACTGTAAACAAAAATACATTCATTCGCTTATTCTTATTTAGGGTTTATGGGTAATAAAGAGGCAGAATTGTGCCTATATCACAGCATATGGAAAACATACCGCAACATTATCCCGCCTTTAGTTGTATCCCACTGCAACTTGTGCAATTCTCATCACTGTGGTTTTAAATAAAATTATTTTCACGTAAGGGGACACAATGTGAGTAGGCCTTCAACATTTTTGTAATGATTGAAGGAGTCACTAGAGGCAAACTGCTGCGAATATTCTCTGCCTGAAACCCTGTATTTGTCCTCAATTTTTTCTTTGCCCCCCCACCCCCGCTGATGGGCACATAGCACTAGGGTGCAGTTCAGGAGAAATATAAAAATAAGCATTAAAAGTGTGGGTAAGGAGTATTTAAGAAGTATGTGAGGTAACTAAAGAAGACAAAGTATCAAAAATGAATGAGCGTGGACAAAATAGCTCAAATTAAAGATGCATACAGAGAAAATAAATGAGGATTAATTTTTCAAAACCAAGAAGGGCATATGAATGGGCCTAGCATTTTTCAGTCATGCTAGCTTTTAAGAGACGTAGAGTTCAGTTCCCAGAATTGTCCAGCCAAATATGCTAACTGGGGAATACTAGGAGTTGAAGTCTATCTGTCTTAAAGTTGCCAGTAGTGTCCTTTACTGCTGTCCATCTTACTTGAATCCACCAAATTTAACATTTGGCATTATTGCCTTTGGAAAACAGGATAAATACAACTATTTTCTCATGTGAAATAAATGATTGGTAACCAATGCCGGTTCTAATGGAGAACAACCTCTTAGATGGTTCTCTTAGATGCCATGAATTATATTAAAAGTAGTAGTATAAAAACAAGACCAAATTCTTTCTGCGATATTTACAATAAACTTCAGATGAAAGTATTAAATGTCTTTGGAATTAATCTTCAAAATTTATATCTGGATATACTTTGGAAGATTGCCAAAAGTGGATTGGTTTTTAAGGTTCATGATTATAACACGAACACAATAATATATTAATCAATTGTTAAAATCTTACATTTTATTTGGCACCCTTTATTTTTGGTGATTCTGCAGAACATGCAATCAGTCAAAGCTAAATGCAAACTTTGTTTTATTATCATTTTTTTTCACTCCTTGCAACTGCTTCAATGTCCCTACCATTTTCTTGACAAAGTTTTAAAGGAATAGTTTGTCATTGCCTCCTTCCTAGGCTGAGAGAAATCAATATCACCCAAATGGTTGGAGCATTAATACACACACACACACACACACACACACACACACCTACCTGTGGGTTGGATTATGATGTTACAAGGGAATTATTGATCCCAGATCAACATATGTTCTTTATAGATGAGCAGATTTAAGTCTTACTACAAGATTCTACTCAAGACATTACACAGGTTTTTAATTGTTGGTAAAGCTTAATATAAAAGTTTGTTTGTTTTATTTGCACCCATCTTTCCACAAGTTGAGTGTTGGCTCAGTTATACAGTGAATGAAAATGTATTCTTCTGTTTGCTACATTCAGGGGTAAATGATATACTGTATACCTTAAGCAACCTAACAAAATCCTTTATATTCATCCACATAGTAAGGAAGTAAACACTCTTAGGCCTTGTAGAAGTGTGTTGTTGTTGTTTTTAAAAAAATCTAACTATATTTCTGGGGTGCCAAAAGTACCTAATGGGAATTAGACAGGCTTAATAAGGAATGGTGCTTGGAAATGGGAAATGGGCAAGACTGGTTGGACCTGTGATCAATGGTGATATTTTTCTCCTTCAAACACCGACTGGGAGGTATTATTTATTGAAAGTTCTGCAAGATAAAATAAAAATAAAAAGGTACCACACCACAGAACCTCTCTTCTCGTGTACTCATTCAGCCTCCCCAAATGAAATGCTTCATATTTCTTATATGTGGGGACTACAACTCCAGAATTCCCAGCTAGCATGCCTCTGGCAAATCAGAGAATAAGTCTTGGAGAAAGCTATGCTACCTCTATAAAACAGCAGTCTCCAACAGTTTTGGCACCAAGGGCTGGTTTTGTGGAAGACAGTTTTTCCATGGACTGGGATAGAAGGGGCTGAATTTTTCTTGCTCGCCCACTGCTTGCCTTCAGATGTGTGCTCCAGATCTTAACAGGCCGTGGACCAATACCAGTTATAGATCCCTGCTGTAAAACACAATTGCTTGCTCCTTAAGGGAGCTAGGAAAAAGGTGAGCACTGGAATCAGGATTGACCTCCAGTTCAGAATGGTACAATGCACCATTCAACATTATGATAGCTCAGTCTGCTGCACATCCATGCTATGGATCCATGACAATCATCCTTTGAACAGAGGGAACAATCAATAATGAAATATTTTAAGGGTTACACTAGCTGTCTTCAACCTGGTTTCTTCTAGATAAATTGGACTACAACTGTCATCATTCCCCATTAATGGATGGATATGATTTTTCTTTCTCCCCCCCCCCCCCAATGCATATGGAGAACATGAGGTGTCCTCAATCTTACACATAGCCACTAGTGTTCAAAAGGTGACAGTAGGTGATGCTTATTTCTTCCAACTAACACGAGGTGGCGATATAAGCTTTCAATTCTTGCATCAGTGGGGCAAAAGAAGTAAAATTCGGGATGATGCTGATAACCTCATTGTAATCTGGAATAGAAAAATGTGATATGAATAAATAATAGCATATTATAAAATGTCACTGATAGTAGAATTGTTTTCTACAGCTACCCTGGTAATTTTTGGTAGAATATTTTGCGCTCCTGCAAAGAAAGCAAATGACTAGAATTTGTTTGTGAAATGAGTGCTATATACATTTGACAAATGAATAAATAATATATACAGGCAATATCAGAAAATAAACATTGGCTCATATAAAATCTACTATTCCCTTTCAGATTGATGTGCCAATTAATAGGCTTTTCAGAAACCTTCCTCAATGTTTTACCATTTTTAGAGGTGAAATGGTTAGTAAGTATAAAAACATTTGTTTTCAACCCTAGTGTTCTAATGATGGACCTTCCTCTTTATTTACTCCATCAAGGCTCCGGGTTGTAGGAAACAAGGAAAGGAAAGGAAAGCCAATCCTGAATAATATGTGAATGGGGTACTATTAGAAAATATCAAGACTGCAATTAAGATTGAAGAATTGGTGGGGGAGACCTGGAGAAAACAATGACAGCAGAAATGGGCTACGGCTACGGAGTAGTAAGTTTATGCACTATTTATTGAATACTTAATAGTTCTTTTTATTGTCCTTCCTTCTCTAGTACCTTAGTATGATCCTTAATTACTTTTAAAATTGGAAATAATAAAATAGTATGTTTTTACACATAAACCCTTTAATCATTTTAATCATTATCTAGACTGAACTTTTATAGCAATTAAAGAAAATTGAACTACTTGCCTAATCTGTTATCATACTGAATCTCATGGGTTCAGTACAAAACCTTAAAATGTTACTGTGCTCCTCAACAAATAATGATGTCTATCATTTGTCCCTTTTGTGGCTATTCAAATAATGTGACTTAATTAACTGAAAAAGAGTCCAAGCACCTATTTGAAAACTTATCTTGGTCGGTTAGCCACTCCCACCCAGTCACATGACATTTAAGCCACCTCCCCGATCACATGATTGTCAAACCATTCCCACCTGGTCACATGGCCGGCAAGCCACTCCTACCCGGTCACATGGCCACCAAGCCATACCCACAGTGCGGCAGTAAAGATTTTGGCAACCCATCACTTAATGGCAGGTAACTTCCACACTAATGAAGGTAAAGGTACATGTCCCATGATAATGTTGCCAGATCCAATCTAGGTTGGTCACCAGAACCAAAGGTTTAGTCATCCAAGCTTTCAGACTCATACTAGAGCCCAACCTCAAGGAATCCCTCTCTCACCAGAATGTGACATATTGTGTTAGAGGTTCCCAGAGGATGGCTCCAGCATGAGTCTAAGAACTCTGTTCCCAAATTGGATCCTGAAACTTCTACACTTTTACCCAACATCAAGAGGAGTCTGGTAGACCATCTTCCAACTAACACTTTTTTTAAAGGCAAAATTTTGTGAACTGCAGCACATTTCATCAGACACAGGCAGAGGTGGGTTCCTCTCAGTTTGGACCAGTTCACCCGAACCGATAACACCTACTGGTGACATCAAAATGATGTCACAGAATCGGTTCAATCGGTGCATGTCCATGGGTGCCACCATCTCTTTTTTATTATTTTTATTTTTAATTATTGTTTATTATTGTTGTTGTAATTTTTTTCTGTTTTTTTCTTCTGAGCATGCACAGAAGTTGAATTTATGGCACTGCACATACATCACCATCTTGTTTTCAAATTTTCTTTTTAATTTTTTATATAATTTCTTTGACACTGCACATGTACGTGCATGCGAAGCATATGTGCACCCACGTGGCCCAACCACGTGGCACGGGAGGAGGTAAGTTAGAACTCACTCCTGAATATATGAAGCGGTTAAACAGGCATGGGGTTGAAAGGGGGACTGAGGCAAGGGTGAATGGGGGAAAGGGGGGCAGCTATACAGATAAAGGTTACCAGGGACTAATAATAATAATAACAATAATAATAACAATAATAATAACAATAATAATAATAATAATAATAATAATAATAATAATAATAATATGAAAATCTAAAAATCGAGCTGCAACAACTCTGGCATAAGCCAGTGAAAGTGGTCCCAGTGGTACTTGGCACGCTGGGCGCAGTACCAAAGGATCTCAGTGGACATTTGAAAACCATCGGAATTGACAAGATCTCCATCTGTCAATTGCAAAAGGCTGCTTTACTGGGATCGGCAAACATAATTCGCCACTACATCACGCAGTCCTAGGTGCTTGGGAAGCGCCCGACTGGTGATGAAATACGAAATCCAGCATAGTGATCTCGTTTGCTGTGTTGTACTGAAATAATAATAATAATAATTATTATTATTATTATTATTATTATTATTATTATTATTATTATTATTATTTATTAGATTTGTATGCCATCCCTCTCCGAAGACTGAACTGAAAAAGAGTACTGTATAGAGGAATAAAGTTGACAAAAGTCATACCAGTCATGTCACCTGTTATATGAATGGTTGATGAGGGTTAAGCTTGAGATTATGATTCATTTGGCAGATGGTCCTTCAGTGAGTCCTGGAATGACCAGCACATCTCTTTGAGGAAAGAATAAAGGTGACATTTGACCTGCTAAGCACAGTGAACCCAAATCAAATACAGACATATTCCAAACAGAATAAAGGGAGTTAAAAACGAAAGCAGCTGTTTCTGAGGAGCCTGAAGTAATGAAACTTAGATTACAGAAACCCCTGTAAGTCCAAAATTCAATTTGGGGCAGGACTCTGTTTTCCAGTACCACCAACATCTATGGAACATGTACAGGATGGATGAAAAAGATTCCTTTGAGCATGTAGAGATTCCTTGGCTGCTTCTTTTTGGCTGTTGTGCAGTTATGACTTCCGCTGCAAATAATCTGGATGTGAATCCAGGACTTTGAGAGTGGGTTGTATTACCTCTTATAACTTCAGCAGTTTCAACACCTATAATTTGGGAGTTTATCCCTGGTGGGAGTCAGTATTATAGGTTTTGCTAGGTTTGAACAAGTGTGCTAAGGAAGAATACAGCATCGCAATTGAGAATATATTTACCGACTGAGTACGCAGAGGGCAGTAGGGGAACAGGACCACACTTACCAGCCCTATCCTCAAGTGGAAAATGAAGCGAGAATTCTAAACACAGACAGCAGTGTATGTGCAGCCTTGTATACTAAAGTAGTAGGAAGAATCCTGTGGGCTCTCTCTCTCGCTCTCTCTTTGCCTGAAATGCACACGGAGAACTTCTGGAGATAAGCTTTTGTGCCAGTGAATTTTTTAAAAAATCCCTTCCGGTAAAGATGGGATGGGATCAACATTTAGTGCATTAGTATTGAAGGAATGAATGCCAAACTCCACAAGGTTACAATATCTCAGAGGTGTCAGTAGTCTTGTATTGATTTCAAATGAGAATAGCCCATTTAGTTTTTGTGAACTGGCATAAGGTTTTAAAGATGATGTTTGTGTGTTTGCTTGGTTTTAGATTGTAGTTACTGACCTGAAATGCTACCAGTTTGGTCCGTACTGGTAGTGGCAGCAGCTGGTGCTTCAGAGAACCATTAGTGGCAGCAGTGTGAGGCTCCGCCCACTTGCGCGGATGTTGCCATTTTTTTTTTTTAGCCCTCTGCGCATGCTCAATGCCAGCGGTCCCCAAACTACGGCCCGTGGGCCGCATGCAGCCCGCTGAGGCCATTTATCCGGCCCGCAGGTGAGTGACAGGAGCACATCTAATTTTCCATGAATAAAATGTGGTATTTTGTTAGTAACCAATATCAATCATCAAAAAAGTTGCAAAAGTTTTTTTTCTAATTTTGTCATCCAGTTACATTCATTTTCTTTTAATTAAATTCCCTCCTTTAAAAAGTACAACACCAATTACATTTCTAACTTATTAACCATTATGCCAAAGTGCTTCCATCTTTCTTTATACATTTTTCTATAAGCGAAGAAAAACTTGTATAGACAATCAGATGTTAACAAAAGAAAATTAAAAACAGAACATAAACATATATGAATTTCAGACTTCCCCCCCCCCCCACTCTAAATAGTACATTTCCATTTTGTTTTTTACTTTAAAATAAGGTATGTGCAGTGTGCATAGGGATTTGTTCATAGGTTTTTTGTATAGTCCGGCCCTCCAACAGTCCGAGGGACAGTGAACTGGCCCCCTGTGTAAAAAGTTTGGGGACCCCTGCTCAATGCCTTCTGTGTATGTGCAGAGGGTGAAAAAGCACATGCAACAATGGCTTTCAAACTGGTAGGGAAACTAAGTAGATTTTACCCCCACCTTAAAGGCTCACTGACCTTTGTTGATGTTTCAAGCATGCACACACATCAAGGTATTGGAATGAAACCCAGAAGAGGAAGAACAGATGTGAAATAGGGCATGTTTTTGAAACTGATCTGAAGCTAATAATGAACCAGCGATTCCTAACTTGTATCCTTATGACACCTTTCTCCATATTTAAACTTCTCAAAAACTTAGTTGTGTTGATTGCCACAATAGAAAGTAAAACCTGGACATCACCAAAAGAAATCACCTCTTTCCAATCAGGGCTGGCCTTTAAGGTAATGCTTTCAGACAAGGAGGTAAAGCCTGACAGAAACAGATGGAATAAAGGAACTCACGAATCTATAATTCATCACTAACCTTTATTGGAAGAAATTATTCATAGAAAATATTTTATCCATAGAAAAGGGAGTTTGATGGAACTGCCAAACTCCAAATCAATTCTTGCTAATTGTAGATTAAAATTCTATAAATTATAACTTTTGTCCAGATTTCTTTATTAAATAATTTTTTGAAGTGGAAGCAGATGTGGAAACCTGCTTTAAAATCTTAAAGTGGAAGCATAATTTAATTCAAGTTATTAAATAATTAGATATTAAATTTATTTATCTATTCATTTATTTTTATTTCATTCCTATAGCTGCCCATTTTAACAGGCGACTCTTGGTGTATCAAGTGTACAACAATGTGCAGCATATAGCATGTAAATGATCTCAACTGTTGTGTCTTTATCCCGGAAAGTACAACTTCTGTTTCAGAAGATAGGGGATAATGTGTGTCTATCTTCAATCAATCAATCAATCAATCAATCAATCAATCAATGATTTTAAGACAGATAGACAGCATTTGTGGACAGGTTCAAATAATATTGTCAATTTCCAGGATAAAATCCAGAAACCAACAAGGATTAAATTCAAATTAGAGATTATATAAATCAGAACAATCTCTGGACTGTTTTTCTGGTTTGCTCTTTGGATAAGACCCTTCCACAGCTGAAATTAGTAGAACGATGTGTAACTTTTTCCTAAAGTGGAACCTGTTGATTTTAAAATGCAATCCAAGGTGACCAAGGGTTAGCAATCGCATCCAAAAGATTCATTCCAACAATAAAAATGCAGGCATTTTCTGCTAAAGTCTTAAAATGGGCCTTTGAAAGAAATAGTTCATTGTTCATTTGGGAAATATTATGAAAGCGGTTATAAAAAGATCTGCAGATGCTCCAATTGAATGGATGGAGTTTTCTCCCTCGGGAACATTTGTCCCTTTCTTTCAAAGTCAGGGGGAACTCTGTTTCTGTGGAATGGATAAAGAAGCAATCCAGCAAATGTAAAAGTTTCTTTCACCTTACCTTGCATGTGCATCTCCTTTAAATTACAAATAAATCTCATCAAGAGAAAGGTAATAAGCTGGAATCCTGGTGAGCATTTTACAATCTGGCTTCTGGTACCTTGGTATAAAGGCTAGAGGTTGCTGTTGCAAGCATTTTAATATCCACACATCTTTATATACTATTGTATTTCATGGCCTATATTGAACATTAAACTTCTGATGTCTTATTATCATGACAAGAACAGAAAATAGTACCAAACCAGGGCAATCTATTTTCATGACAGGTTTGCAGCATGCATGAGGAATAGCAAACATAAGCCATTCTCATTACAGTCTGAAGACTGTAATCTCCTTGTCCTCCAAGGATGTCATTCCTGGGGCAATCATCACAGAGGGATTTTTAAGGATCATATTTCATATTTCTAGAAGTTCCTGAGCAATCCAGTTATCAGTTCCAGCTACTTCCTAAAATGAATGTAAATTATTCTTGCCAAGTCAGTTCAAGAAATACTTATCAACCGTGAATAATAGCTCTGAATATTTATGAAACGCATAAAGGCTTCAAAAATATTAACAACTTTTATCTGTAAAAGTCAGATTCTTCCAATCACATTGTTTGATGTGAATACAGATTTCGGTATAAAGCAGTTCATATATTTTTTTTTATTCAGAATTGCAGATTATGTATCTATGTATAAATGGTCCCTGAGCCATTAGTATTGATTTACGTATGAAAAGCTGAGGACTATGCCTAGAAGTCACAGTGAACAGTCTAATGTCCTTTCGTCTTGGGAGTAGAAGGACATATTTATATGCACACTTCTTAGCTGAAATTATTATTATTATTATTATTATTATTATTATTATTATTATTATTAATCAGATTTGTATGCCGCCCCTCTCCGCAGACTCGGGGCAGCTAACAACAATAAAAAGACAATGTAAACAAATCTAATATTAAAAATAATCTTAAAAACCCCAATTTAAAGAACCAATCATACATACAGACATACAATGTATAAATTCTATAAGCCTAGGGGGAAGGGAAAATTTCAATTCCCCCATGCCTGATGACAGAGGTGGGTTTTGAGGAGCTTACGAAAGGCAAGGAGGGTGGCGGCAACTCTGATATCCGGGGGGAGTTGGTTCCAGAGGGTCAGGGCCGCCACAGAGAAAGCTCTTCCCCTGGGTCCTGCCAGACAACATTGTTTAGTCGACGGGACCCAGAGAAGGCCAACTCTGTGGGACCTAACTGGTCGCTGGGATTTGAATTAGGGATCTTGATTGGAAGGTAAAGTTTCCCCATAGTCCTTGCGCCCAAAATTTATGTCGCTAAGTGAAACATTTGTTAAGCGACTTTGCCCCATTCTACAACTTTTCTTGCCACCATTGATAAGTGAATGATTGCATATGTTAAATGAATAACACAGTTGTTAAGTGAATCTGTTAAGAGCCAGGGTGGTTAGAATGCAGCACTGCAGGCTACCTCAGCTAACTGCTAGCTGTAGATCAGCAGTTCAAATCTCACCACCTGCTCAAGGTTAACTCAGCCTTCCATCCTTTCAAGGTGGGTAAAATGAGGATCCAGATTGTTGGGGGCAATATGCTGATACTGTAAGCCGCCTAGAGAGGGCTGCAAAAGCACAATGAAGGAGTATAATGGCACCTCTACTTAAGAACTTAATTCGTTCGTTGACCAGGCCCTTAAGTTGAAAAGTTTGTAAGTAGAAGCAATTTTTTCCATAGGAATCAATATAAAAGCAAATAATCCATGCAACTCATTAGGAAAGAAATAAAAGCTTGGAATTTGGGTGGGAGGAGGAGGACAGTCGCTGCCAAAGGAAGAAGGTGAGGTGAGGGGAATCAAAAAAATCCAAAACTTTAAGGCTAAAAAAATAGAGGACTCTAAGCTGGCGAGGAGGAGCACGCACCTGCCAGAAACCCGGTGTGAGGCTGCCTCCCATACACTGTGCCAGAGAGAGAAACTCATGCGAGCAAGAGGGGGGAATCTCCCACTCCTTTGACCGAAAGGCAGCAGCTGCAGCTGCTACCTGCTTCCTTTTCCTTCCCATGCTGAAGGTCTCCCCTCTCCTCTTGCTCGCTTTGTAGCCAGCGCCTTTCCTTCACTGTGGTGATTCCTCTGTTTGGCTGAAGCTGAGTTGATCCAGCCGGGGCGAAGCACCCCCTTTTGCCTTTCCGTACCCAAGCAACCTCACACCACATGTATGGGAGGCAGCACAAGGGAGTTACCACAGCAAACTGGTTTATTCCGTCTCCAAGCACCCAGAGAAAGGAAAATGCTCTGTTCGCTCTGGGCTGTCCAGAGCGAAGGGAGTATTTCTTTTCTCTGGGCATTGGCAGAGGTTTATTCCCTCTCCAAGTGTCCAGAGAAAAGAAAATTTCAGATCCATAGTTATGACATCCAGATTTTATCTTTGTTCAACCAGCAGCCACTGATTGATAGAAGATGTATAGAGAAATACAAGATATTCAGACATTCAGATGTTATTCAGACGTTGACTGCGACCATTTGATAAATAAATAAAGACATTGCATGCTGCCGGCGACCGTTTTACTTAGGTTTGTTGTTTTGGTGGTGGTTAATCTCTTTCTTTTTTGAAAAAATGGAAATAAAATTTGTGATCAACTTTCAAGGAAGAAAAATTTGTTTTTTCAGCACAACAGTAATATGAAGCATTAGTAAATGTCAAGAAGAGTGATAAATTGTGGAAAATGTATACAGTATTTTCATCATCTTAGAAAAGTTCTCCCAGTCAAGTCAGTGGTGTGCATTTCAATAGTAATTCACTGCTGCTGTGATCCCTCATTTTATATATATTCAAATGATCTAGCCACCAGCTGTATTTACATGGAGAAAGTGTGGACAGAAATGGAATGAAAATACATTGCTATTTCTCATTTTGTTGGACCTTTACCAATTTCCTTATTCTGTTATTTTATTGTAATGATTATAGCCAACAGGATTCATGCAATATTGTAGAGGGAAAATCTGGAAAATCTGAAAATGTATTATTTTTTCCAAGCATCAGGTTGTTTACAAGTGACTTGTCATGTAAGATTGACACCAACAGATTAGGACACATCAAAAACTTGAAAAGTGGACTGAGACATTTAACTCTTTGGTTAATTGCTTTGGTTAATTTTCATTGCGTATTTTTAGAACATGCTCCAGAAATAATTATTACAGACACCAATTAGAGTGCCAAAACATTAAGAAGCAATGCTTTTTATGGAAATTGGAAGTTTTTGAAAGACAAATTTGTAAATACATGGTACACCCTACATTGTGACGACATGGCAGTATTGAACTTCACCATTTCCATTAAGCAGAAGAAATAACAAACCATGAATCCTAAGCAAAGGTTATCAAATCAAATAATGCATGACACACCCAAGTAGTCAAAGTTATAAAAGCTATTAATACAGCTTACGTAAAAGTTATATAAGTTATATTAATTACACCATTTTACATAATTATTTCTGATCTTTCTGAATAATATATTTTTGGGAGGAAGTTTTGTGAGCCAATAAAAGGGTGTATATTCTGTTTCAACTACAAAAAAACATAAAGTTTGCTTGGTGATGTTGTTGCCATAGACACCTTCGAAGGGACAAATTAAAAACCCGTTTTGTCTGCTGTCCTTGCCTTGCCATGTGGGGTCTAAATGACTATTACTCCATAGAGATTCCTTATTAGGGTTTCTACATATGGTGCACATCTGAACTTTGTCTTTTCCAGTTTTCAGGAGACACAGAGATGCATTGGGTGACAAGACACTATCAGCCAAATATGGAAATGAAATGGAAATAATTTGCTGTCTACCCAATAGAGAGCAGACATTTATTTTGAAAGATGGCATTGAAGATTTGTATCATGGCTGGGATGTTTTAAAATATATAGTTTCAAAATGTGTAAACTAGCAGACCCATATAAGAAACAAAAAATATGAGTATGAACACTGTAAAGCAGAGGTGGACTCCTCCTGGTTTGGACCAGTTGTACGGAACCGGTGGTAACGTAGTGGCCTGGGTTGCTGGAACTGGCATTGACCCAGGCCTGCTACGTCCCCAAACTGGCTCTCTTTGAAGGGCCATAGGTGGCACCATCTTGTTTTATCTAGATATTTAGCACTGTGCATGCATGCGCCCATGCAGCATGCAACAGCCATGCGCCCTCATGGGATATCAGGAATCAAACGGGCAGCAAAGAAAATCAGAACCCACCCCTGCTCTAAAGGTGAGATTTCCAGAACATCTAATTTTGCTGGTGTTAAAATTTTATCATTCTTACCTTCTGTATCAAAACTCCATGGAGACTCAAAAGCCATTCTATCCTTACCTCTCTGTCCTTTTGCCTTGTTCATTTATAGCTGGGTTTTAAAAGGCCTTTCAAGGTTCTCCAACAAATACATGAACAGCAAAGTGATTTTTCCAAATGTCTCCAGGGGGGGTGGGGAATATTCAATGGCTTTTCAACAGCAAGAATTCCCCTTAAGTGTGACAATAGCATTTCTATTTAACAAGATCCAGGAAGAGTATACGTCTTTCTTTGGGATGCAATTAAAATGCAGAAAGCCAGGAAGAATGAAAGCTTTTCGCTGGACAGAAGTCCATACAAGAAAAGATCATACATTCACAGGGGGATCTGCAGCTACCATAACTTTGGAACAGGGTCATTTGAAGCTTGTGGGGGTCTGTTGTAACTTCAAACAGCTGTTAAGTGACAGGATGTGTCTCAAGGATTACCCCCAGACCTCTTCTCATTTCATGCATGTTTTTTTTCCTTTTTCTTTTCCCCTCGTTTCTCATTACAGGCAACTTGCTTTTATGCTTCTCCTGTCGTATCCAACTCTCACTTCCATATAACAAAATAAATAGACAAATGCTCTTACACTCAGTCACTTTCATTTCTTTCAATAAAAGTTTATTCCTTGCACAAATCACAAATTACCCACAAACGTTGCATCAGCATTTGCATGCTTCAGAATTTCTCCATACAGTTCTTCATCTTTAGTCAACATTCTGCCAGAGTACGTGAATTTATCTACTTGCCATAGGTCTTTGCATTTATGGATAACTTTATTGTACTCCATTTTCTGTATCAAATATAACGACATTGTTCCCTTGATATATTAATTTTCAGTCCTGCACGCTTCATGCATCATTCAATTTATACCCATGACTCTTGCTGCAAATCATTTGTGTCCTCAACCAACAACAAGGCATCACTTGCATTCAAAAATATGCATGCATTCAGGTTGCCAGCCAATACACTTCTGTCAACAGCACAAGCGATTTTTAACCATTAATACATTAAACAACAAAGGGAGTATCACACATTCTAGTCTTATTCCCTTGTCAATGCTGAACCATTTGCTATGCGTTTATTCATTCTCACTGATATTTTCTCTCATTGTATACAGTTTTTACTGCTTTCAGCAACCAGCCTTCAATTCCATATTTATGTATGTCCATAATACAAGTATATTCATTTTATCATAATCTGTTATCTAAATCAGCAAATGTCAAATAGATGTTCTCACTTTCATATATTTCTTAATGACTTGTTGAAGAGTAAAACCCTGCCCTTCAAATCACAATTTTTTTCATTGCAACCTTTGATACTCTTTTGATCTGAATTCTGCCAACCTTCTTACCCTTTAACAAACTGATCTCTCTATATTTTTGAACTTATTCTTGTTATCTTCTTCATTGTATAAGGAAACAGAACAATGTTCCAATTGCCAAGAACAAAACCACAATCTTCAGACATTCCCCCTTTTTTTCTTTTCAAGACTGTAAAAGAAGACTGCTCTCACATTTCCTTCTCTTTTTAAAAAATAAAACAGTTCCTTTAAACTTTCTTCGTAGGATTTAACTTCCAGACCTTTCGGCACCTTCACTGTTCTTGTGTGCATTATTTCCAGTTCATCAACATCCTTTTTCTGTTGTGACAACTAGAACTGGAAACAATATTCCAGGTGTGATCTGACTAATGCAGCAGAGACTGGAACCATCACTTTCTGTGAAATTGATCTTACAACTCTGTGCAGCCCAATATTATATTACCTCACATGGTTGTTCCAGCATACTGCTAGTTCTCACTAAATACAGACCCTTAAATTTCTACTCATTGAATTGCATATAGTTGTTTGGATTCCAGTATTTTAGCCTATCAAGTTCTTTTATCCCTCAATCTGTTTCCTGAGGTGTTAGCATTCTCTTCATCTGTGAGGTGTCTACAAATTTGGTGAGCATCTTTTCATCCATTTGTCTAAGTTATTTATGAACATGTGGAAGAGTACTGGGCCCAGTACTATGAACCGTTTGGTATACCACTGCCTCCCTCCCTCTGTGTAGATATCAATCCATTTTGTTTTGAGCATAATTTTTCAATCCACTATAAATCCATTTGAAACTTCCCACATTGTTACATATTATCACAAAGGAGACTATGCCTAACTTTATCATATCTCTCTATATAAAAGCCAAATACCACTCACTAATCGCAAAATCTCCAGAACTGTAAAGTCTACAAACTTGAAAATTGGTGTTAGTACAAGGTACATGGTTGTTAGAGTTTTGCCATTGTAAACTACCTATTGTAGTCTCTTGTACTATCACTTTAAATATTTTGGGCTACTTCGCCATAAGAGGGCGCCAGTACTCCTTCCCTCAATGATGCTTTAACGCTCATTTGCTTTTGCTTTGCCTTGAGGGGGGAGTGTATTTGCTTAGTGCTTATTATATTGGATGGTTTAGTGCTTATTATGGATTGTTTCTATTTTGTATATATGTAAATAGTACTTATTAAGCATAACTAAGTCTCCGTCTTTTTGTTTGGCTTTACCACACATCCACACTCTGTTAAAATTCTCTGCTCAGTGTATGTCAAAGGTCTCATAGCCTAGCTATACCGAGCCATACCAACAATTGGTTCCTCTTGGCTTCTAGGTGCTTGTTAAGAAAGGATTTTTTAAAATGACTATCAGATCATTAGCATTTCTTATGTTATTATTAACAAACTCTGATGTTATGCCTTCACTAAACCTGGCATGGCCGTGGCCAGCGCATGACATATGCGGCCTGCGGGCCGGGAGTTTAGACATTCTACTCCTCCTGTCCACTGGAAAAAAATCTCTGTTCCAACTGCCATTTGCCTTATATTAGCTAAGCAGTTACACATTCTACATCAATTTTCAAGCTTTAAGTGTCAATCTATCAAGCCCCATTGTTTTGTAACACAGCACAGGTATCCAGCTATTACTGATGTCAAGCTGGTTAAGCAATAATTTCTCTGCCTTTGGAACAATGTTACTCCTAACTCCAATCTTCTGCCACTTTCCCAATTCTCTAAGACCCCTCAAAGACAGCAGTCATTGATTTTGAGACTACAATCTGAGATATAAAATATCCAGTGCCATATTTATTTACCTTTGGAACAATGTGACTCCTAACTCCAATCTTCTGTAAACCGCTTAGAGAGGGCTGCAAAAGCACAATGAAGGAGTACAGTGGTACCTCTACTTAAGAACTTAATTCGTTCGTTGACCAGGTTCTTAAGTTGAAAAGTTTGTAAGTAGAAGCAATTTTTTCCATAGGAATCAATATAAAAGCAAATAATGCATGCAACTCATTAGGAAAGAAATAAAAGCTTGGAATTTGGGTGGGAGGAGGAGGAAGAAGAAGAGGAGGAGGTCAGTCACTGCCAAAGGAAGAAGGTGAGGTGAGGGGGGGGAAATCCAAAACTTTAAGGCTAAAAAAACAAAAAGAGGGACTCTGAGCTGGCGAGGAGGAGCATGCGCCTGTCATACACCCGGCGTGAGGCTGCCTCCCATACACTGCGCCAGAGAGAGAAACCCATGTGGGCAAGAGGGGGGAAATCTCCCACTCCTTTGACCGAAAGGCAGCAGCTGCTGCTGCTACCTGCTTCCTTTTCCTTCCCATGCTGAAGGTCTCCCCTCTCCTCTCGCTTGCTTTGTAGCCAGTGCCTTTCTTTCACTGTGGTGACACCTCTGTTTGGCTGAAGCTGAATTGATCCAGCCAGGGTGAAGCACCCCCTTTTGCCTTTCCGCACCCAAGCAACCTCACGCCACGTGTATGGGAGGCAGCACAAGAACGTTACCACAGCAAACTGATTTATTCCCTCTCCAAGCACCCAGAGAAAGGAAAATGCTCTGTTCTCTCTGGGCTGTCCAGAGCGAAGAGAGCATTTCTTTTCTCTGGGCATTGGCAGTATTATTCTCTTTCCAGTTTTAAAACGTGTCTTCTTTATTTTTTTTCACTTGATCAGAAAATGTTTTGTCAGCCCAAAAGGTTCATTGGGTGTCTCCCTCTTTTCTTTTTTTCTTTTTCATTTCAGTGCCATCTGATATTATCATACAAATTTCTTGATGTTCCTCCCAGCATCCCTTCACTTTAATTCCAAATAATGTTGTGTTATTTTTAATTCAAATTCTCCTTTCCAGAGGCTCCTCATTTACCCTTCTTTATTCCCTATTTATTTCACTAAAAATATTTACTTCCTTCTTTTCTAATTGTATCCTTTCCTTGATGTCTTGTAGGTGGATCAATGACATCAGCAAGTATTGGACATTCAATTGGAAAAGGAAAGCTCAGAACTGTATTGGTCAGAAACATGTGGAAAAGGCCTTGACAAGAGTTTCAAGTAGGTATTCAAACTTATGATGTTGCTGAATGAGAAATGCTTACCAGAGTTGTTCGAGTCCCAATTTGGGCACTTGGCAACTACAGTAATACCTCATGATACGAACTTAATTGGTGCAAGGAGGAGGTTCGTAAGACAAAAGGTTCGGCCGAACCTCTCCTCTTCCCAGTTTGCTCTCCATGTGTCCCCAACCTTTCACGGAAGGTTTTCCACCTCTCCTCTTCCCAGTTTGCTCTCCATGTGTCCTCAAACTTTCACGGAGGGTTTTCCATCTCTCCTCTTACCAGTTTGCTCTCCATGTGTCCCCAACCTTTCACGGAGGGTTTTCCACCTCTCCTCTTCCCAGTTTGCTCTCCATGTGTCCCCAACCTTTCACGGAGGGTTTTCCACCTCTCCTCTTCCCAGTTTGCTCTCCATGTGTCCCCAACCTTTCACGGAGGGTTTTCCACCTCTCCTCTTCCCAGTTTGCTCTCCAGGTGCCCCCAACCTTTCACGGAGGGTTTTCCACCTCTCCTCTTCCCAGTTTGCTCTCCATGTGTCCCCAACCTTTCACGGAGGGTTTTCCACCTCTCCTCTTCCCAGTTTGCTCTCCATGTGTCCTCAACCTTTCACGGAGGGTTTTCCACCTCTCCTCTTCCCAGTTTGCTCTCCATGTGTCCTCAACCTTTCACAGGGTTTTCCACCTCTCCTCTTCCCAGTTTGCTCTCCATGTGTCCTCAACCTTTCACAGGGTTTTCCACCTCTCCTCTTCCCAGTTTGCTCTCCATGTGTCCTCAACCTTTCACAGGGTTTTCCACCTCTCCTCTTCCCAGTTTCCTCTCCATGTGTCCTCAACCTTTCACGGAGGGTTTTCCACCTCTCCTCTTCCCAGTTTGCTCTCCATGTGTCCCCAACCTTTCACAGAGGGTTTTCCACCTCTCCTCTTCCCAGTTTGCTCTCCATGTGTCCTCAACCTTTCACGGAGGGTTTTCCACCTCTCCTCTTCCCAGTTTGCTCTCCATGTGTCCTCAACCTTTCACAGAGGGTTTTCCACCTCTCTTCTTCCCAGTTTGCTCTCCACGTGTCCCCAACCTTTCAAGAGGTGGAAAACCCTCCGTGAAAGGTTGAGGACACATGGAGAGCAAACTGGGAAGAGGAGAGGTGGAAAACCCTCCGTGAAAGGTTGGGGACACATGGAGAGCAAACTGGGAAGAGCCATGTGTGCAGTATTTGGATCAAAAAGTGGTTTATATTTGGCATTGTTGCACACATCTAAATATATCCGAGTCTTCAGATAGGGAGGCATACAAATCTAATAAATTATTATTATTATTATTATTATTATTATTATTATTATTATTATTAATTATCATCTTAACTCAGATTTGGCAGTTCAAATCTCACCAGGCTCAAAGTAGACTCAATCTTCCATCCTTCTAAAGTCAGGGGTCAATATACTGACTTTGTAAACCACTTAGAGTGGACTGTAAAGGACTGTGAAGTGGTATATAAATCTAAGTGTTATTGCTATTTTCTTAAATCTGTAAGGCTACCAAGCAAGCACTGGTAGAGGGCTTTAAAAGCCAGCCAAGAAATACATATAGTTTCCATATTGTATTCAAACAATTCTTGCCTAGTTTGAGTCTAACTACTGCACCTGAATAAGTCTCATTGTTGCTATTACCTACCAAATCAGAACCTCATTTGCTCAAGATGCATCTTTGATTCTTTGATTCAAAACTCACAGAATTGATAGAAACCAAGAAAAATGATGTTACAGTATTTTAGCTACTATTATATGTGAAAACTGTATAAAGGTTCTAACATAATCAAGCTGAATGCTGACACATATCATGTGCTATAGAACTTAAATAGCTACTCTTTCAACAGAGAATTAGATTAAATTTATTATTTATTACTTAGATTTGTATGCCGCCCCTCTCCGAAGACTCGGGGCGGCATACAATGAGATTTTGTTTTGCTTGTTTTAAAGATTAAGAAGCAACATCCCAAACCTGAACGTTTCCATACTCTTCTTTCCCTTTTCTCCTAATATAGAATCCTGTAAAGTAGTCTTCCTTTATTTTAAGCTTCATTACAGAATATTTTTGAAGCAAAAAAGAACCTTCTTTTAAGAAAGAAAAAATAATCAGAAAATTGGTGAGCTACCCATGCAAAAAAGATCTTTCACAGGATGGACACTATGCATTCTCTAACTACAGGATTGTTTGAATAATGATTAGAGGTTTTCCTTGCTATCCAGCCCAAACTGATTGCCATCTTGTCAGTTATTATAGTGTGAAATTGGCTTCACTCTATTTCTTGTTAAGGTGGCCAGAGAATGAATTCAGAAATAAATATCAGCAAAGAGCCAGGCTAGACAAATCTAACCTAAAAGCAATACATAAAGAAGTAAAAAGGGAGGGAAGGAGGGTGGGTGGGTGGAAGGAAGATAGGAAGGAAGGAAGGAAGGAAGATAGGAAGGAAGGAAGGAAGAAAGGAAGGAAGGAAGGAAGGAAGGAAGATAGGAAGGAAGGAAGGTAGGAAGGAAGGATAATAAGTAGTGAGTTCTAAAACCTTTTGCTACTGTTTTGCCTGTGTGCTCACACTTGCACGCAATGCTGTTGCGCATGCACAGAAGCGTCCCGGATGAACAGATGGAGCCTCCCATCACCGGCACTGCCAGTTTACAGAACCAGGCCAAACTGGGAGCAATCCACCACTGATCACAATGGACTACCAGTGTGAGTCTTAAATTCAGTTCCAGAATGCTAGTCAACACAACACACATGCTATGTTTATTTATTTCTTTATTTTGTGAGTTTGCATGGCTGCCCATTTTAAGCAAATAACTCTGGGTAGCTAACAAACCATAAAAGTCAAACAAGCACATAAAGACACTAAAGAAGCAAAAAAGGAAAAGCAATAAAACATGCCAGCAAAATAACTGTCAAATGAAGAAAACACACAGATGAAACCCCATTCACATCCTGGCTCTAAATCCTGAGGAAAGACCTAGGTTTAAAGGCTTTATCCAGAATGCAGCCCCTCTCCTCCCTGCAGGTTGATATAGTTATTGTGAACATAGATTGTTTGTAGACTGGATGTAGTGAGGTTTGTAAGGTCAAGATAGAAGTCAGAGAAGAATCATAAATTCAAATTGATGGAATAATACAATTAATTTGGCAGAAATTATTGGCTCTGTGAATGAAGGAAGGAATAAAACCAGCTGACAGAGCGACTTTATATTGTGGTCAACTATTTTGAAGGATTAAAACAGAATTCTTTCAAAAGCTCAAAAGAAAGAGGAACGCCAAGTGTCAAGGAAATCAGATATTGCTTTTTCCTGATCTGTCGCCAAAACTGAGCTGAAGAGGCGGACTGTTCTTCCAGTAAAGAAACTTCCTGTCAAAATTGTGGAGGTGGCTACTCCAGTCTTGCCCAAAATAAGGATGAACTGTGAAAATAAAAGCAGTTCTTTCAATCCTCACAGTACTTCATTAATGCAAGCTTCATTCATCCCAACGAAGCACAGCCTGATGCAATGCCTCAAGGATAGGCACTTTGTGCGTTTCTGATGGTTTATTTCAGATCTGCTGAAAGTGAATCCATTCAGAAAGATGTGAATTTTAGCATACGTTTTATGACTCCGCTTTAAGCCATTTTCAGCTTTTTTGCAGTAAAGAAATGTCTGATACTTTCAAGGACTGTGTCCAAGGGACCTTAACATAGCAGCATGTGTAAAGAGCAAGTGGGACATAAAATATGGCTATGGTGGCTAGCAATGCTTCCTCATATATAGGCAGCTCTAGTCACAGATGTAAATGAGATACTTAAAGAAGGAAGATTGGAATTATTATTATTATTATTATTATTATTATTATTATTATTATTATTATTATTATTATTATTTGGATTTGTATGCCGCCCCTCTCCGAAGACTCGGGGCGGCTCACAACAAGTGAAAAAACAATCCAATACATAATCCAATTAATTAAAATATTAAAAGTTTTTAAAAAAACAAAAACCCTATACTAACATACACACACACAAGCATACCATGTATAAATTCAGCGGGCCCAGGGGAAGATGTTTAGTTTCCCCATGCCTGATGGCAAAGGTGGGTTTTGAGAAGTTTACGGAAGGCAGGAAGAGTAGGGGCAGTTCTGATCTCCGGGGGGAGTTGGTTCCAGAGAGTCGGTGCCGCCACAGAGAAGGCTCTCCCCCTGGGGCCCGCCAACCGACATTGTTTAGTTGACGGGACCCGGAGGAGGCCCACTCTGTGGGACCTAATCGGTCGCTGGGATTCGTGCGGCAGAAGGCGGTGCATTCGTGCGGAATGCAGTGCAGGGATGGGTTCTAACGTACCTCGCCGCCAATTCGCCAGTTTGCTGGGGGGGAGCGCTTCGCACATGCACACGCAGTGCCAAATCCCAATCTTCTTTGCATGCTCAGAAGCCAAAAACAAGATGGCAGCACATTAGAGTAGGTTCAGGGTTAGGACGATCACTCCCAGTTCAGAAAGTGTGTATGTGTTTGTGGGGGGAATTCCCGCTACCAGTTCTAAAGAACTGGTCCAAACTGGGAGCAACTCACCTCTGATGCAGTACCAAAAAATTATTCCGTATCTAATTTTCATTCAGTTTGTTTAGACCAGTGCTTTTCAACCAGTGTGCCGCGAGACACGGTCAGGTGTGCTGTGGGGAAATTAAACATGGGTCCCCAAAATACGGCCCGCGTGCCAGCCGCCTTCATCCGAATATAAACATTCCCCTCACAATCCCTTCAGCTATCAGCAAGAGGAATAATGGAGGCACAGGGGATGCTCACTGACCAATCACCTTCTAGGATTCATCCCGACCACTAGCGATGAACCAATAGCAGGCCACCTCTCATCCAAACCCAGGAAGGTCCCCATTCGGGCAGCTGTGCACTTATTGTGTGGCCATGGCGAGTAGTTGAAGCTGCTACTTCTCCCCATGGTCCCGATTTCTAATCCTGGTCAGGACTGGAGGTAAATGTTTAACTATATGTATAATATGTACTGAGTTAGAGTGTCATTTTGTGTCATTTTGGTTACTGGTGTGCCCCAGGATTTTTTAAATGTAAAAAATGTGCCGCTGCTCAAAAAAGGTTGAAAATCACTGGTTTAGACGATCAATTATTGTCTCTCCTCTCTGGATTAATTGTGATTTTCTTACATTTAACTTATTAAAATGGTGGCATAAAATGTATGACTTCTTCTGGATTTCTTTGCACAGTCATCTCTTCATCAGTCTGCAGTCTCCTGAGTTTTCTTCCCTTCAGTAAATTTCCACAAAGAAGACCTCCTAAGGGAGGAACTTCCCTTCAGCCTTTTTTTCAGATCAGAAATTGTGGGCAGCAAGGGAAGGGCAGAGAGATGAGGCATACCGTGGAGGCGGCACCCTGCCACCTCCCAACAAAGAAGCCAGTGCAAAAAGTCTTCCCAAAGAAATTCTGTAGCATCCTAGAAATGAGTTAGAAAGATGGAAATAGTTTTTATAGGGAGATAGTAAAAGCTATATTTCAGCTTAGTATCAGTAGATTCTATTCTCAGGAATTAAGTGGAAGCATGTTTATGTACAACTGATTTAATAACTATTAAATCAGAACAGGTTTCTACAGTATGTACATGGTCCATGGACATTAAAACAAGAAGATTTGTTTAGGCTTTCCTATTTTGTATGTGTTCTGTCGGGCTCTCTGGTAGACTCCTCCCAAAAATTCACAGATACAAATTTCAGACACACACACGTTTGAAAATTCAAAACAATGTTCTTTATCATGAAAATTCACTTAAACTAAGCCCTCTTTTGGTATAGCAAAGAGCACTTGTCTCCAAACAAACTGGTAATTTGTACAAGTCCCTGATCAGTTCTGAGGTACTTAGCTTGCAGCTGTGCGGCAATTCACAGTCCTTCTTCTTTCACAAAGTGAAACACACTTTGCTCTGGTTTAGTTTCAAAGCGGGGGAAAATCAGCACACAAAAGGTCCAAGTCAGTAAAGCAGTCACGAAACACAACGATCAGATAATCCTCCACAATGGCCAAACCCACAGGCTGCTATTTATAGCAGTCTCACTAATTACCACAGCCCACCCAACCACAGGTGGCCTCATTTTCTTTGATAATAATCTCTCAGTTGTTGCTGCCTATGCATTGCTCTCCGCATGCATGGCTGTATCATTAACTCTTCTTCTGAATCCAAGGAGGAGCTAGATAATTGATCTCCTTCTGAGCTGTCTGCCACACTCTCCTCCTCCCTGTCACTCATGTCTTCTTAGTCAGAGGAGCCTTCATCATCAGATTCCACCGGGGGCAAAACAGGCCTGCAGCATGTGGATGTCTCCCCCACATCCACAGTCCCCCACATCCACAGCTGGGCCAGAGCTAACCACAACAGTATGTTACCAGATCAGCTGCTTTATATTTCTTTCTAAAACAGATAAATTGCTTTCTCTGTTTGAGATTAATTATATCCAACGAAATGCGCTAGGTCAGAAGTAGACAAAGTTGGCTCTTCTATGACTTGTGGACTTCAACTCCCAGAATTCCTGAGCCAATTATGCTAGTGCAAGAATTCTGGGAGTTGAAATCCACATGTCATAGAAGAGCCAACTTTGCCTACCCCAGCTCTAGGTGATTTTTGTACTAGCTTTTTAAAATATATATTATTCATTTATTTTAATTCAGTAGATTTAAATGGCTGCTCATCTCACAGCTGGGAATCTGAGCAGATTGCATGGGTTAAAAGCACAGTATTGATATGATGCATTAAACAATATATTTCTCAACTAAATACAAAGTGGTTCTTCAAAACACCATACAGTGGCAGTATGGACTCAGTTATTACCCTGCCCCCCATGCTTGGGAAAATAGTTAGCTCTTCATGGCTTTCTGAAAAGTGAGCAAAGTTGGGACCAGCCAAACCTCTGGCATTAAGGTATTCCAGAGGGCAGGCACAGCTATGGAAAAAATACACTTCCTGAATCTGGCTAGATGGCAGTCCTAAAAGATGGGACAGCTATGGAACAGGAGACCATGCTCCTCCTGCTCAACCTGATGGGATAGATAGAAACAATGGGAGTAAGGGAGTCCTCCAAATATCCTGGTCTTTTGTCATGCTGGGTTATATAGCTAACTATTGCAGCAGAAGCAAATTAGATGCCAGTATTGCTCACAGAGCAAAATTATAATGTGGGCATAGTGATACATACCGTAATTGCCCCCACTATGGCATCCCTGACAAATTGAAGCTTCAAGGGCACTTGGTACACAACACAAAGAGTGCATTTGAGTGCAACACAAAGGGGGTGCAATTGATACATAACACGAAACTATTCAAAGCCCCCCTGGCTGCAGCTTCCAGGAGTTTTTCACACAGGATCTGTGTACTCAGAAAGCTCCCAAATTGTGCAAAAGCTTTGTCTGTAAGACAATAAGAAAAAAAGTAAGACAAGGAAATCTCAAAGTCCATGAGGTTTTAATGCTCCAAGCAGCTCCATCTTGCTTTGGGCTGAGCTGAAGCTGAACTTCAGTTGTTTACCTTCATCTAAACTCCCACAGCTTTGTTATTAATAAGAATATGCAGCTATATTTCAGCTAGCATTAAGCATATTGACTTTCATTTACCTATGTAGGAGGCAGCAGTGGGTTTCAATTACCATCGCTAATGGTTCGCTAGAGGTGTCCAGGTAGATGGGTGGAGCTTCGTGCCACCGCCGCTATCGGTTCACCCAATCTAGAGCAAAATGGTAGCAACCCACCACTAGTAGGAGGTGATGTAAGTTTTATTGGAATCAATAGATTTGAAACACACTTACATAGGCATGATTTACTGTGCCCACCAGAAAACATTGTATAGTTAAAGAGGAATCCTCAAGATACAGTACATCACAGGAATACCACTTTCTGCTCAATCCAGGAAGCCATCCAGTTTTATAGAGTTGAATATAAGTTAACTCTGAGAAGACAAGCAACTCAGCTTGAATAAAATCAGGGCTGGTGTATGGCAGTTTCTCTCATGAGCTTCGTATGTTGAAAATCCACCTTCATATATTGAAATTGCAAAATTCCCCTCATGACACATTAAAACGATAAAGGTTTATGAATGATGGTAACACATGATGGCTGTAAAGTTACCAAAAACTCCCTGGCATAAAAATGATAGATAGATAGATAGATAGATAGATAGATAGATAGATAGATAGATAGATAGATAGATAGATAGATAGATAGATAGATAGATAGATAAATAAATAAGGAATATCCATTAAATACTGGGATGTTATGTGAAACTTATAATGTTGGACTTTAATAATAATTACACCTAATACTGCCACTAGGGGTCATTATAAGGTTATAATTAGCAATTGTTTTATAATGATATTGCAAGAATGCTCCCCCCCTTCCTTCCTTCCTTCCTTCCTTCCTTCCTTCCTTCCTTCCCTTCCCTTCCCCCTGCCCCTCAGTTCTTTGCTCTTTTAAAACATTTGTTATGGTTAAATTTTAGCAAACCCTACCATACCTATTTTTTAATGCCAGAAATGAAAAAAACAAATGACCAAGAATCATATTTTCCTTCAGTGTCTGATGCTTTTCCATAAAGTTTTCAGTTCAAGCCAAATATGCAGAGCCAAAGAGACAGAGAAAATCTCAATAAAATATAGCTGGTGAAAAAAAACACATTAAAATCTGTCCTTTTTTTAAAAAAAAATGATGCAATAATCTATTATCACATAATCCGATTACTAAGGATCAATGATTTGTTAAGGGAGTTTTATTAATTTTAAGACAATGTCATGCCAAACTAGGTTCCATTAGAATGTCTTTAGCAACATTCAGTTTTTATATTTGTATCATTTGATGTTATCCATTTAGTCTATCTCCAGTCTTCTGAAAATGGAGCTGTTCTGAAAACAAAAGCAAGAAGATACTTACTGTCTCAGATGCTTCCATAAACTCCAAATTACCTAGCGACTGAAGCTGGTTCTAGCTGGCAGGCATCAGACATTGAGGTCAAGGAGCAAGTAGAGCTAAGAATATAACCTGGTTTAAAACTAGTCTGTTTCTTTTAGGAGTATCTGTTTAGTTCTGGAGACCTCACCTACAAAAAGATATTGACAAAATTGAACGGGTACAAAGACGGGCTACAAGAATGGTGGAAGGTCTTAAGCATAAAACGTATCAGGAAAGACTTCATGAACTCAATCTGTATAGTCTGGAGGACAGAAGGAAAAGGGGGGACATGATCGAAACATTTAAATATGTTAAAGGGTTAAATAAGGTCCAGGAGGGAAGTGTTTTTAATAGGAAAGTGCACACAAGAACAAGGGGACACAATCTGAGGTGAGTTGGGGGAAAGATCAGAAGCAACATGAGAAAATATTATTTTACTGAAACACATCTTTGATCACTTCAAGTGTAATCAGATTGTTGCAACTATACTTGGATAAGGATATTCTAGAGTTGCAAAAATGCAGAAGGCAACAATCAAAAGGATACCTTCCTCATGAGAATAGTCTAGACTCTAGAAAAGGGGTGTCAAACTTGTGTCATCATGGCAGTGTTACGTGACCTATCAGGACTTGTTTTCTCCCTCCGTTAACTGGCCTCGGTGTGGCTAGCGTGTGATACATCCTCAGGACACAAACTTGGGCTGAGAGTTTGACAGTCCTGGTCTAGAATATATGGTAAATCAGCTTGGCGGGTGGTCGAACTTACTGAAAGAGAATATGATTAAGATTTATAAAATAATGCATAGCATAGAAAAACAGACAGGCATTTTTTTTTCTCTATTCTTTATCCAGTGAAGCTGATGGGAAGTAAATTTCAACAGACCAAGAAGGATTTCTTCACAGAGAGCATAATTAGCTGTACAGTTCATTGCTACCAGATGTACAAAGGCAGAAATCTAGGTCAGTTTTAAAATAGGATTAGATATATTCAGAGGACAAATCTTTTAAGTATTACTGATTTTGAAAACTCAGTATTACATCCAAGTTGGACAAGCATCCTTCCCAAACACCAGTTGCAGGAGAGACCAGTTGTCTTCTGCTTGAGCAATCCAGAAGCATCTAGTTGGTTTGACTAAATGACCCTAACCTAATCCATCTTGGAAGTTCTGTTGTTCTTATACAGAACTTTCAGCTGCATAACTATGAGATTCTGTACAATTAAAGCTGTTTATATATACTATAATGTATTAGAGTATCAATGAGAATATCAGTATAGTAATGTGATTCAAGACATTGTCTACACTGAATTAGAGAATTCATATACACTCAAACATCCAAGAGAAAAATCCAGTGAAACAGTGTTTTCTTGACCTGGTGGGATCGGTGATATACAGTACTGATTTTCCTACTTTTTCAGAAGAGCTTTCCAAGAAAGTTCTTTTAGGAAAACTTTCAGTGGGCATCTTTAGTCTCTTTGGAGTGTTCTACTCAATAGGGATTATGATTGCAATTTTTAGAATCTTTTCCAGGAAACCAAAGAACATTTCAAAAGATGTTCTAAAAACGATTCATTACTCCTTAAGGTATTTGGATATAAGAAAAAATTATCTTTCCAAACCCTGGGAGTGCACACCATCATGGTTTTGATGTCTCAAAGTACGGTTCTGATAAATGAATGATCAGGAACATCAGGAAATATGTTGTCTACCCCAGGCTCGCTAAACCCTGAAGCTCAGCATGGTCCTAAAAATTCTGGCTGTGAAATTCTAATATTTGCAAAGGCTTTTTAGGTAATCACTGAAAGACGGGCTACAAGAATGGTGGAAGATCTTAAGCATAAAACGTATCAGGAAAGACTTAATGAACTCAATCTGTATAGTCTGGAGGACAGAAGAAAAAGTGGGGACATGATCGAAACATTTAAATATGTTAAAGGGTTAAATAAGGTTCAGGAGGGAAGTGTTTTTAATACGAAAGTGAACACAAGAACAAGGGGACACAATCTGAAGTTAGTTGGGGGAAAGATCAAAAGCAACGTAAGAAAATATTATTTTACTGAAAGAGTAGTAGATCCTTGGAACAAACTTCCATCAGACGTGGTTGGTAAATCCACAGTAACTGAATTTAAACATGCCTGGGATAAACATATATCCATTGTAAGATAAAATACAGGAAATAGTATAAGGGCAGACTAGATGTACCATGAGGTCTTTTTCTGCCGTCAGTCTTCTATGTTTCTATGAATGAACAGGATTTCGTATTTTTATTTTATTTTTTGCTTTAACAAAAAGCTCAGCTGTTTGGTATATTTTCAAAGGAAATTAACTTTCTTCCCTTTTTACCTGTAAGTAGGCCAAATCATTTAAAAAACCCTTTGAACATAAATCTACCAGTGTGAAAATCTACCCTGAAAATTTGAAATTAAAATGAACTGTGTGTATATACATATATATATATTAGTCTTTGTACCTCTATTAATACTTAGTGGTATTTTTATGTCATCCAAAATCTACTGCCTAAGATACCTCCTCACTCTGCCTAATGGTGAGGCCAGCCCTGGAACAGTCAATTAAGGAACATTTTGTCTGAGCCAATTGGAATAAGCACTGGGACATTTTAGCAAAATTCCCAACTCTTGCCCTTTCCAGTAAATGTCGGGTATACAAAACACTTTTGAATACCAAAGTTGTGGTTTTCTCCTGTGAAAAGAATGGAAACCATATTTTAAGTGGTCAAAATTGCCTTCATTCCTCTGTAAATTAAACCTCCCAGAAGCATGCAGTGCCTTTAAGCTGCCATGTCTTATGTAAGAGAGAAGGAATCAGCGTGAAAGAAGAATGATTGACATTCGCTCTCTGCTGATGTATAGAAAGGGGCATTGCCTTTGTGATACTGTATGATCTCAATATGGCAAGCTTTTCTGGCAAAGACTGGAGCACTTCCTGCCATAAAAGCTGTATTAAGCAATTTTCCCAGAATATACAGATCCTGTTTCTTATCCTGAGAAAAAGAATTTTGATGAGACCTTTGAAAGTTTTGGAACTTAATGTCAGTGTATTTGGAAAGCTACACCTAACCAGCATTCAGAGAAAACATTTTACATCAATTTCTTTACTCCAAACTTCTATGCATTCCTGAAGATTCTGGAGAGCATTCTAAGAGATTAGATTAGATTAGATTAGATTAGATTAGATTAGATTTATTGGATTTATATGCCGCCCCTCTCCGCAGACTCGGGGTGGCTCACAACAATAGCAAAAACAGTACATAGTGACAAATCCAATGCCCACCAATCCAATTACAGTTTTAAATTAAGAAATTCATAAAACAATCCCAATATATATAAAAAAACAAGCACACAATCAATCAAACAGCAAAACAACATGGGCAAGGGGGAGATGTTTTAGTTCCCCCATGCCTGACGGCAGAGGTGGGTTTTAAGGAGTTTATGAAAGGCAAGGAGGGTGGGGGCAATCCTAATCTCAGGGGGGAGCTGGTTCCAGAGGGTCGGAGCCACCACAGAGAAGGCTCTTCCCCTGGGTCCTGCCAGACGACACTGTTTAGTCGACGGGACCCGAAGAAGGCCGACTCTGTGGGACCTAACCGGTCACTGGGATTCGTGCGGCAGAAGGTGGTCCCGAAGATATTCTGGTCTGGTGCCATGAAGGGCTTTATAGGTCATAATCAACACTTTGAATTGTGACCGGAAACTGATCGGCAACCAATGCAGACAGCGGAGTGTTGGAGTGATATGGGCATACTTAGAGAAGCCCATAATTGCTCTCGCAGCTGCTCAGAATATAGAATACAATCTCTAAAATATTTTATGTAGTCAGTGAAAATATTTAAAATAAAATTTATTGAATTGTTTTTAAAGCATTCTTTAATATTCCAAATCAATCCATTGATATTCAAAACATATCTGATTTTTCTCTCAAATCTTCAGTTAGAGTGATTGACTTACATTAACATTTTTAAAAATCTAAACGAATAATTCCAGTTCATTACCAATTAGCAACTCATAGAGTTTTGGCATCATTTGCCCTCACTTATCCTACATCACTTATCACATTTTGGATTAAGCATTATAGCAATTCCCATCATTCCATGGAAATAATAGCCCAGAAGATGATAATGGGAAATTTTAGCTACCTCCAAAGTTATTGGGCTACAAAGCATTGCAATAAACTCTCTTGTCCTCTATGCTTTTCCATGTATACCTGGAAGAAGCCATTCATAATTCTGGGTTCATGTACATTGAGTCTATAAGTGATACTCAACTCTGCCTCTAATTTGTATCCAGCCAAATCTGTAGAATTTTGGGATTAGTAATTGTAATCTTCTGTAGAAGATAAAGTATATAAAGAAGACTTCACCCAGATCACGAGAATCAAACTCACAGCATCGCATTGCCATCATGTGACATTTTAGGATGTTTTTCTTCATGGAGCTGGGGTGGGCATGACCTGTATGTGATGCATCCAGCGCGTGGGCTGCCAGTTTAATGAAGGTGTTTTATGTTAAGGATACTGAATACTACGGGGAGAAATTTATCATTGGGTTTAGTTTGGTGATTAAAAGCCCAATGAAATTTGATGGAATTAAACTGCTGTTAGAAGGTGAGAGTTTTTATGTGTCCATGCATGTTGTGAAAACTTCATCTTATGTGAAATACGGTCATTTGACTTTTGATGAAGTGACCAGTTAGATCCTATAAACCTATATTGCAAAAAGTGGGCCAGCTATTTATGCATTTCACTATTTTGAATCTAGCTATCCATATAAATCTATTCTTAATTTAAGATCAGTAATAAATATTTTTTCCATTTCTTTTTCCCATCCTGAAGGATCCTTCTACATTAATTCTACATATCTGAAATAGTCTCAGATCTGTGATTATCAGATCCTATCACAGCAGGTTTTCTAGCTCTTTTCCTGATTGGATTTTATTGAACAGTTTCATTCATTCATTCATTCATTCGTTTGTTTGTTTTATTTATTTATTTATTTATTTATTTTGTCCAATACACAATAGTACACAATGAAGGTTATAGAGGATATAGTAGAGAAGAAATACGAGATATAGGAGAGACTATAGGACAGGGGACAGAAGGCACTCTAGTGTGCTTATGTACGCCCCTTACTGATCTCTTAGGAATCTGGAGAAGTCAACCGTGGATAGTCTAAGGGTAAAATGTTGGGGGTTATGGGATGATACTACGGAGTCCAGTAATGAGTTCCACGCTTCAACAACCCGATTACTAAGTCATATTTTTTATAGTCAAGTTTGGAGCAGTTAATGTTAAGCTTGAATCTGTTGTGTGCTCTTGTGTTGTTGTGGTTGAAGCTGAAGTAGTCTTTGACAGGCAGGACATTGCAACATATGATCTTGTGGGCAATACTTAGATCATGTTTAAGGCGTCGTAGTTCTAAGCTTTCAAGACCCAGGATTGTAAGTCTAGCTTTGTAAGGTATTCTGTTTCGAATGGCGGAATGAAGGGCTCTTCTTGTGAAGTATCTTTGAACATATTCAAGGGTGTTAATGTCTGAGATGCGATATGGGTTCCAAACAGATGAGCTGTATTCGAGGATGCGTCTGGCAAAAGTTTTGTAAGCTCTGGTAAGTAGTGTGAGATTTCCAGAGCAGAAGCTACGTAGTATTAGATTAACAACTCTTGAGGCCTTCTTGGCGATGTTGTTGCAGTGGGCTTTGGCACTTAGATCTTTAGTTATTAGTATCCCGAGGTCCTTGACCAAGTGGGGATTATCTGTGATAATTTGTTCATTAAGTTTGTATTTGAAGTTCTGATTCTTTTTGCCGATGTGTAGGACAGCCGATGTGTAGGATGGACACTTCTAAATTGTCCATCCTGCCAAGACAATTCTAGCTGGTTTATAGTCATTCATTAAAAATAACAAATAAAACATTAAAACAATACGTAAGGACCATAAATTTAAAGTTAAGTTAAAATTCAATTGACCAAGCTGGAGAAGAAGAGAGCAAAGTGCCAGTTGTGAGAGCCAGGTCTTCAAGTCCTATTTAAAAGGCCAAAAATATGCAGAAGGAGCTCATCGGAGGGGGAGGGAGCAGAGGGTGGCTACCATGACAGAAAAGCCTTTTTTCCCATCACCCAAAATTCTCCGACTGCAGCAAACCTCTTCTGCTAGCCTGAGTGAGGTGTGCTAATCCCATTGGCTCCTCTATTAACCTGAAACCATCCATGAAGAGCTATAAAGATTACACCAATACATTGAATTGGACACAAAAGCAAACTGGCAACCAGTAAAGTTCATAGAACAGCAGTATACACGTGGGCTAGCTTAAAGGCTCCAAGAATTGATACTGTGGCTGTGTTCTGTAGGAGCTGAAACCAATGGATACTCTTCAAGGATACCCAGGTAGACAATGTTGCAATATCCAACTGGCTTGAGTTCTTGAATGCAAGAATTCCCAGTCCAGAAAAGAGTGCAACTGGCACATAACATTCAGTTGCACAACAGCTCTCCTTGCTCATTATGTTCATCATGATGTAAATTAGAATACCTTCCACTGAGTGTAAGATCCAGATTGATGACATTCCCAATATATTGACAAAAGGTATTGACAAAATTGAACGGGTCCAAAGATGGGCTACAAGAATGGTGGAAGGTCTTAAGCATAAAACCAGGAAAGACTTAATGAACTCAATCTGTATAGTCTGGAGGATAGAAAGAAAAGGGAGGACATGATCAAAACATTTAAACATGTTAAAGGGTTAAATAAGGTTCAGGATGAAGTGTTTTTAATAGGAAAGTGAACACAAGAACAAGGGGACACAATCTGAAGTTAGTTGGGGGAAAGATCAAAAGCAACGTGAGAAAATATTATTTCACTGAAAGAGTAGTAGATCCTTGGAACAAACTTCCAGCAGAAGTGGTTGGTAAATCCACAGTAACTGAATTTAAACATGCCTGGGATAAACATATATCCATTATAAGATAAAATACAGGAAATAGTATAAGGGCAGACTAGATGGACCATGAGGTCTTTTTCTGCTGTCAGTCTTCTATGTTTCTATGTTTCTATATTAATTGTTCATCCTGGGTTTAACATACAAACCATAACTCAACCAGTTACAAATGCTGGCTACAAAAAGAAGTTGCAGTTTACATTGTATCTTCTAACTTTAATGCTAGTCATCATTTTGTGAAAAGTAGACAGATTTTGGCATTAAGGAAACAGAATTACAGCCTAAACAGAAGGTGTTCAAACTTGTTATCAAATGTCCCTGAACAGATAGGGAGGCTGATAACATGCTTGTTGTCTCTGACTTGTTTTCCTTCACTTCATTTCAGTGTTGCTGAAGATCTCCAGCAGCTTCCCTGCTTGCAATTCTTATTTGACCTTTTTGTTACCAAATTATTGAGGAAGCTTTAAATAGTTCTTTATGAGATCTCAGTAGGCACTTCAATCCTCCATTCAGGACAAGCTCTCTTTATAATCCCACAAATCAGCATATACAAGATGACCCGCAGCTTAGTGTTCATTTCAGCCCCAAATATCTATTGTCTTTCACAGTTGGAAAAGGAGAACATGGTATAGAGAAGAAAAACAATTTATTAAAACTGCTGGGGAGCCAGCAGAAAACTTCAAATTCTTATATCTAGATGTCCTTGTGGATCTTCTTCAACTTTTTAGTTAGTATTAATGCAAGAAAGATGAAGCAGTTTTCTTTCAGGTCCTTCCAACCCTCAGCAATAACAGGATGTACATTAAATTTTCCTGATGACTTTGTCAAAAACCTTGCTGATGGAAAAAAGATACTAATAGAAACACTACAGAGGATGGTTCCTCCGATTCGGACCTGGTAGCAAGCTGCTGATTACATCACAACGACGTCATGGAATTGGTTCAGTCGATGCCAGTCTATGGGCGCTACCATTTTTTAAAAAAAGTTAAAAAAAATATATTTGAAAAAATTCTTAGTTTTTTTCTTCTGCGCAAACATAGAAGCTGAGTTTTTCACACTGTGAATGCGTCGCCATCTTGTTTTGAGGGTGTGGGAATATTTTGGGATTTTTCTCCACTGTGCATGCCCTGCCCACCTGATGCTCCTCGCCCTGCCCGCCCACTGCTTGTTTGCCCCACCCACCCACTGCTCGCTAGCCCTGCCTACTACTTTTGTTCGTTAGTTAGTTTGTTTTGCCAAGTATGTATTGGTAATTAACATAGATATAACACTGTTTATATACATGAGATGGGTGCTAATAAGAGGGAAACAATAGGACAGGGATGTTAGGCATGCTGGTGCACTTATGCATGCCCTTACTGACCTCTTGCAGAATCTAGCCGCATACTTCTTCTCACCACTGGCAGAAGTAAGGCAGAAGGGCATGGGCTGGCAGGTGGGTGGGTGGGGGAGAGAGAGCTGGCGGAGGGGTGATACCAGTAGCGGGTGGACCAATGCATGTGGGGAGGGAGGGGGAAAGAGGGAGCACACAGGAGATTGTCATGAATAAACTCTAGCATGTGCTTCCTTCTCTCCCCACATGCTTCGGTCCACCCGCTGCTGGTATCACCCCTCCGTGAACTCTCCCTCCTATTATTTTACTGAAAGAGTAGTAGATCCTTGGAACAAACTTCCAGCAGACATGGTAGATAAATCCACAGTAACTGAATTTAAACATACCTGGGATAAACATATATCCATCCTAAGATAAAATACAGAAAATAGTATAAGGGCAGACTAGATGGACCATGAGGTCTTTTTCTGCCGTCAGACTTCTATGTTGCTATGTTTCTATGTTTCTCTCCTGCCACTCTCACTGCCTCCTTTCCTCTTGGCCCTCTGCCCACTTGGGAAGACTGCGATCATAATGGGTAGTATCCCAATCCTAAACAAGCCACAATTAAGTTGAACATTAATTTTTAAGATTTCAAAACTAATCTTGAAATGGGAATAGTGACAATAGCACCCAAACCAAATGATTTAATGTGCCTCCTGCATCATTTTTATTATCTCCATGATATTAACCATTCAATTGTTAAGGGATCCAAGACTTCTAAATTCTTTGCTGGCATACCCTTTATAGCAGAGGTAGCAGATCACATGAAGATACATATAAATAAAATCCACTTAATATCAATCAACATTGGCCATAAAGGATATTAAGAAACAGAAAGAGAGACAGATAAGAAAGAAAGAGAAAGAGACAAGATAACCCACCCAGTCACATGATCATCCAGCTACATCCACCCAGTCATATGACCACAAAGTCACGCCTGCCCAGTCACATGACCATGAAGCCACACCCATAAAATAAGCTATGTCCATAGAACTGGTAGCAATTTTTTTTTTAGAACCCTCCCCTGCAACATTAATCTCTTTTTCATATTGGTTCAAGATTTTCTTTCAGGTAGTCTTTGCTTAATAACCAGTTGCTTAATTGGTTAGTTTTACTTTAAAAACCCTAAAAGCTACATACAACCCATTTTCAAATTTCGGACAGTCACAAATATACCCTTGTGGTTATAGGATCACATTTTCAGCAATTGGCAACTGATTTGCATTTATGGCTATTTCCAACATCCCAATTGCTTTGACTGCAATTTTTGGTGCTTTTTGCTGGTTTTTCTGATGGGTTTTTTTCCTGTCATTTCCGGGGGTGGGGGGAGGGAAATCCATTTGGAAAATGGAATTGCTTTATGATCATGATGTTTGCTTAACTGTAATGTTTACTTACCTCTATAGAAAAGGCTGCAAAATTGGAGATGGCCACATAATGATTGGCTTAACGATTGCCACAATTACCATAATTCCAGGCCTAATTACACTCATAAGAGGAGTCAATGTACTGAAAATTCAGGTTTTGCAGAAAACATACATAAAATTGATCCATGTACAAAAGCTTCTTAATATTTTAGTGGTGCATGATTCCTACAGGCCTCAGTTTCTATGAGCATTATGAGTGTTGGTTATGACCTATAAAGCCCTTCATGGCATCGGACCAGACTATCTCCGGGACCACCTTCTGCCGCACGATTCCCAGCGACCGGTTAGGTCCCTCAGAGTTGGCCTTCTCTGGGTCCCGTTGACTAAACAATGTCATTTGGTGGGACCCAGGAAAAGAGCCTTCTCTGTGGCGGCCCCAACCCACTGGAACCAGCTCCCCCCGGAGATCAGAACTGCCCCCACCCTCCTTGCCTTTCGTAAAGTTCTTAAGACCCATCTCTGCCCTCAGGCATGGGGGAACTGAGACATCTCCCCCAGGCCTATACAGTTTATACATGGTATGTTTGTTTGTGTGTATGCTTGCTTTTAATAATGGGGGTTTTAGTGTTTTTTAAATTATTAGATTTGTTCTTACATTGTCTTTGTTATTGTTGTGAGCCGCCCCGAATCTATGGAGAGGGGTGGCATACAAATCTAATAAATAAATAAAATTAATTAATTAATTTTAGGATAAATATCATTTTTTCCCAATAATTTCTGAACAGTTACTTTTGAAACATTAGTTGCAACAGTGAAAAATATTACCATATTTTTCAGAGTATAAGACACATCTTTTTCCTCCCCCAAAAGAAGCTAAAAATTTGGGTGCGTCCTATACTCTGAATGTAGCCTTTTCCGAAGTTATTTTTTTCAGCTCTAACTAGCTGTTAACAATCTTTCCAGATCTTACCTTGCAGGCTCTTTCATTGTTTCTCTCTGCAAAGAATGTTTTCCAAGCCCTTAGTGTGTGGAGCCTTTTTTTCTCATTGCTCTACTGGCTCAGAATGTTTTTTTCCCTGTCCTAACAGAGTGCTAATGACGTTCCCAGCTCTTACCTGCTTGCAAGCTCTTTCACTGTTACTCTCTCTGAATAAGATTTTTTAAAAGTCCTAACCAGGGGATAAAATAATGTGCTGTAGATGACCAGATTAAGGATGCTAGCCAGATGAATATATGGTAGGCAGATATTTTTCCCTATTTTCCTTCCCAAAAACTAAGGTGTGTCTTATACTCCGGTGCATCTTATACTCCAAAATACAGTATGTCTGACTGATTTTTTTTCATTGGGATTGAGCTGGATTATTAATCTTTGTGGGATTTTGTCATGCTTGCTCTGCCTTCAGCATAACTACCCTCAAATATAACATAGCTGACAAATTCAATTTGTATTATTTTCCCCAATATAAAATCCTCAAAAATCAACTGCACAATTTTAGTATCATTTAATGTAATTATTAACTCAACTCACTGTTGAGTTGTGTGATGGTTCTTAATAAGGGTTCCTTAATTGTTCTGTTTTTAAACATTGGATTAGTAGACTGCATTGTATTGTTTGCTGCGAGCCGCTATGAGTCCTCAGAGAGGGGCGGCATACAAATCTATTTATTTATTTATTCATTCATTCATTCATTTATTTATTTGATTTGTATGCCACCCAACTCAGAGAACTCAGAGCGGCTCACAACAAAAACAATACAAATCCAATACTAAAACAATTTAAAATTTAAAACCCTTAATATAAAAAAACAATCAAAGCCGAACTTCCGCGTTCGGCTTCGGGAGACATCTGGGAAGTGGTGCGGCTGTTTTAAAAGGTCGCAGCCGGCCTGGGGGGCTTCCCAGCACTCCCCAAACCCGGGTTCGGGGGGTGCTGGGAAGCCCCCCAGGCCAGCTGCGACCTTTTAAAACAGCCGCGCCGCTTCCCAGCTGTCTCCTGAAGCCGAACGCCAAAGCCGAACTTCCGCGTTCGGCTTCGGGAGACAGCTGGGAAGCCGCGCGGCTGTTTTAAAAGGTGACAGCCGGGCTGGGGGGCTTCCCAGCAACCTCCCGAACCGAACCCGGGGTTCAGAAAAATTTTGCCTCTTCTTACGAACTTTGTTCGAGTTACGAACCGGCATTCGGGAGGCTTCTGGGAAGCCCCGCCGCCCGGCTGTCACCTTTTAAAACAGCCGCGCGGCTTCCCAGCAGTCTCCGAACGCCGGTTCGTAACTCGAAAAAAGTTCGTAAGAAGAGGCAAAATTTTTCTGAACCCCGGGTTCGTATCATGAGTTGTTCGTAAGACGAGCGGTTCGTGTCTTGAGGTACCACTGTACTGTCTTAAATAATCTGAAGGTCATCTGGAGTAATTAATTTTACAACTTGGTTAAACCAAGAGTAAGCAATCTAGGGCAAGCCATGCATCGCCGAGCATCACAACATCCTTGGTTCTTGAGGGGAAAAATTGATGCATAAGATTCACTAGGTAAAGAACTGGTGGCTATGATTTCCCATTGTTGTGTATATAATTTTAAAAAATGACCAACTTAAACTGAATGACCTAAATCACAGGGATGTGCTTATCAGAATAGAGCCATTGTTCTGCATTCTTAACTAACGGATGCCTTTTTTTCAGTTAAGTCAATACATTGTAGAAAGTCCAGAAGGACACTTTGTTACATGAAAGGAGTAAGACTGAAAATATATTCAGCTTCAGCATTCATTTTGGTCGACCTTTTGTTTTCATCTCTCATACCAGCAGGGAAGTGAAAATCCCATTTTCCCAGATAGCACAAGCTGGCTGAGAGAAATCATTTTCTTCATTTTATTTAATTTCTCGAGCAGGACAAGCTAAAGATATAGCCTAGAGGCACCCCGGGGTTCTTTATACGAAGATGCCAATGCTTTAAATTTTCTAAAGAGAAACCTGCAGTAAAATAAAGAAATGTTCCCTCCCTTTCCAACCATAAAATGCACAAGTGGACATTGAAGGAAGCTGAGGTATTGATTACCTGGTTCTTCCTGCATTGTAACAACATGCACAATGTAAAAGGACATGATAGTTGCTATGCTAATTCAAAAGTTATAATTAAAGTGATAGGTTTAGATAGCAAAAAAGGCAATAAAACCATCTTCTAAGGAAAAATATCCAAGTACTACTCCTGGAGATTTTTTAAAATCAGAAACTATTTTAAAATTATTATTAGAGTTGGAAAGACCTTGTAGGTTATCTAGTCCAACCCTGCCTCCCCTTATTCAAAGAGGATTCCCTACACCATTTCAGACAAATGTCCATCCAATCTCCTCTTGAAAGTCTCAAGTGTTGCAGCGCAGACAAGCTGTTCTACTGGTTCATCGCTCTCATCATCAGAAAGTTCCTCCTTATTTCCAGGTTGAATCTCTCTTTGGTCAGCTTCCATTTTATTTATTTATCTATCTATCTATCTATCTATCTATCTATCTATCTATCTATCTATCTATCTATCTATCTATCTATCTATCTAGTTAGTATGCCGCCCCTCTCCATAGACTCGAGGCTGCTCACAACAGTAATAGAACAACAATGTACAATACAAATCTAATAATTAAAACTACAAACCCATAATTAAAAGAAAACATGCACACAACATACCATACATACATTTGTTATTCCTTGTCTGGTCTTGTCTGGTGCTTTGGAAAACAGCTGGATCCTCTCCTCTCTGTGGCAGCCCCTCAAGTCTTGATGCATATGTTGATATTTGCCTGGCTCTTTGTGTATTGTGACATACTAATACAGTATTGTTGGTTTGTTTTCTTGGTTTTAATATTGTTCTTGTGCTGTGGATCACTAGGACATATAGATTATGACTTGCAAAAAGATAGATAAATATGAAAATATGTAATATTTCTTAATATTATTAACCATAGTTAAAGATTGGAAGATATGTAATAGTGGTGAATATCTGTAGCTCACGTGTAGGATGAAGGTGAGGATTCATTCTCCAAGCTTGTTGGTTGCTTTCCAAATGTTTCTTTATCAGACTAAGTAACTTCTTCACCAGAGTTTAGGGCAGGGTCCTCAAACATGGCGATTTTAATACTTGTGGACTTCAACTCCCAGAACTCTCCAGCCAGCTATGCTGTGTTCTTCTGTTTATAATAGCTTCAGGTGTTAGGGTGTCAAGTGAGGGTCTTCTGATGAGTCAGCTGTGAGTTATCAGTGAGTCTTGTGATCTTGTGATAAGGAGATTACCCTTATAAAAAGAAGAACACTGACATCCACTAAACCAGAGGTCTTCAAACTTGGCAACTTTAAGACTTGTGGACTTCAACTTCCAGAATTCTCCAGCCAGTATAGCTTCTTCCTTCTTCTCTTTTGATGGGAATACAAATTGTACCAACTTATGTAATGTATTATTTGGCCATGTTTTACAATGTTTTTAAAAAATTATACCTTACTGTATTAAGATATTGCATTTGATTATTTATTTATTTATTATTTATTAATTAGATTTGTATTCCGCCCCTCTTGGTAGACTTGGGGTGGCTAACAACAGTAAAAAGACAATATGTACAAATCTAATATTAAAAATAATGTAAAAAACCCCAATTTAAGAAACCAATCATACATACAGAAATAACATGCATAAATTTTATAAGCCTAGGGGGAAGGGAATATCTCAATTCCCCCATGCCTGGCGACAGAGGTGGGTTTTAAGGAGCTTACGAAAGGCAAGGAGGGTGGGGGCAACTCTGATATCTGGGGGAAGTTGGTTCCAGAGGGTCGGGGCCACCACAGAGAAGGCTCTTCCCCTGGGTCCCGCCAAACGACATTGTTTAGTCGACGGGACCCGTAGAAGGCCAACTCTGTGGGACCTAACTGGTCGCTGAGATTTGTGCGGCAGAAGACGGTCCCGGAGATATTCTGGTCCGATTAATTATTGGGAGGGTTTCCAATCAACCATAGTTAAGCATTCCATCACTTCCTTACAATGTGTGACCCTTGGCTTCCAGTCTCTCCCCAATCTCACTCTTCTCTATAAACACAAGCCCGTTCGCATTTAATCAATGCGTTCAAATCAGCCTTGAAACGTCATTAGCATGGGAACCTCCATGCAGTTGTAGAATAAACTTGCCCAAACAGCAGGCAGTGGGCTGCTAACCGGAACGCTAAATTGGGCTTGCCGTGGCAGCTTGTGAGTGCTTACGGGGCCAGCGCGATTTTGCTTCTGCACCTGTGTAGATAGCAAAATCGCGCACTGAAATAAAAAGATAGAAGTAAAAACCAAACAAAATATTTTCATCACCTTTGTAAGCTTATTTTACTACCGGTCTATCAGCATTTTGTTGGTTAAAAAATCCTGCCTTAGTCTCATTTCCAGATATCATAAATATTTCAATAAACTGTGGGCCTGAATGTTCTGCTTTGTTTCTCACGGTTAGTGGAAGAGGGGCTGGTCTCTTCGTGTTTAATTATCGAGGTATAATTTATATTCTACTTGCATATGTCTGCCATGTTTCTGAGAGGCCTGTGTATTGTCAATTCAAACAGTAAACAAAGAAGAAGTTAAAATGATTTTGATAATAACAACTTTTATGAAAAGGAGAGAAATGACTGATTATACAGTAGGTGAGCAGTAGAAAGCCAAGCACAATGAAGGAAGTGTACTGTATTAAGTTTGCTGCTAAAAGGATTTTGAAATGAAGTTTCAAACTGAGTCTATTTGAAAGGCAGTCGTTTCTTTTATGGTAGAATTATGCAGTCATTAACCTTCAATAGAGAGTCTTCAAGTCTGAAAAAGATTTAACTATTTATTGCAGCTGGTTAGATGACAGATGCTGTTTTCTTTCTCCTTTTATTCAAAAAACCCTTTGAGGTTGGATAAGATAAAATAGAAAGTGGCGCAAACTCAGCCAGTGAAGATTGTTGCTCAGCTTGGATTGAACCCAGGATTCCCCCACACCCACAACATACTGTCTCCAAAGGGGAGTAAACCCAACTCACTTTTATTTATTTTCTCTCATCTCCCTCAATTTTCAACCTGCAACCAAAGTGATTAGGCTGGAATCAACCTTGCCAATAAAATACACACACTGTACATACATATAATTCAAACATACTAGATTTTTATCTTCATATAGAATAATATTTATTTATTTTATTAATTGGACTTGTATGCCATCCCTCTCCGCTGACTCGGGGCAGCCCACAACAGTCTTCAGAGAGGGGCGGCATACAAATCTAATAAATTATATTATTATTATTATTATTATTATTATTATTATTATTATTATTATTATTATTATTGTTGTTGTTGTTTTGTTGTTATTATTGCTATTGTTATTGTTATTATCAAAAACAATATACAATAAAACATCTGAAATCCAATTAATATAAATAACTAATCTAAAACCATTCTAAAAAGCTTGAAACATTAAAAATTATTCATTCAGATTCAGAGCAAAAACTTACCACATACTCGTTGGCCAGAGGCTAGGATCTAGTGACCCTAAGCCTGGCAGCATAAATAGGTTTTTAGGTTCTTGCAGAAGGCGAGGAGGGTGGGAGCTGTTACGTCCCCGCCCATTTCAGGAAGTGGCCTGGAAACGAGCCGGAGTGACGTGTAACGCCTCGTCCTATTGGTTGTGTTAATTAGGGGTGTGTCAGCCAGGAGCGGGAAGTTATTTAGATGGTGATTGGTTCTTACCTCATGAAGCTGTCAATATATAAGCAATGCTGTTGGTTATGTTGTCGCTCTGTTTCTGAACTTAATAAAGAGTTTATTCCGATTGGAAGTGTCCGACTTTACAGGAGCAGTATGAATCTCTGGGGGGAGGTGATTCCAGAGGGCCGATCCCACACAAAGAAGGCTCTTCCCCTAGGCCCACCAAGTGACTTTGCCTAGTTGATGGGACCTAGAGACCTGGGATTCATGCGACAGGAGGCAATCCCGCAAGTAATCTGGTCCAATGCCATGTAGGGCTTTATAGGTCATAACCAACACTTTGAATCGTGTCCAGAAACCAATTGGCAGCCAGTGCAGTCCTATATAGTATAGCTGATAGTTTCTTCATATGGGCTAACCATACTGTTTTCTTTTTTTCCCCTTTTTTATTTATTTTCAAGGCATTATTACTGGATTTCAGGAAATATGAAAGCTTTATGAATTTTGAAGTCATTGGTTGTTTCCTCTCTCCCTCTTGTGAAGGCTGGATGACTGTCATTTCTATAGGAGCTAAAAAAGATTCTGCTTGAGATATCAACTCTGAACTTCAAGACTAGTTCCTGTATTATAGTAAGAGCCACAGGTAAATTAATCTGCTAGAATGTTTGTACTTTAGAAGCATAGTATTAATTCCGAAAACAGAATTTGTACTCAGCCAGTGAATTGTGGCAGAAATGACTAATCCAGAGTTTTGAGATGAAATGAATAGAATCAGAAAGGCAGAAATAAATAGGTGTTGCGGTGCCTGTCAAGAAAAATGCTACTTTCTTCATGCTCACTCCACTTGGCTGGCTTTGTTCTCAGCATCTTCAAATCTCAGAGATCTAATGAACCAGAGAAGGCAATGATATTTTTCTACTTCAGTAAGGCCAGTGTTTGGAAACCTCTTTCAAAAAAGAAGATAATTCGACTGAGGCCCAACTGTTTGAACAAATGTTTCAGCTTCCCTTTAATGAAAATGTTTTCAGCCTTTCCTAAATTGTTTCAATTTATAGCACCAGTTTCAGAAATATGAGGCCAATCTATGTTTGAATAATACTAAACAATACAAAAGAAACACCAAGTTATATATTGTCGAGAAATTGCAATGGTTAGTTTAAAACTTGTGTACACACACACACACACACACATACACAGTATATACACATGCACACATAGATACATACACACCAATGGTGGGTTTCAAAAAATGTAACTCACAGTTCTGTGGGCATGGCTTGGTCGGCATGGTGAGGCTTGGTGGGTGTGGCAGGGGAAGAATACTGTAAAATTTATTTATTTTTCATTTATTTATTTATTTATTTATTTATTTATTTATTTATTGTTAGAGTTGAAAGGGACCATGAAGGCCATCAAGTTCAACCCCCTGCCCAAGCAGGAACCCTATAGCACACCAGTCAAGTGGCAGTTCAATCTTCTCTTAAAAATGTCCAGAGTGTTGGAGTTCACAACATCCGTTGGTAGGTTGTTCCATTGGTTGATCGCTCTGACCATCAGGAAGTTCCTCCTTATCTCCATGTTGAATCTCTCCTTGGTCAGCTTCCAGCCATTGTTCCTCGTCTGGCCCTCTGGTGCCCTGGAGAATAAAGTGATCCCCTCCTCTCTGTGACATCCCCTCGTATACTTGTAGACTGCTATCATGTCTGCTCTGGCCCTCCTTTTCTCTAGGCTATCCATATCTCTTCGTAAGTCTTGGTTTCCAGTCCCTTAATCACCTTGGTTGCTCTTTTTTGCACCTTCTCCAGAGTGTCAATGTCTCTTTTGAAGTGTGGTGACCAGAACTGAATACAGTACTCCAGGTGTGGTCGGACCTGGGCGCAGTAGAGTGGTATTAACACTTCCCTGGTCTTGGAGTGTATTCCCCTGTTGATGCAGCTTAGGATTGTGTTGGCTTTTTTAGCTGCTGCTGCACATTGTTAGCTCATGTTTAGTTGATTATCCACCAAGACTCCGAGGTCTCTTTCACAGTCGCAAATCTCAATTGCCTCTCCAGTGCAGGAGAAGGTTACTGCAAAATCCCCATTTCCTTCTGATCAGCTGGGACTCAGGAGGCAGAGAATAAATCGGGGTGGAGGTTCCCCAAACTACTCAAAATTTCCACTACTGGTTCTCCAGAACTGGTCAGAACCTGCTGAAACCCACTTCTGATACACACACCCCGTTTCCCTGAAGATCTATCCCAAAGATAAGTCCTAGCATGGTTTTTTACACATGCACCTAATATAAACCCTAATCCCAAAATAAGCCCTACTTAAGAGTCTGTACACTCGGCTGCTTGCCCATTCCATCTGGTTGCTCGCAATGCTGTGGCTACTTGGTGGGATGGTGGTGGAGCTGCCTCACACGCCCCACACCTGCTTACTTCAGGGTCCTGTAGCCAGGCCATCCATGGCTCAACATCTGTGCAGCAGGACCCCATGTGCTCAACAATCCATTTCTTCAACTTGCTCATAGAGTAAGGAGGCCGAGTGGTGTTCTGGTGCTGTGACTGCGAGACAAATCAGATGTCAGGAGTGGATGGCCTGGCTGCACATAAACATGGTGTATGTATGTGTGCTTGTGTGTGTGTGTATACATATATGACGTGAAACAACATGTATGAATGTTCATATGATTCTTCTTATGAATATAAATATTCCAAATATAAATACTATATGAGCAAAAGTATCAATTTTGCATAACAAATAGTATTACAATATTAATATGAAGAAACAATATCTAATTAACTTTGGCATAATAACAGGAATTTCTATAAGTCTACTCTAACAAGTTTCTCATGAGCTTTTAGAAGACCACGGAAATGGCAGCAGCTTTGTAGTGAAGAATGGCCACTTCTGTGACACCCACTATTACATTTTGTGATAAGTGGTGTGTAACCATACTTGTTCAGAATATCAGGGAGAGTCTATTTGGGAAAAGCTGCCCCTGTCCAGAATGTCCTCACTAGAATAGCCAATGGTGAAGAAAGTTCAACAGTATTGAACACCACAGATTCCTCATTTGTGTCCTAGTTAGGACATTTTTGCAGCATAGTCTTGTGTGTTTTATTTTCCTTGCACTTAATTTGTGGGTGTGGTTGCCCCATCAATTATACCTTTGTTTTACAAGCAAATTAGATCAATACAGCCATTTAGCAAACTATGGTCTAAGAATATATTGCCTTAAAATTTATGCATGAATACACTGGACATAAATATCCACAAGACACAATATGCATCATAATGCCAAAATGCAAAGGACACTGCTTATAATTTCGTATCATGCCATTATTGTTTCCACTGGACAATTCTTTGCATGTACTTGGTCTACATCTTTATTTTAAAAAACCCATTCAATAAACAATGTGCTTGGCAACATATATGGCCAATGTTCCTCCAATTTCTCCCAGGATGTCCTCTTTCTGTGTTCTAAGTTTCACGTGGAAGTAATTTAATGCAATTAGGAAATAGAATGGATGATGTTACTCTGTTTGGCAATAAACTTTTGATTAGCAAAGACAACTACGGAATGTCAGGAAGTATTCAAGGATAAGAAAGACAATTAGTTGAGTCTAGTGGTTAAGGCACCAGACTAGAAACCAGGAGACTGAGATTTGCCATTTTAGACATGAAGCTTGGTTGGGTGACTTTGGACCAATGGTGGGTTGCTCCCGGTTTAGACCAATTCTTAGAAACATTAGCTTTGGCAGTGGGAGGCTCCACCCACTTGCCGGGAATGCTTCTGTGCATGAGCAAAATTATTTACAACCCACCACTGCTTTGGACCAATCACTTTTTCTAAGTACAACTTACCTTAAAGGGTTATGGGTGTGGGGAAAATAGGAGGAGGAAGGAATACTAGGTAAATTTATTACCTTGAATTATTTAATAAATGATAAAGGTGAGATACAATAAATAAAAAAATAAAAAATACTCTCCCTAGCAGTGTTCCCTCTAATTTTTTTTTTTTGGGAGGGGGAAGTATATTGTCTGAGCGGCAGTCCCTTCGGGACTGGGCGGCACAGAAATAATAAATAAATAAATAAATAAATAAATAAATAAATAAATAAACAAACAAACAAACAAACAAACAAACAAACAAATAAATAAAAAACCCACCCTGTTTTGCCTCAGAGAATTTCAAAATAAAATACTGTACTGTGTGTCTATAACAGTGAGCTCATAATAGGGCAACTCTATCAATATCAAAATGCCACTTAAATAGTTGAGCTAGTTTCAAACTAGATTTTGATTTTTTTTCTCTCTTCCTTACTCACATTCTTTTTCTTTCTCTTTTCCTTCCTCTCTTTTTTCTATCTGTTTCTCTCTCTTCCTCTCTTCCTCTCTCTCTCCTTCCCTCTCACTCTTTCCCTCTCGGCTTCTGGGCAGGTTTGGAAAACTCTGAGTTGATGATGATTTTTAAGTGAGCGATTGCTCACTGCTCAGCTTAGAGGGAACTATGCTCCGTAGATTAACCTTCCCCAATCTGATATTTTTCCCATTTGTTGCAACTAGAATCATAGCCAAGAGGACTTCTAAACACATATAGATAGGTATACTCTGAGAAGCTTCCTTAAAATCCGTGTTAGCCACAGATACCCTACTGTTTTTAGTTTCTATATTCTATGAGCCTTTAAAAGTCTTTAATATGTTAAATTCAATGTTATGGTTACACTTAAAGATGATTTTATTGTTAGCATTTGTATTATTTTATGCCATGTCAGCATGTCTACTTTTTTATATTGCATATTTCCATCTTATTGGGATTTTATTGTATTATGTTTTGTGTTAAATTATATCCATAAAAATAGTTTATGATGCATGCAATAAGTAAAAGCATAATAAATGATGCTTGTATTTTCTATCTACAGTTCTGTGCCATTTAACAGAAACTCCCAGCAATTTCAATAATAAAACCTAGAAGATTTAGTGCTGCATTCATTGTGGCTTTAGCAAAGACATGGGTGACTTCTGATCTCCCATTTGTTTGCCAATGGAATAAAAGGAACTGAAATTAAAAATATTGTGAGATATAAAATTTGCTTACCCATTGGCCTATTCTGGCAACAATTTAAAGTTGCTTTATACTATTACTATAAATTTGCTGGCAGCCAGTGAAGAACTACTCAGGAGAACATGGGCTAGATTTGCTATTAACGTCTACTTTGCAAAGCATCAATAATTCATCCTCATTGCACCTATGAATAAGCATCTCCACTTCTCTTGAGGGTAACCAGAGCCCTCTTGGGTTTAAAAGACTAAAGGGTATATCTATAGGGCTGTATGGAAGATTTTGAAGAGCAATTGTTTGAGAAAATCACTTGGATTTTCTCCCAATTACATACTGTAGAGAAGCGAAAAACTGCAGGAAATTGAGAAAATGGTTACAAGAAAACATGTATAGCAATTGAATTTACGCTAGAATTCTTTTTATTAGGCGTTATTAGAGGATCGTATGTTAAAAATGTAAAATATCTAATACTATACGTTGTCACAGCTGCAAGAATTGCTTAAAATGGAAGAACTCACAAATACCTGATGATAAGGAAATAATCAAAAAAATATATGGAGTTAATCAAAAGGACTCTGATTATTAATCAATCTGGACAAAGTGGTACAAACGGACACAAAAGAGAAATGCAAATTCACAGTAAGAGATGGAACATTACAAAGAATTATATGTACAAATGTATAAATATAAATATGGTCATGGCTTACAAGTGGAACACTCAAAAAGGAGACAGAAGGACTAATACTGGCGCCACAAGAACAGGCCATTAGAACAAATGCTGTCAAAGCCAGAATTGAAAAATCAACAGACTATCCAAAGTGTAGGCTCTGTAAAGAAACTGCCCCAGAACCGAACTCAACATAGACAAAAGCACAGTGAGGGACTACCTGAGGGAACTCAACGAATACAAATCACCAGGGCCAGACGGACTTCACCCCAAAGTCCTAAAAGAATTGGCAGACACCATAGCGGAACCACTCCTCCTCATCTACCAAATATCCTGGATCACTGGAGACCTACCGGAAGACTGGAGCTGACGTAGTCCCCATCCACAAAAAAGGCAAAAAGACCGACCCAGGTAACTACAGACCAATCAGTCTGACCTCTATACCTGGAAAAATACTGGAGAAAATAATCAAAAAACAACTTACCCACTTCCTAGAAACAAACAAGATCATATCCAATAGCCAGCACGGATTCATCAGAAACAAATCATGCCAAACCAATCTCATATCATTTTTCAACACCATAACCAAGTCAGTTGACCAACGCAACTCAGTGGACCTCATATACTTGGACTTCAGTAAGGCTTTCGATAAAGTCGACCACAATCTCCTAATCCACAAACTAGAAAAAAATGGAGTAGATTACTACACATGTAGATGGATAAACAGTTGGCTGACCAACCGCACCCAACGAGTTGTCCTCAACCGCACCAAATCCACATGGAAAAAAGTAGACAGTGGAGTACCACAGGGCTCTGTCCTGGGTCCTGTACTCTTTAACATCTTCATCAACGACCTGGACGAGGGAATAAAAGGGGAACTAATAAAATTTGCAGATGACACCAAGCTGGCGGGGGTAGCCAACACCCTTGAGGACAGGCTCAGAGTACAAGAAGACCTAGACAGACTATCACAGTGGGCCCATACCAACAAAATGAGGTTCAACACCGACAAATGCAGAGTCCTCCACCTCAGCAAAAAGAACCCTAGACATACATACAGCCTGGGAGATACCCCACTCAGCAGTAGTGACTGCGAAAGAGATCTTGGAGTCTTGGGGGACAATCAACTAAACATGAGTCAGCAATGTGCAGCAGCAGCCAAAAAAGCCAACTCAATCCTAAGCTGCATCAACAGAGGAATACGCTCCAAGACCAGGGAAGTACTAATACCACTCTACTATGCCCTGGTCAGACCCCACCTGGAGTACTGCATCCAATTCTGGTCACCTCACTACAAAAAAGACATCGAAACTCTGGAGAAGGTGCAAAAAAGAGCAACCAAAATGATTAGGGGACTCGAAACCAAGACTTACGAAGAGAGATTGAGAGAACTGGGCATGGACAGCCTAGAAAAAAGAAGGTCTAGAGGGGACATGATAGCAGTTTACAGATACTTGAGGGGTTGCCACGGTGAGGAGGGGGTCTCTTTATTCCCCAGGGCACCAGAGGGCCGGACGAGGAACAATGGTTGGAAGCTGACCAAGGAGAGATTCAACCTGGAAATAAGGAAGAACTTCCTGACGGTCAGAGCGATCAACCAATGGAACTGCCTGCCAGGGAGGTGGTGAACTCCCCAACTCTGGACACCTTCAAGAGGAGATTGGACTTCCATTTGGCTGGGGTGCTGTAGGGTTTCCTGCTCAGGCAGGGGGTTGGACTCGATGACCTAACGGTCCCTTTCAACTCTATTAATAATTAAAAAAAAACATATGAAACAATCGATCACATACTCAGCTGCTGCAAAAAGATCGCACAGACTGACTACAAGCATAGACACGATGCTGTGGCACAGATGATCCACTGGAATTTGTGTCAGAACTACCATCTACTAGTGGCAAAGAATTGGTGGGATCATAAGCCTGAAAAAGTGGTCAAAAATGAGCAAGCAAAAGTACTATGGGACTTCCGACTTCAGACTGACCGAATTCTGAAGCATAACACACCAGACATCCTGACTGTGGAGAAAAAGAAAGCATGGATCATCTACGGAGACGGGTGGCATACAAATCCAATAAATAAATAAATCTCAGGAGACAGCAGAATTGAGGAGAAGCAGCTAGAGAAATTTGTGAAATACGAAGATCTAAAAATCGAGCTGCAACGACTCTGGCATAAGCCAGTGAAAGTGGTCCCAGTGGTCCTTGGCACACTGGGCGCAGTGCCAAAGGATCTCAGCGGACATTTGAAAACCATCGGAATTGACAAAATCTCCATCTGTCAATTGCAAAAGGCCGCTTTACTGGGATCGGCAAACATAATTCTCCACTACATTACGCAGTCCTAGGTGCTTGGGAAGCCCCCGACTGGTGATGAAATACAAAATCCAGCATAGTGATCTCGTTTGCTTTGTTGTATTGACATAACAACAACAACAACAACAACAACAATAACATATCTTTTTACAGACTTTATTCCTTTTTAAAGAAAAATAGGCTAATTGTACCGAATGAAGGGTGAAACTGTGTCAAGTACTATCATTTATAGAAGACATCAGTGCCACTGATGTCAACAAGATCAGACAAATAATCTTTTTAGTGGATTTTGCTATATAAGTATGCAGGCTTTTCAGCAGTTTCCATTTGAACTTCATTTTTTCTCTCCAAAGTGAAATCATGCTTGGAAAGTATCTTACATTGACATAATAGCCAATAGAATGCAATCCTTTTTTCTCAATTGAGTTTACATTGGCTTGTCGTCTGCTCACCTTCTGCTGAACAATTTATTGACATATGCTAAGCAAATCATTGCAGAGATTAACCATCTGTGGCCATTATAGTGATTCTGTCATTTTTTATGAGAGAAGGCTATTGATTATTGTACTTCCACCTCCATATTAATAGTAGGTTCAGTGAGAAAAGGTAAAATTAGAACAAGGTTCCTATTTGAATCTGTTTTTGAATGCGTCCAGAACAGATTTTGTTTATTTACTTATAATAATCACTTTAAAATGCCAACATTATTCCTGTTGTTGAAACTGAATTCATTAACAGCCACTTTTGATGATGGGGAAAATATTAAATACTACTTATATCTTAAGTGCTAAGTACTTACAGAATTTTTATAAAATTCTGAATTATAAAGATTGTAAAAGGAAAACCAGCTCATATAAACTCTATTACAAATATCTCCCTCCAAAGACTATGATGATGGTATCATTATAAATTTATTAATTGCATATACTGTATTTAAATTTCTGAAATCTAAACTGTTTCAGGATGGTTTTGCTTAGGAATCATTTATTTTTCATTTCAAACTTTCTCAATCATTTCCAAATCTGCCCTATTATTGTGAATGTAACCTGATTTTAAATCTATTCCTAGTAAAACAACACAAAATGTATTCCTAAAAAAAATGTGAGTACAAATATGAGGTTCCTTTTTCTGTGTGGTGAGAGAACGAGACATCTGGGGCACATGAGGATGATCTCTTGTCCTCATTTTATCCACAAAGTTACAAAAAAAATAATCTCTTTAACTCATTATCTGTGGAGATTCTAGGTCACCCAGGTCATGGTTGTTCCAAAGGTGTTTTTTCAAGAGACAATTGGACTTTTTTTTTCTTTGAAGATGTTTCACGTCTCATCCAAAAAGCTTCTTCGTCTCTGACTGGATGGTGGGGAATTGAAAGAGTTATATTCCTTACAGACCCCTGGTCATTTGTATTCTTTTAGAGTCAATGAGGCCACTTGGAGGGTCACCTAAGTAGTGCAAATGCCGCTTGGCGGGACCCAGGGGAAGAGCCTTCTCTGTGGCGGCCCCGGCCCTCTGGAACCAACTCCCCCCAGAGATTAGAATTGCCCCCACCCTCCTTGCCTTTCACAAGCTACTTAAAACCCACCTCTGCCACCAGGCATGGGGGAATTAAGATTCCTTCTCCCCCTAGGCCTTTACAATTGTATGTATGGTATGTTTGTATGTATGTTTGGTTTTTTATATTAAGGGTTTTTTAAAAAAAATTGCTTTTAGTATTGGATTATTACTGTACAGTATATTGTTTATGATTGCTGTTAGCTGCCCCGAGTTTTCGGAGAGGGGCGGCATATAAATCCAATAAAGCTAAAATAAACTAAACTAAACATATCTCTTCCCCTCTTGAGAGAGGATTGTTCAATTTTGACATAGATGGCTTCTTTGACCCTCTTTCAAACCAGTGGTCTTCTCTGTCCAAAATGTCATCTACTGTTCCCCCCCCCCCATCTTTGTTGTCTTATTAGTGCCACTTCTACAGAGACATCATCAATTCATCCTGCCTCGCCAAGAAGTCCCCTAACTACATTGAAATATAGAAGAGATTGACTTTATTATTCCAAAGAGTTCAGTAACAGGTAATAAATAGGTGCTAAGACATAATCATTTCAATAGAGTGGGATAGTTGATAGCCTCCGTTGTAATTGGAACAAGGAAACACATGAAGCAAGACATAATGAAGTTGTGAAGAAATTAATTATTTGCTGCTTCTTTACAGAGACATTACTATGTGCTACCATAAAGACCAAAGGGGCCATGTATTATTATTTTTTTGATCAGGCTAGGACTGTTTATAAAGCCAGATAGCTTAGCATTAAATAAATAAATAAATAAGATCAGATTTTATAAATGGCATGCTGAAATATCCTTCAGCTTTGTTACACTAGCCATATTTGAAAAGAATTTGGTTTATGTAACTTGGTATGGTTTCTTTGGCTTTGTTAGAAGTAAGCAAAACAGATTAAGACTATACACAGAAAGAACCACGTGTTGCTTTTTCTATTCAGAAAAATTCAAATCCAGGAAATAAAAGCACCTGGTTATAATTTACCACAATTTTCTTTGGCTAAGCTGGGCTGCTAGTACTGTAAACTTTTGCTCTATTGAATTTTTTTCATTAACTCTTTCAGTGTTTTAAATTGGGGTATTTTAATCTGCAGCAATATATGTAATATAGAAACTGAAAACAGTGTTAATGGTACAAGGTCTGGAATGGAATGGAATGGAGTGGAATGGAGTGGAATGGAATAGAATAGAATAGAATAATAGAATGGAATAGAATGGAATAGAATGGAATAGAATAGAATAGAACAGAATAGAATTCTTTATTGGCCAAGTGTGATTGGACACCCAAGGAATTTGTCTTGGTGCATATGCTCTCAGTGTACATAAAAGAAAAGGATACATTTGTCAAGAATCATGTGGTACAACACTTAATGATTGTCACAGGGAGCTAACATGTTCTCCAAACAACATACTGAACAGTATGAAACAGAATTTGTTTATATAGCTTTCTTGGTGTGGGGTTGGGGGTGGTATAGTATTCTAATCAGATTTATTATTGTTTTAGCCTGATTATAACCTGTTATCACATTTATATTATTTGCTATGAAAAGTGCATTATTATTCACACACAAAGATTATGATTATTATTATTATTATTATTATTATTATTATTATTATTATTATTATTATTATTTGTCAAGTTCATATTTGTAAAATACATAGATACAACATTGTTTATATACATAAGATGGGTATCGATAAGAAGAAACATTTGGATAGGGATGATAGGCACACTGGTGTGTTTATGCACGCCCCTTACTGACCTCTTAGGAATCAGGTGAGGTCAACAGTGGATAATTATTTATAAAGTTGTAGAAGGTGCGGTTGGATTTTGTGAGCAGAAAGTTTTCCTCTTATTTGCTGTGATATTTGGAGCATTCCATCTTTATTTGATGGCATACATTTTTGTAATGGTTTTTAACGTTAGCTACATAGCCTGCTTTGTTTCTTCGCCAGAGGGATTTTTGGAGGGGATTGTAGCTTCCTTATGATATGGGTAGTTTGTTTTTCTTGGTTATGGTGCTTATTAAAGGTATGTGTAGTCTAATAGTTCTTTTGACTTAGGGCAAGAATATGTTATAGAGGTCATCAGCAGTGTTACAGCCAGAGAATTGAGTTTGCCAATCAAGAGTTGAGAGGTTAGCACCTATGAGTTCATAGTTGTATTTTTTAAAGTTGTACTTGGGTGCCCCATTATTAAAGTGATTCTTGCAATGGTGTAGAGTAAGCTGGTCTATCATGCTGTGGTCACTTTGGAAAAGGGTTCTTTTATTTGTAATCCATAAATTGCACTTTTGCTGTTGCAGAATATGAGGTGAAGGCAGTTGTTGAGTCTAGTATTGTTCATTACTAGTTGGTCAAGTCCTAGATTTGTAACAGCATTGTATGCTGTTGTACGGATTGGTTCAATTGTGCAGTATGTTGAGGTCTCCAGGAAAGATAAAGGGATATGGGCAGGAGGCTGTCCATGTTAGCAATGATGTTAATTTGTTCACATGTGTGATGTTGTAATCTGAGGCTCTGTAACAAAATCGGAAGCGAAGTGTGGTATAGAAAGATCACAAACAAGGACACAGATGGAAGGGTGAGATCATGTGTAACTTGGATATTTTTTAGGTTTAGTGTCTTTTTGTAGAATATAACTACGATGCCTACTCTGCGGGTTTCATGATCAGATGGGAAGACAAGTTAGTTTCTTGCTGTGATGATGGACTCAGGGAGGGATGCATTTAGCCATGTTTCACAGACAAAATTAATGTTGAAAGTTTCAGTAATAGTAATAGGAATTCAGGCATTTTGTTAACTATGCTTCTTAAATTGATTAGTTTGCATTTGAGATTAGTATTGGATTGGATTGGGGAAGTAAGGGGCATGTTTACCTAGTCTTGGACGGTGGTGTGTGGAATGCTGTTTCATTGTTGCGGGATGTTGGATCTTGTGGGATGTTCTGGGATGGATTGTAGGTCTTGTTCGCCACGGTAATTTATTTCACCTAGATCTAGTTGTCTTTTGAGTTCCGCATGGAGTTCACAGGAGCGGATGCATTATAAAAGAGATAGAGCTGATCTAGATCTAAATTTGCTGTGATTGGCATTGTTGCTAGCAATGGAGTTTATAGTGTGGATAAATTTGCTGGACTCTTACAAACCACTTTGCAGAATCGGGGGGCCATTGAGCTAACATTATTCTTTTGCTCAGGGCCATCTCTGGAAACTTTGATGATTTCTTCGGGGTTAATGGTTTGTATATGATGGTTGCAGCTGATGTTGCATACTATATTGATGTCAGGCTCATTGTTTTCTTCTGGTCCAAGTAAGATAATAGCTAAAGAGATTCATCAGGGCAAATGAGTAATTTCCAATCATCTTCTTTAATCCTATCTTAAATCAAGTGGAATAAAATATATTTATTTTATAATATTTTGAAAAAAGTAAAGTTCATTCTTAAATCCAGGCTGCAAAACTCCAAGTATCACTAGATGACAGAAAAATTGTTCTGTTTGCCTGGAGTTTTGCAGCCGAAATGCAAAGACGCAAAGTCATGTAGCCATTTACAATTGCTTGCTAGTATGAACCAACATTTTAAACTTTATTATTAAGAAGCCACAGTTGTTACTTCCTTATGAATTTCTTACATATAAACATTTGATCAGATCAAATACAAATCATGCATACCCATACAAATAGTTTTATTTTGTGGAGGAGTAAAGCTGGACATCAGACTTACTGAAAATTGTAGGAATTCTTTCTCCAAGCAGAAATTATTGTTGGCAATATCATTTTTAATAGAATGAATTCTATTTGTCCAGGAGGTGGAAACTATGTCAAATATTTTTTCTAGGTGATGGATATTTAATCTTTTCCTTGATGTTTAGCACTGATTAAAGACAAGAGTTGGTATTATTTTAGATAAATAGATTTGTTTCTAACATCATTGCTTTTGTGGGATACCAAGGTGTTGATAGCTCTAAATTAGTGTTTTTTCAACCTTGGCAATTTTAAGATATATGAACTTTAGATCCTCCAAAATTCGCCAGACATCAAGCTGGACTTCATGATGGATGAGGAATTCTGGAAGTTAAAGCCCACATATTTTAAAGTTGCTATGGTTAAAAAAATATCTGTATCATATTCAATGTTCATGGTTGCTTGGCCTTACAGAATCATTTGTAAAAAATTGTTGATCATGAATCTAGTAATAATGGAACCTTTAACTTATACACCATAACAAGCAATCTTACTTACATTTGTTGATCATGAATCTAGTAATAATGGAACCTTTAACTTATACACCATAACAAGCAATCTTACTAGGGAGTGTTTCCAGGTGGTTGTTGCCCCTTTGATTGTTTATCTCAAATCTTTTCAGTGAAATAGTACAGAAGGGTAGTTTGCATTACTACCACCCATCCTTTTAAAATTTTTAAAAAAACCCAACAACTTATAATAAAACAAATTGACTCCCTTTAGACAGGGGTGTGTGTGTGTGTGTGTGTGTGTGTGTGTGTGTGTGTATATATATGTATGGCTAGCTGATGAGGCCAAAATAAGGCTGAAATAGATCTATCCTAGTCTCCCTTAATTTTCAAATTCAGCAAAAAAGCATGTGACACACACACACACACATATATATATATATATATATATATATATATATATATATATATATATATATATATATATAAGAATAATCATGGAAGCCATCGAGATAGAAAAACATCCCCAAAATATGAACAAGCGGGATGATACCTCCCCCCTACCAGACATCTGGAAACCAGCCCTCAAATGTATCCCACCCATAGAAACTGAAACCAGACTCAGAACACACATTGCAAAACAATCAAGTAGCCTGCAAGCTCCAACTACTCAGGATATCACGCCTAATCTACAACCATTAACTAATCAGCATACCTCAGTTACATCAACGACCCCAGGTGTTACCCCACTGACTCACCAGGAAGTTTCTACACAGCAGGCAATTGCTGAGCCATCAAACCACACCCAGCCACCAGTATTTATAGAAGGAAGGCAGCTCAGGTCTCGCTGTGTTCACCCTAGAACAAGGACAGAAACACCAGCCTGAAGATGACGAGTGGGACCTCGTCGAAACGTCGCCAGAAATTTCCAAATCCTACATGGGAAGAAACCCAAATATACCAAGACCATCATATATATATACTGTATATATAAAATCCTCTGTACATATGAATTATCATAGGTTGATCATGTATCTGTCATTTCAACATAAGATTTCATTTAAACAAAGACATTTAAAAAAACCTAGAGCCAAAGTCTGTGCACACTTCAAAACTAATTCAGAAGATGTACTTTGAACCTGATATTAATATGGCATGCGGGTGTCAAACTTGTGACATCATGTTGTCACATGACATATTGTGAGTTTTTTCCTCCACTAAACCAGGTTGGGAATGGTCAGCACGTTACGCTTCTGGCCCATAAGCTGGGAGTTTGACATCCTGGCAGAGCACTTCCTTGCTATTCATTAAAACAGCTGCAGCTTTGTCAAAGCTTTCTTGTAAACTGGGGGGGGAAATGCAGCTGCTTTAAAGAGTCAACTTGTTATAAAGCAGATTTTTTAGGCTCACATGAGAGGCTGAAAAATTAGGCTGCTTTAACCAAGATCATTAATCTGTTGTAATTCTGTTCACATAATTTCTCAAGCCATTTGCTAAATCATTTTCAAAGTATTACGGTCTTGATACAGTTAGATTGGCAAGATGATTCATCTTTTGCATCAGCATGGATAAAACAAATCAGCGGCTGGAGAATGGTTTTTTGTTTTATAAAACGTCCCAAAATAATCACAACATCATGGTTAAAGTCCCACTACTTTTGTATGTCCATCAATGTCACATACATACGAAGTGGTATGACTCTGACCATGTTATTTTGACTAATATTTTGCATTCCCCCCCCCTCCCTTATGATTGTAATAAAACACTATTTAAAGATAATAAAATACTATTCAAATTGTGTGGCAACATTCATAAATCATGACAGGAAGCTATTGCCTGAGGGCCTTTTTTTTGTTCCTGAGAAGTAGAAGATTGAAAAACAGTCAAGTCTAAGGATTTGTGAAGTGCAGATCTGTTGTAAATATATATTTAGATTTATATATATCATTATCTGGACTGTTTCCCACATCTTTCAAAAACTGAGGACAAAATGCTCTATGTAAATTCTTCCAAAATATGTGGTATTTCTAATTTTGACATACAAAAGCTGATACTCACTAGTAAAGGTGATACTCACTAGCAAGTCAAATTCTCTGAATTATGTATGAACTTTACAGGTATTCCGCAACTTATGACCCAATGACAGTTGAGGTGCAAATTTCTATAAGCAAGGCAGTTGTTAGGTGACTTTTTCCCCTTTAATGACCATAAATGTTAAGTGAATCACTTCAGTTATGATATGAATCATGCATTCTTAAACATATTAGGAGAGATGAAGCAGATTACTGAGAAAAAGAAGCAGGTTTATTGATACTGATATTGATATATTTTATATTATTTCATATTTCACATTTCACATTTCACATTTCACATTTCACATTTCATATTTCATATATTTCATATATTTTATATATTTTATATTTATTTAGTGCAGGCAATGCACTAGGGTCAGTAGACTAGGGGTAGACTTACCTCACACTTGGGAGGCTGAGAATTCAATTCCAGAGCATAAAGAGTAAGTACCTGCTGTGAACTTTGCAGAGGGGTCAGAAAGATCCAGTAAATGCATAGCTGACTCCAGCCCGATAAAAAGGATTAAAGGATCATAAATGGGGGAAATTATTTATTTCATATCCCACCTTCATTAGTTTTACAAATAATCACAAGGAAAAAGAATATATTAAATTGGTGAAAAGGTAACTATGTTTCAATGAATAGATTTATTTAAATGTACTAAATGAATATGTATATGTAGATTTGTGTCAAATTTAATTATTTAAATATAATTTAAGTACTTAAATCATAGCTATATCCAATTGAATATAAAAACACACCATAAATAACCACACCACCTCCTCTGAGAGAGATGGGCAGTTAAGAACTGTGAAATAAACAAACAATTAAATCCTCTGCAACAGGTGACAAAATAATTTTGGGAAGAGTTCTTAGTAAAATATGAGTAACTGAAGACAGCTCATTTGAGTCTGAACTACATAGAACCCACTTCCTGTTCTTGAATCAGTTTAAAATGTCAATGCAATAACTCAAAACTGTGAAACTGGCACATAGATTATCCAGGATGCCCAGTTGCCAAAAGAGCTGCTGAGAAGTTTGCAGCTGCATGAGCCTTGACTCAGTTAGTTGGGATTTTCCATTTTCAGTAGGGGAAAAAATCAGACTGTTATAACAATACAAATATTATTTCTTAAAATAATCACTATCAAAAATACTGCTGAACTATCAGTCACCTAAGTGTTATTTATTTATTTATTTATTTATTTATTTATTTATTTATTTATTTATTTATTTATTTATTTATTTATTTACTTACTTATTTACTTATTTACTTATTTACTTATTTACTTATTTACTTACTTACTTACATACTTACTTACTTACTTACTTACTTACTTACTTACTTACTTACTTATTTATTTATTTATTGGATTTGTATGCCGCCCCTCTCCGCAGACTCGGGGCGGCTGTTCCAATGGTTCATTGCTCTCACCGTCAGAAAGTTCCTCCTTATTTCCAGGTTGAATCTCTCTTTGGTCAGCTTCCTTTTGAAAAAAATTTATTTATTTATTTATTTATTTATTTATTTATTTATTTATTTATTTATTTATTTATTTAGTTAGTTAGTTAGTTAGTTAGTTAGTTAGTTAGTTAGTTAGTTAGTTAGTTAGTTAGTATGCCGCCCCTCTCTGTAGACTCGAGGCGGCTCACAACAGTAATAGAAAAACAATGTACAATACAAATCTAATAATTAAAACTAAAAACCCATAATTAAAAGAAAACATGCACACAACATACCATACATACATTTGTATGCCCCCCCTCTCCGCAGACTGGGGGTGTAAAACTTTAATAAATAAAATAATATTGATACATTTAAAAAGTTCAGTTGAGAAGAAATGCAACATAAAATGATATTTTAAAACTGTATCAAGTAACAGGAAAAATTATGTAGGCCAAACGGAATACTTCTGTTATTCAATAATATAAAAACTGTTCAAAAGCCAAAGGGTGATAACATTTAATAATTACTAATAGACAATCAAATTACCATATTCTTTTCATTGTATGCATAAAGTTGCTTTGCACTATAGACATTTAAGTAAAATACTACAATTTTTACCTTTGCACAACTGTACAAGTATTTAACAGAAACATTCTATCTATCTATCCAATATCATATGACTCCAAAAATGATTCTGGGTGCTTCACAAAATTAAAAACCAAAAAATTAATATCATATAAAAACCCACATATAATCAAGCGGGGGGAAAACCTTTTTTTCATATTAGACATAACTAGAGGGCTTGCCAGATATCTAACCCTAGTTCTTAAGCAAGAGCCATGGTTTTAGATAGAGTGAGGATACAGTGAAGACCCAACAAATTTCCAGGGGTACAGACCAAGCATGACATCAGAGACCATCCACTTCCTGGGTCCACTTGCTATGACATTGTTTATCCAATGAGACCTGTGTTGGGATTCAATTTTTTTTACTACCATTTCTGTGGGTGTGGCTTGATGGGCATGGCATGGCTTAGTGAGAGTGTCAGGGGAAAGATACTGTAAAATCTCCATTCCCACCCAACTCCAGGGGAAGGATACTGCAAAAAGATATTTGTTTATTTGTTTGTTTTGTCAACATATTGGTGGTACAGTGATCCCTCGATTTGCGCGTTCTCGATTAGCGCGAAACGCTGCAACGCGGTTTTTCAAAAAATATTAATTAAAAAAATAAAATATTAAAAAATAAAAAATAAGTCCACGCTAGTTCTCTCTCTCTTTCTCTCCCTGTTGCCGGCGTGGTATATGAGAGAGAAAGAGAGAGGCAGAGGTCGGGCGCATTACCGGGAGGTGGAGGCGGCGTGGGGACGCTGGGTGCCGGGGACTCCGAGGAGGGGGTGGACGTCTGTTCCCTGAATGGAGACCGCCGGCCGCTCAATCGGGCCGGCAGGGAACAGAATGGAGCCTTCCGCGGCGGGGCTGGTAAGGGGGGGCTGGTAAGAGGGGGGAGCCTTCCGCGGCGGGGCTGGTAAGAGGGGGGAGCCGAGCCCAGCCCCGTGGCATTCGCTTTCCTCCCGCCGGCAGCCGACTGATCGTGGGCTCCTTCGCAACCTCGGAGAGCTTCCTGGTTTTCGTGAGCTTTCATGCCCTGGAAGCTCTCCGAGGTTGCGAAGGAGCCCACGATCAGTCTCGGCTGCGGGTGGGAGGAAGGCGAATCCCCCGTGGGCTCCGTTACATCTTCCGCTGCCAGCCAGGCCATGCTGGCGGCAGCGGAACAATCGCTGGCTGTGTTCCTAGGAAAAGTGCTGGGGATTGAGGCAAGACAGACCTTCTGCTCCTCACCAGCACTTCTCCTAGGAACAAAGGGGGGCGAAGGGGCGAGGGGGCGGAGAGAGAACGGGAAGCTCAGCATTCCGTCAGCCGCAGCGCTGGCTGTCAACTTTTCTTTTTAAAACTGGGCAGGAGCTGACTTGCCTCCCCAGTGCTAAAAAGAAAAGTTGACAGCCAGCGCTGCGACTGACGGAATGCTGAGCCTCCCGTTCTCCCCCACCTCGCCCCTTCCGGTTTCGGTGTTCGGCAACGGAGTCCGGCGCTGGGGCCATGCGGGGCCGCTCATCCAGGGGGGCGTGTGTGGACTGGCAAGCGGCAAGTGATCTGGCGGGAAGACCAAGGGAAGGTTCCTTCAGCCGCCCAACACCTGATCCGCTCCGCAGCGCGGCAGCAGCGAGGAGCCGAAGATGGGGTTTCCCCTTTGTCTTTACCCCATCTTCGGCTCCGCACTGCGGAGCAGATCAGCTGTTGGGCGGCTGAAGGAATCTTCCCTTGGTCTTCCCCGCCGCCCACACGCAAACTCCACCATCTGCGCATGTGCGGCCATGAAAAAAATGGCGCACATGCGCAGATGGTGGTTTTACTTCCGCATCCAATATAACGCGGAAATCGGTTAGCGCGGGAGGTCTTGGAACGTAACCCCCGCGCTAACCGAGAGATCACTGTATACAAAGATATAATAATATTCACATACATGATACTAGTAAAAAAGAAACATTAGGACAGGGTACAGAAGGCACGCGGGTGCACTTATGCACGCCCCTTACTGACCTCTTAGGAATCGGGAGAGATCAACAGTGGATAGTCTAAAGGGTAAAGTTTTAGGGGTTAGATGATGATACTACAGAGTTTGGTAGTGAGTTCGATGCATCAACTACTCAGTTACTAAAGTTGTATTTCCTGCAGTCGAATTTAGAGCGGTTTACATTAAGTTTGTATCTGTTGTGTGCTCGTGTATTGTTGTTGCTGAAGCTGAAGTAGTGGTTGACAGGAAGGACATTGTAGCAGATGATTTTATGGGCTATGCTTAGATCATGTTTAATTCTAAGCTTTCTAAACCTGGATTGTAAGTCTAGTTATGTAGGGTATTCTGTTTAGTGTGGAGGAGTGGAGGGCTCTTCTAGTGAAGTATCTCTGGACATTCCCTTTCCACTCCATTCCCTTGCCACTACTACTTCCCTTCCCACTGCAATATCTTCATTTCCTCCTGATCAGCTGGGAGTGGGAGACAGAGAATAGATGGGGCGGGGCCAGTCTCCAAACCAATCAAAATTTCTCCAGAATTGGTCAGAATCTGCTGAGGCTCATCTCTGAAATCTACCTTTTCTTACTATATAAGACAAACAGATAATATGGAATATGGAAAATCTCTCAGATAAACAGGACGTACCATATGTAAAGATTTATAACTAATAACCAACACCTTGAACTGCACCTTACTGGTAATCAGTACAATTCATGTCAAACCTGTTTAATAGGCATTGGGAGCCTACCCATCAAAATTCATGCCATTGTGTTCTGGACCAGCTGTAACTTTTGGATGTTCTTCAAGTGGTAGTCTCATATAGAATGTGTTGAAATAGTTCATTCACAAGTTGACCAAGGCATAAGTGAGGAAAGCCTCTTGGTCCAGAACCAAGGACAAGTGATGGACAATTTGGATTTGTACAAAGACCTCCTTCATACAGCTGTGATCCGCTGAAGCTGAGAGTTTACAAACTCCTCAAATTATATACTAGTGTCAAATGAGAGAGTGTCATCCTATTCAGGACCAAGGATGGAAAGTCCCCAGAATTGAGGGAGAGCCAAACATCCACAGCTAGTTGATCTTGCTGTGTGCTTTTCTTCACCTCAAGACCCCAAAGTTTCCAAGTACTTGGCCATACAGTAGTTCATATGTATAACTGTTAGTCTTGTTAGGCAGGTCAGATCAATAAACAGACACTGTACGGGTTCCAGTGATGCTGCAGTACTGTATTATTGTTAGATATATTAATAGAATCTTAACAGCCTGTCCAAAACCTTTACTCTTTACATGAGCTCAGAATCAGAAACAAAAAAGAGTTTGCCCTGAATCATTTGAGAGCTCAGATAAAGATCCAGAAGACCAAAATTATGCACATTGAATTTCGCCCCAAATTTGTCTTCAAATTCTATATTGTAGCAATATTAAAATACCGTCTACTTTTTTTACACCTATTTTAAGAAAAATAAAGTGACAATGCAAAGCTAATCTTTTCTCCCAAATATTGGCATTTGTAGAAATAGGTAGGCTTGACAAAGCATTAGACTGAACTGTGTTGAACATACCAATTATGGGGGTTGAAGTCCACAAATCTTAAAGTCGCTGAGGTTCAGACACACTGGCCAAGATGGATGAATCTCATTTTCCCCCTTTTCTCTCAATGCCTCTTGATCCTATTTATGTTTTTGATAACCACAATCATCATCTATTCTTAGATTTAGATGACATGCCAAGTTTTGTGGGCAGCTGCTGTTAGATGCTTCCTGGATCGGGAAAGAAAGAAGCCAACTGAAGCCTTGTCTAGGATTGCATGCCCTCATCACCTCGAGGTTCGACTACTGTAATGCTCTCTACATGGGGCTACCTTTGAAAAGTGTTCGGAAACTCCAGATCGTGCAGAATGCAGCTGCGAGAGCAGTCATGGGCTTACCCAGGTATGCCCATGTTTCACCATCACTCCGCAGTCTGCACTGGCTGCCGATCAGTTTCCGGTCACAATTCAAAGTGTTGGTTATGACCTTTAAAGCCCTTCATGGCACTGGACCAGAATATCTCCGAGACCGCCTCCTGCCGCACGAATCCCAGCGACCAATTAGGTCCCACAGAGTGGGCCTTCTCCGGGTCCCGTCAACTAAGCAATGTCGGTTGGCGGGCCCCAGGGGAAGAGCCTTCTCTGTGGCGGCACCGGCCCTCTGGAACCAACTCCCCCCGGAGATTAGAACTGCCCCTACTCTTCCTGCCTTCCGCAAACTTCTTAAAACCCACCTTTGCCGTCAGGCATGGGGGAATTGAAACATCCCCCCCCCTGGGCACGTTGAATTTATATATGGTATGCTTGTGTGTGAGTCTGTTAGTTTGTGGGGTTTTTTAAATCTTTAAAATTTTAAATTGTTGATTACTTATGATTTGTCTTTTACATGTTGTGAGCCGCCCCGAGTCTTCGGAGAGGGGCGGCATTCAAATCCAAGTAATAAATAAATAAATAAATAAATTATCTATATGCACTAAGAGCATTTATATAATGCTCTTAAAATTTATATAACCATTGTGTAATCATTAATTGACTTAAAAGGGATAATTTCTTTATCATATCACTCAGATTGTAATGTGTTTGAAATATTTTTGCACCATTGTAATAAATTACAAATCTACAATCTTGCCCACTTTTACTTGTCACATTAATCAATTTTGGTCCATCTGTTTTTTACACATTTTTTTTTAAAATCATAGAAAATTTGTGGCCTTAACTAAATCATGACTATCATCCTCCCAAAAGAAATAACAGGAAATAATGTTTGTAAATAAAGAAATACCCAAGGGAGAAAATGTGCCTAGTCCTGTCACTAAGTTTATAACTTATTACCCTTTGGATTAGAAGGGTGGGAAGAAACAACATGGAACAATTTTAAAAGAAAAGATAGTTGGAAACATAATTATTATTTCAAGCAGGGAAACACAACACCAAATTGATTTTTTTTTAAAGGCACCCATCTGTCTATCAACAAACATAGTTTGTCAAAACAGATATGCAATTTTAAAGGCATGTGTTTGCCACAGACTATGTATTACATTTAGAAATAGAAATCTTTGGCAATAATAAGGAAATAATTTAATAATGAGAAAATCAGAGACCAAATGTTTTGCTTCTCCAGGTACTTTCTTAGAATTATCTCATTAAATTTATTAATTGAGATCCATGATAGATCTGAAGTCAAAATTAATCCACAAGTGAGGACAGGAGAGACAATGATGCTAACTGCTATTCTTCTTCGATTTAGTTATCCCAGAGGCATCACTCAGCTTTCTTATGTCTTTTATATATGGAAATATAAATGTATTTTAATTACTATTAAAAATGGAAGAAATATGACATTCTACAGGCAGTTCAAAAATGTGATCAATCAATCAATCTACATTCTTACATATTCTTAATAGAAAGCTAAATGTAACAAACTCATTTTCTTTAAGGAAACATGAGATATTTCTCTGAAGTTATTAAAATAATCTATATGCTTGTCAGGCCAAAAGCCATCATGTGGAGTTAGAGGTTTTAGCCTGCCACAGTAACACAGCAAAGGGGAATTGGGAGGGGTAGGAGATAAGTTAATAGCCACAACAGATTCCTTTCTCAGAGTCTAAGGTCATCTTTTGTTCTGCGTCAACTGTACGAAAGAGAAAGTCATTGAATCCCTGCACCGGACTGATCCACTTGATTGCACTTGTTGGTGTGGGGATGTGAGAGGAACTTTAACCTGGGTGGAGTACCAGAGAGAAGTTAGTATCGGAATGGCCAAAATGTAACAGTTATTAATAATAATAACTGGTTGGGTTTGGTAATATATAAGCAAACTATCAATGTATGTTTAAATGAATTATAATGCTATAGCTTTAAGAGTTAATGTTGTAGTTAGCCATAAGAGGAAGACAAAAGGGTCTCCCCCCCCCCCCCGCCTCTGATTATTCTCTGCTACATCGGACCAGAATATCTCCGGGACCGTCTTCTGCCGCATGAATCCCAGCGACCAGTTAGGTCTCACAGAGTTGGCCTTCTCCAGGTCCCATCGACTAAACAATGTCGTTTGGCGGGACCCAGGGGAATAGCCTTCTCTATGGTGGCCCTGACCCTCTGGAACCAACTCCCCCCAGATATCAGAGTTGCCCCCACCCTCCTTGCCTTTCGTAAGCTCATTAAAACCCACCTCTGTCATCAGGCATGGGGGAATTGAGATATTCCCTTCCCCTAGGCTTATAAAATTTATGCATGGTATGTCTGTATGTATGATTGGTTTCTTAAATTGGGGTTTTTTACATTACTTTTAATATTAGATTTGTTCATATTGTCTTTTTACTGTTGTTAGCCGCCCCGAGTCTACGGAGAGGGGCGGCATACAAATCTAATAAATAAATAAATAAATTGTATGACTATGTTGTAGAACTGTGTGTTCAAATGATGGTTTAATGTATTTTGTAAGTAAGGCTTATAGTATTGTATATGTATTGAGAGTATTGACTGATGTAATTGTGTATGGCTAGGATTGTTCTTGATTAAGCTATTTGCCAAAGTAAATAATATTTATGCACTTAATGTACTTCGTTTTCTGGATTACTATTTGTATCTCTGGGTTATCAGATGGATATTTGCCATCTCCACGTTTTCCTCTGTGAATCCTTGGTAACTTAAGGGTTACCCTGTACACTCCTTAATACTTAACAGTTTATAAGTAATAATAGGTTTGAACCATCACAATGAACTATTAAGGTAGGGTGCCCTAGAAGCAGAATAATGATTTGATGACCTGTGAGAATAGTGAAATAATCCCACAATAATGGTCATTGGATAATCCCCAGGTGAATTATGATTTGCACTATTTTTGTAAGGACACTGGCCAGTATGGTTAATAATTGTACATACAAATGGATTGATTAATTACTGTATTTCCACATGACAAAATTATAGAACACATAGCCACTACTGTAATCCAAAATTAAATATATAAAAAGAAGCCATATTTTGTGGGTTTGTTGCTCTTTCTGAATCTAAATGGTCAGAATGAAAACTGAGGTTGTCCATAAAATTGATAATTTTTACAAAAATTATAAGAGACTATTATAAAAGCATGGTAACCAATAACAGATTTTTCATGGTGACCTGGCTTGTTAAGAAGTAGACAGTTTTGGAAAAGAAGATTGTCTCTAGAAGTAAAAGAAATATTAATCCTGAAGCAGATGTTTTAAAAAATAAGAACAGATGTGGAGACAATATTTAAGAAGTACATTTGTAAAAGAATAGACTAAAATATTGCTTTGTTTTTGCTAAAACTGCAGACTGTCGAATTTACAATCTGGAAAAGCTCAAAAATCTGACTACCATCCACCAGACTTTTTAAACTTTCTTTTTGTAAATAGCAATATGGTTTCCAACCTTTTAAAATGTGGTTGAAGAACATTATTATTATAAGACTTAGATTCCAACATAGGGGAAAGAAAACATAATTCATCTAGTATTGACATACAATACTGTATTCTGTATGACTGGGTATCATGCCACAGATATGTAAATTTAAGCCATTTTCCTTATGGCAAAAGGCTGAAAACGGTATTAGTTCTTAAAAGATTTTGATTTGGAGAAGGTACTACAACAATCCTTTGATATCATGTATCTGGAGTTTATCTTCAAATCTGGCCAATCCAATATCCTGGCAAAGCTCATGATCTGAAAACTAACTAAATATTGATATGCTTTGCCTTTAAAAATAATGCTGTACAGTAAAAGCAATCTAAATTTCCATTGCTTATAGTAATGATTATCCTAGCATTAAATATGATAGGTAAAACTATAACTTATATTTCTTAGCAGTGAATTTCCTTCTGGTTGTTATACTAGACCAGGGAACGCCAATCTTGGTAACTTTAAGCCTGGTGGACTTCAGTTTCCGGAATTCAATAGCCAGCTTTGCTTAAAGTTGCTAAGATTGGAGACTCCTGCACTAGACAACATGTCATTTGATTTGAAATTTCTTCAAGAATGTCTCAAGAGGAAGTGACCAGACTCAAGGTCAAATGATACTCAACTGTGTGTCCTCAGCCTTGAAGGAGACAGGTGGTGAGTATCCTTCCTTCCTGAAGAAGCTTTATAACATATACTGTAATTCTCTGCTCCCTCCCTCGCTCTTTAAATTTCAACCAGATACTTGTTATTTCCTTTTTGGTTTCTTTCTTTTTTTAATCATATACTGTAACAATTTCATCTTACAACTTTGCTACAGATTGCAAAAAGCAATCTACGGTATTGTAGCAAATAGGCATCCATAATTACACTTGATTCTGCATAACTGATGGTTTTCCCAAGTAGGTAAAACTTCTGCTGCTATGTTCAAATGGTGTTGAATAAGAAAACATATTTTTCTTGCTCCAGAAAGCCCTAGCTGAATGTAATTATGACCTGTAAGATAATGGGAACAATATGAACAGTTCTGATTTGGGATTATATTACAGGATTTCAGACCAATAAATTTAGCCCAAGATGCTCAAAGATTACAGGACATAAAGTAATGCTATCTGCTCCTAGGACAGCAACATTTTTATAAACAAAGGAGGGTTATTTAATTCACACTATGTGTGTTAAATTAATCAAGACTTTAAATGTTTATTTTGTTGATTGTTCAGCTAAAAATATATAGAAAAAAAGAATCCCTAAAAGTAACTTTTTCCCCTGAAATTGAAAACATCTGAATGCTTTGGAAGAGGTTCACTATTCATACTATTTACTTGTTAATAAAGGAAAAGCATTCATTGATGAAGCCAATGTTTAGTAAGAAATATCCAGTAAAAATCAATGTCTAGATCTCTGTACAGCTAATCTGCCTGGGAATTTATCAAATCAAAAGTTTTGTATATTTCCACATTTTTTATCATCTGGACAGGAAGGGTTACAAAATCCTTCCTCTCTGGGCTGGGATTTTATCTGAGCAATCAACTCTTCCTGGCTGAGATGCATTTCTTGGGTTTTTTTTCCTTGACTTTGACTTTCTAGTTCAATTCCATGACTCACCTCTGACAGTTGCCAATAGCTCAGCTTTCACACAGATGCTCTATAATATGTATAAAGAGCTATTTGACTGTCTTTCCTCATAGAAAATTATCATCTAAATAGTTATGTCATACAATGGTAAAGCCCAGGCTAGAATTTGGGGGACAGAAGTCCAAAGTACTCACAGTTAATAGGCAAGAAGGTCCCCAAATCAAGCCATCTCAAACTGGTAACCCTGTTTGTTTTAGAAGTATCCCAAATATACAACAGTATCCACGTACACCACTATTTTTATTATTTGATTTATTAGGAAACGACAGATTGTATCTAAGAAAGTTGGGAGTTACTTTTTTATATAGATTATTTTGTCTTGTTTCAACTTTACAATTTGTGTGTGGGGGTGGGTGGGTGGATGTGTGTATTCATAAATTTTACTTTTAAAAAATTCCTGAATATTGTCCAATATTATAAGATTGCCAGCCAAAATGCTCAAAATTACCTTGATTTTTAAAATATTCCTATTCCATATATTCCAAAATATATTTTTAAACATTCCAAGTGAATTAGAATAGTTAACTCCATCATTGTCATAAATAAAATAATACTGGAAATGTAATAGCTCTTTACTATAAGGATAAATTTGATTTATAAATGATTAAAATCTGATGTGACAAAGTGCAAAATGGAAGAAGGCAAGAATCTAATATTATACCGAGTTTGGTAGGCAATTTTACCAAATCATTTGATGGGGGGGGGAGGGGAGAAACCTAATTACACCAACATGCCAAAGAATACAGCTGAAGCCGTTGCAAACTTTCCAGTCAATATTTTATATGATTCCTCACTGTCTTTTCTGCTCATGTATAAACAATTTCTCCATAAAATACAAGGAATATTACATTTGAGCTACAGAGTATTTGGCAGGGATTATTTTGGCTTTGGGATACAAGAACCTGTGTTCTGTTGACCTGTTAAAACTCTACCAGTGTCTTTAGAAGCCCAAGATTTTTTTTAAAAAAATATTTTGAAATTTTTAATTAAAGTACAGATTTTCCACAGATGTACACCAGTACTACTTTAAAATTCTATATTTACTTATTCCTTTACATCGATTATATTAGTCAAATAACCAAGAGACTAGCTTTGCTCACTGTATATTAACATACTGTGACTGATGGCTAATTCACTGGACTGAAACTAGGCCTTTAATACATTCAGTGTTAGGTTTAAAAGGGAAGTCCTCATGAAAATGCAGAATAAAAATATATAAATGGCATTTAATGCTATGCTGAAATTTACCTCACTTGTTCATTTTCAAAAAAGGAAACTTCTTTTTTTTCTTTAACATATTCTCAAAGTCTGTATTTCTCTTGTGGAGTTTTTAAAGTTTTTGTTGGAAGTGCAAAAAGAAGCTAGTTTTGATGTTTTCTCTTAAACAAATTTCCATCACTCTTAAGGCTCCTTGACTATTCATATTGCCCACACTGAAAATACCCAGTAAAAGGAGTTCCTTATGATGCCTTCTCTTTGCGATTCAAGACACTGGGCTCTAACTAAGAAAGTGCAAAGCGAAAATCATATTTTACTACATTTTTCAACTACTGGCATATGTTCTCATCAATTTTTCAATACTGGCAAATGATAACACATGATGCAGTGAATTATTTTGGTGACTAATATGTTGTTGTTTATAATTAGTTTGTGTGATCTTCTTTCATGAGCTAAGTGTGGGGTTTTCTCAGGGGTGGGCTACTGCCCAGATTGGGGGGGATGCAGTAGGGTAGCAAAAATGGAGCTCCACCCCAGAGTACCCAGTTTGCACTGGAAGATGTTGAAAGAAGTGGCATAAGCCATGCCCACAATGTGGTAGTAAAATTTTGGTAGCCCTTCACTGGATCTACTGGTTTGTCTGCTTCTTTGCACAATTTACATTTTGGGTCCTTTGATAATTTTTAAATTCTGAGCTTAATTGTATTAGCTTAAATAGCTTGCTCTTAAGCAGCCTAAATCAACCCTTCCATTTAGTTGTAAGCCATTGCCTGCTTTTATCTTTCTCTACTATCCCCTTGATTTTGTAGTGAAAATTAATTTTGTAGAAATCATTATTTTAAATTTGTTATGGTCCCCACTCCTATATTCTCTACATAGCTTGCAAAATACATAAACAAATACAAGTAGTTAAACGCATAAAATGTGATCAGCAATTCATGCAAAAAAAATGGGAATAGTGCAGAGAAAACAAGTTTTTCCATGCAGTGAAGATTTAAAACAAAGGAAAGTACTTCCATATAGCAGAAAATTAACACATGTATTTTGTTACCATCAATTAAGGTGATGGCCACTAATAAGAATGATTTTAAAAGTAAAAAGACAGTACATGAATCTGTTTTGGGAAATGAACTGAAAATAAAATTTGGATCCTGAATACTGAGTCTGCAGTATGTGAAGGCTAAGGAAAGTCTAAATAAAATCTATTCACAGCAGGTTGAATTTGGGCCCAGCATTGCTGCCACTAAAAGCTTACTATAGAGAGGATGTTCTGGACAGTTTATTGACAGTTTCCTAAATAGCAAGAATAAACAGGATGCTAGGCATGTCTGAACACAATCTGAAATGTGTTCGCAATTTACAACTAAATTACCTGGTCCATCAAAAATCACTATATAACACTCATCACGCTCATTACTTCCAACCATTATAAATGGAAATCTCATTATATCCAGCTGACTCACATGGTAATCATCACAGTTTAAACTCTACCCGATTAGAAAGTACAATTTTCTGCAAATGTACATTTTCTGACTTTTGTTTACTTAATTTTTTGTATTCCAAGTCTCCCTCAAAAGATGTGCATTTCATGTGCTTTTACAACCTTATAATTCTGTTAAAACTAGCAACAAAATAAGTAACAAGTAAAGTGAGAAGTGGAACCAGGAAACTATGAGTTTTAGTGCCACCTTATTAGAAAGTCAACTGGGTAACTTTGGACCAGCCACTCTGCCTCAGCCCTGGGAAAGTAGCAATGGAAAATCACTTCTGAAATCTTATCAATAAAATTTCATAGATTTATTTGTGAAGTTGCCAAACCCTTCATGGCATCGGACCAGAATATCTCCGGGACTGCCTTCTGCCACATGAATCCCAGCGACCGGTTAGGTCCCACAGAGTTGGCCTTCTCCGGGTCCCGTTGACTAAACAATGTCATTTGGCGGGACCCAGGGGAAGAGCCTTCTCTATGGTGGCCCTGGCCCTCTTGAACCAACTCCCCCCAGAGATCAGAATTGCCCCTACCCTCCTTACCTTTAGTAAACTTCTCAAAACTCATCTCTGCCATCAGGCATGGGGGAATTGAAATATCTTCCCCAGGCCTATATAATTTATGTATAGTGTGTTGTGTGTATGTTTTTTAAATTATGGGTTTTTAACTTCGTATTATTAGATTTGTATTGTACATTGTTTCTATCACTGCTGTGAGCCGCCCCGAGTCTACGGAGAAGGGCGGCATAATAAATAAATAAATAAGTAAGTAAGTAAGTAAGTAAGTAAGTAAGTAAGTAAGTAAGTAAGTAAGTAAGTAAGTAAATAGATAGATAGATAGATAGATAGATAAATAGATAAATAAATAAATAAATAAATAAATAAATAAATAAGAATTAATGCTAACTTGAAGACACATACACATCATAAATTAATGATCAGGTAATGTATATGCCTCTATGGTTGTAGTGCAGATAAAAAATGCTTATAGACAATTTCAAAATGTCTTTTTCCTCTTTTCATATTTAAACCAAACTTGAATTAATTAACAAAGATACTTGCAAACACAAAAATGTTCTTTAAGCCAGGATTCATGGCTACATTGGTGGAAGGAAACAGAAATCTTCTTTTTCAATTCAGAATTGTGATATTGTGATTATTAGACATCCCATCTCTGGCATTATCAGTCAGAGCATTTCCCAATTCTTAAATAATTAAGTAAATTCTTGCCATAAATCCTCCCATTGTAAAACATGCTTTGAACCAAAGTAAAGCAAAGGTTCAAACCACATCTTTCTCTCTTAAAACATGTGGTTTCTGTATTAGTCACCAGGACAAATAGCACACTAGGAAGATACATCAATGAGCCACAGTACAAATAGTTCAGGATAGAAGCAGATTATTATATGTCTCCAGACCATTCATTAAGGCATTTATATAGTATATAGCACAGTGTTTTAAAAACTCAGCCCACCTTCTACAAAGCTTTCTGTGTCTTTTTCTTCTTTGGAGGGATCTGGCATTAATCTGGAATAAAGTCTTGCAATATATTGTATTATTAAATCAGTCATTCAGTGCCCAAGGTAAAGGATATGTAGAGAGAGAAATTAAAGACTGAGTGCTTTCTCAAAAAACATAAGGTTCTGTATAAATGAAATATTCAGAAGTTATCCAGTACACAATTAAAATTTTCTACTAATATATAGTACCTTTCCTACTCTTTCCTACTTTTTCTACTAATATATAGTAATATATAGTACCTTTCCTACTCTTTCAGAAATTAAAAGGAGAAGCAGGGACAAATATTTTCATACTTGCAAAACTTTGCTATGTAACTTTACAATAAATATGTTGCTAATATTCTCTATTCTGTTTCTTATCTGTGGACTCCTGCCTAGAAAACTAGGAAAAAGGTCATTTCTGAAATACTTCCCAGTTACCACATTATCTCCCTTTCTATTTACTGAGATACTTTTTCCATGCTTGTTCTGTCTGCAGCTCTTCCTTCTGTTTCCCAAGATCATGCCTACCTATTATTACCATTTAAAAGGGTGTGGGGAGCAATAAAATGTTTTAACAACCTTATGGGGCAGTAGAAAAATACTGTCATGACAGACTTTATATTTCAGACAAACCACTTAACATTTAATCATTTTTTTTTAAACAATATATAGAAAACATGCTTGTGGAAGTTACAGTGCAGTAGGAACAATATATACTGCTCAAAAAAATAAATAAAGGGAACACTTAAACAAAACAATCGAACTCCAAGTAAATCAAACTTCTGTGAAATCAAACTGTCCACTCAGGAAGCAACACTAATTAACAATAAATTTCACATGTTGTCAGCACATTCAACTTTGTACAGAACAAGGTTTGTACAGAACAATGAGAATATTTCATTCATTCAGATCTAGAATGTGTTCTTTGAGTGTTCCCTTTATTTTTTTTGAGCAGTGTAGTTACATTTCAAAGAAACATTAAATGGCAATAATTATACTCATTTTACTGTGTTTTTTTTCATGCATATGATACTTTGGCCAAATCCAGCCGCTTTTAACTGCAGTTTGCTTAGGTTTTCATTCCATTCTTTCCTCAAAGGAAGCAATTAACAATAATTTAGGTGGGAAATTGGGACTCAGCAGTAATGAAGGCAGCAGCCTGGATATTATTTTGCAGGCTTAGGCTGATACAGCAAATACAGCAAAAGCTGTGATGAAAACTAGGTGACTTTTTTTTTTACTGTTATATCCAAGCTAGACTATTTTGAATATACATATGCAGGGCTGCATCTACCTTTGAAGTAGATTTGGAAATTTCTGTTGCTTTAGAACTTAACATCCTGGACAATAACATTATATTATATCAAGTCTACATTATCCTCGCTATCCATTCTAACTGAAAGTGCTGGTCTTCAACATCCATAGATAAGGCCTAGTTCCTAACTGAGCCATCTTTTCAACAAGTATTTTTTTCTTGGTTAACTCAGATAAAGACATAGTTGGTACAGAAGTATAAACAACATAACCAGGTGTTTCTTTCTCACTTCAACCCAAAAAATCATATTGTCTCATTGGTCCATTTACCAAGATAATTTCCATTTCTGATATTTGTCCCTACTAACACTGTACATCTATTTTCATCCCTGTTTTCTTCCATGGAGAAAAATTGTATTAATTTTACTGGGATATGTTGACCAAGTCCACATATGCTCACAAAGCTTTGGATATAGACTAGAACACTCTCTGAAATTATCCAAATTTTGTCCTAACACTAACTATCCTCAGCTATTATACTGAATTGTTTCCGTGTTTGTTCTTCCTCTGTGCTCTTACATATTAACAGATGGAAGGGACATTGTAAGTTATGGTCCAACCCCCTACACCATTTCTGACAAATGGCAGTCCAATCTCTTCTTGAAAGTCTTAAGTGATGAAGCTTCTACAACTTCCAATGGTAAGCTGTTCCATTGGTTGATTGTTCTCTCTATTAGAAAGTTTCTACCTATTTCTAGGTTGAATCTCTCCTTGATCTGTTTTCCATCCACTGTTTCTTGTCTGCCCTTCAGGTGTTTGGAGAATAGCTTGACCCTTCCTCTTTGTGTCCGCCCCTCCAATATTGGAACACTAGTATCATGTCTCCCCTGGTTCTTCTCTTCATGGCCAGTTCCTGCAACTGCTCTTCATATGTTTTAGTCACCAGTCCCCTGATCATCCCGGTTGCTCTCCTCTGCACTTTTTCTAGAGTCTCAATAACTTTTTATAGTGTGGTGACCAAAACTGGATGCAATACTCCAGGTGCTGCCTAACTAAGGATTTATAGAGTGGTATGTTTAGCTGATTGTCAACTAGAACTCCAAAATATCTCTCCCAATCCACAATTTTCCTGTTCATCATAGTTCATTATATATTTCAACCAGTCAGTATATAAATATTTACAGGATTCCTTAAAGCATGTTATATATCAGTGATGGAAAATCTATGGCACGGGTGTCACAGGTGGCAGGCGGAGCCATATCTGCTGGCACGCAAGCTGTTGCCTCAGCTCCAGCATGCATATGCGCACTGGGTAACTGATTTTTGGCTCACACAGAGGCTCTGGGAGGGCATTTTTGGGTTTCGGAGGGCCTCTGGGGTGATGGGGGTGTTTTTGTCCTCCCCAGACTCCAGGGAAGCCTCTGGAGCATGAGAGGCCTACCGGGCCCACCAGAAATGGGGAAACTGACTCTTTCTGGCTTCCACAGGGCCTCTTGGGAGGCAGGGGAGGCAATTTTTGCCCTCTCCGGGCATCGAATTATGGGCATGGGCACTCGGGCAGGTATGATAGTGTGTGCACATGCGCTTTCAGCATCTGAGGGGGAAAGGTTTTGCCATCACTGTTATATATAATATATTTTGTGTATAACATATATACATACCTATATACAGTCCCCAACCTCCAGGCTACAGACAGGTACTGGTTCATGGCCTAATGGGAATTGGGCTGTGCAACCAGTTTCATCTATGCATGTGCAGGTCTAGGTTGCCTACAGGAAACCTTCTCCCCAGTGTGTGAAAAAGATTTTTCCCCCAAAGCCAGTGTCTGGAGCCAGAATGATTGGAGACCACTGTGATAAATAGCTTACAGGCATGCTCAAAACATTTGTAATAATAATTCAATCCTGCACACCTAATTTATGTTGTTACTGAGATGCCATTGTATATATAGGTAGGTTTGGGTACATCTTTATCAAGGCATCCACAGGTCCCCTCAAATATGTTCTCGGAGAGAGGCGGTATACAAATCTAATACATTATTATTAAATTATTAATTATTATTTGATGGGGTACTTCATCCAGGAAGATGTCATCACAACATGTGATAGGGGTGCAGTTCTGTGATAGGCAGCGTCAGCAAAAACAAAACAAACTTGAGGAAGAAACTGAACAAGAACATTGGATTGGATTACTGCAATGTGCTCTACATGGGGCTGCCCTTGAGCATCCAGAAATTTCATCATGTGCAACAGTGCAGACAATAAAGCCCTTCATGGCACCGGACCAGAATATCTGCGAGACCGCCTTCTGCCGCACGAATCCCAGCGGCCGGTTAGGTCCCACAGAGTTGGCCTTCTCCAGGTCCCGTCGACTAAACAATGTTGGCTGGCAGGACCCAGGGGAAGAGCCCCAACCCTCTGGAACCAGCTCCCGACAGAGATTAGGATTGCCCCCACCCTCCTTGCCTTTTGTAAACTCCTTAAAATCCACCTCTGCCATCAGGCATGGGGGAACTGAGATATCTCCCCTTGCCTATGTAGTTTTATGTATGGTATGTTGTATGTATGATTTTTAAACAATGGGATTTTTAGACTTTTAATGTTAGATTTATTATTATAGACATTTAATATTATATTTGTCATTGTATACTGTTTTTATCACTGTTGTGAGCCGCCCCAAGTCTGCGGAAAGGGGCGGCATACAAATCTAATAAATAAATAAATAAAATAAACAAATGATTTTTCTTCATTACATGTAATCCCCCTGGTCTTCCTGTTGTATTGGCTTTTAGTATATTTATAGGTTCAATTCAGGGATGGGCTGATGCCCAGACGGGGGGGGAGGGGATGCAATGGGGTAGAGAAAATGGAACTCCACCCAGGAGCACCCAATTTGCACTGAAAGATGTTGAAAGAAAATGCAGGACATCCTGCATAAGCCATGCCCACATTGTGGTAGTAAACATTTTGATAGCCCTTCACTGGTTCAATTCATGGCATTGGTAAAATATAGTCCTTCATGTTATGAAGCCAAGTTATTTGTTGAGCTATATCTTTCCAATTGTACCTGCACTTACTGCTAAGACTGGCATCCTCTATATTCCATCCATTAGTGTTGTGATTCCGTCCGAGGCCCCTCAGGGAACGGCTGATCTTCTGTCGGTTTCCTGCTCAGAGGGGGAGGATGAGGAACAGGAGGTGCAGGCAGACGAGGAGGAGGAATCCCAGGCTGAGGAAGAGGGGGAACAGCCAGAGGCCCCCGAGAGGGAGCTCTCCCCAGCAAGCAGCCTGGATTCCTTAGAGGAAAATGCACAAGCAATAATCGATCTGCGACAGAGAAGAGCAACACAAAGAAGGGACCAATTGGCTAGGTACTTTCAGCACTAAAGAGGCAACAGCTGGGTTTGGGTGTGGTGCTCTCTGGAAAGGCTAAAAGGCAGACCCACCCTTCCTGGCTTGTGGAGTATTACCTTTGGGAGTCCTGGGACCTGGCTGTGATCTTTGGCGTCTTGGAATTCTGGTTTGTGACTTTGAATACTGAAACCTTGGGGGGGAAAGGTGGGGGTCTTATGCTCTACAGTGGTGGGTGTGCCAGCAAGAAGTTTGCTGTATTGTCTGGACATCAGGACTCTGCTGTAAAGTCTCCTAGCCTGTCTGTTGGGAAGAACAGATTTTTCTCTGTGTTTATTTTTCAAGCTATAAAGTACTTTTGCTTTTACCAGCGTGTCTGGCTGTTTTTTCCAGTTGGTGTTGAGGTCTGGGGGAACCCAGACAGAACAATTAGGGACTATGATTTGGCAGATCCGCAGAAGAGATTATTTTCTATCCTTATATCAGCCCTCATCAACATAATTTCTTCCAAATTAGATTTGCCACAATCTAATTTATTTTTAAAAGTTTTTCATTCCCTATGGTGTCAAACATTATTTTTTTTCAATTTCACATAAAAAAAACCTTCAACGTTAAATAATAACATAATGCCAAGGCCAAGTATTATTAAACTTGTTAAGACTTGCAATGGAACAGCCTGATTTTCAACTAGTCTACAGTTTTTATGTGGATAGAAAATCATTCTACATTGGAAAAATAAATATTGTCATAATCACACATTATAAGCATATTAAACAGTATCCTGAACGGCATATTTGTTCTTATGTGCCACAGTGACGCAGCATGTGGTGACAAATCCTTCTATTTATGTCATTCAGGAAGGTCACTTTATATTAGTAAGACATAGTATTAGGCAACATAGGATAGTTTTTTTTCAGGATAATGCCTCAGTGTGGAAATGTATAGGAATAGCTATTGCTCAAGGCTGAAAGATATGATTGCAGAGAATGATCAGGCAAAAAGAAATTATCAGTATATTTTTCCTTTTTCTTACTTTCCAATAAAGTTAACTTGGACAAGGCAGACTCTGCAGGTTCAAATGCCAGTAAGGGTATGGAAAGCTGATGAGAGCCTAATAAACTTGAAATAGATGATGATGATGATAATAATAATAATAATAATAATAATAATAATAATAATAATAATAATTACTAATACTAGTATACTAATCTCCCTTCCTTTTCATTATTAGCAAAAATATGCCAGACACACATGTATGTATGTATGTATGTATGTATGTATGTATGTATGTATGTATGTATATGTACAGGTACAAGCATAGGTATAGGTATATGAATATGCATGAATGAATATATGCTCATCTCATCAATTCAACTGAGTTAAATCCATGTAGTCAGGCCTAACTTTATATCAAAGAAGAAAAGAAGTCCAGCAGTTGTCCCACTATTTAACAGCTTTTCCACTGTGAGGAAAGGTGCGTTTCATAGGTGCAAAACAGCTGGAGGTGCAACTGCTGTGCTGCATCAGGTTTGGCAATGCATGTATCCAGGGGTGGGCTGCTGCCCGGACATGGGGGAATGCAGTGGGGTAGCGAAAATGAGCTCCACCCCAGAGCACCCAATTTGCACTGAAAGATGATGAAATAAAATGCAGGGCGTCCTATATAAGCCACACCCACAGTGTGGTAGTAAAAAAATTGGTAGACCTTCACTGCATGTAACTGTTCTGATACTGCAGAAGGATGTGGTTTCATTCATGCCATTACATTTTATGAAAACACCTGTTTTAAATGCTTTGCACATTCTATTGTCTATTTGTTCTCTTGGAACAAATAAATGTTTTATTAGAACAGCTGTACTGTTGCCTGACACCATTAGACTTGGATGATTTTGCTTAAAAACAATCTCTATAACCTTTCTCTCATTTTTCCAGTTTCTCCAGCCATTTTCCATGAAACAGTCTTTATTTCATAAACATTTAAATAACATCTAAAACAGAAACTTGCAAATCTGAATTAAGGAACCTAGAGAAAAAATATTTTCCTTCCTTAACTATATACAGGGGTCGCCCAGAAAGTAATGCACCACATTTTTTTTTCTCAGTCTACAGTAATGGTACGAATGCAAAATTTTAGATATTCATTATTTGAATTGTCAGGAGTGTGTGTGTAAATTTTGTAATTTTTCAGACAAATAGCGTAGCTGCAGCAGTGTTTTGAAATAGCGTCTGTAAGTGATGTACGTTACAAGCAGCATGTCCTCATTGAATTTCTCACTGCAGAGAAAGAAACTGTTGGGAACGTTCACAAACATTTGTGTACAGTTTATGGAGAATCTGCAGTCAACAGAAGTATAGTCAGTCTCTGGGCACAGAGTGTGAGACCATTAGGTTTGGCAGAGCTCCAAGGCTTCGTAACCAGAACGAGGAGTGGTACTGATAGGAGGGAAGGCCATAGAACAGGATGGAGATTATGTGGAAAAATAGAGAGTGTAGAAGAAACATCATTCTTTCTTGTGTGTAAGTTTCATTGTGTTCAATAAATAATTGTTGAAGAAGAAAAATGTGGTTCATTACTTTCTGGGTGATGCTTGTAGATCTAAACTATGCTCTTGAAACTTTAAATCAAAATAGTCACCAAATGTTAGTTTAATACCTAAATAAAATAACTGCACAACCCAGGTCTCCTTTGGTCATCATTAGAAGGATATTCCTTTATCTAAACAGACAAAACAAAATCATCACGGGTGACAAAAAAACAGTGGGAATAGGAATGATTTCTAACTTCTTGCTGGCTTCCTCTAGAAAGCTTGAAGGGGAAAAGTCAGTGGAAAAACCTGCAGGAAGTTGTAGTCCAAGGCCAGAAGGCAGTTAAGTGGGGAAGGAGCAAAGGTATGGGGTTGGGTGGGGATTAGGAATGATACATCAGAATGCATGATTGGTGCTGGGGAGGTAGGATGGATGCCTGGGAATGTGTGAGAGATGCATAGCAGGATGGGAGAGCATAGGGTGCCTTGCATGTCAAAAAGTGTGTGAGGGCATCACAGTAGTATACAAAGATAGTGCATTAGCAATAGCAATAGCCGACTTTACAGCCCTCTCTAAGCGGTATAAAAATGTCAGCATATTGTCCCCAACAATTTGGGTCTTCATTTTACCAACCTGGAAGGGTGAGTCAACCTTGAATTCCTGAGTCAGCCTTGAACTTTGCATTCATGAGTATGGTGAATGGAGGAGTGACGCAGATCAATAAGAATACATGGGCTCACAAGGGTACGTTAGAGGTGCCATGCTGGTTAGGGATGACACATAGGTCAGACAGTGTGGGTTAGGAAATGTGTCTGAGGGTGCTTGGAAGTATGCAAGAGATGCTATGTAGGGGAGGGACAGTATAAGGGTGTATAAGAGGTGCTATATGGTCAGGGAAGCCATGCAGGTTGATGAGGGTGCATAGAGATCAAGAAAGGCACAGCAGGCTTTCGGTCAGGAAGGGTGCATTGTGGTACACAAGAGGTGTTGCGTGGGTCAGGGAAAGTATGCTGGGGAAAACCTGGGTTGTGAAAGACAAAGTTTGGTGGAATGCATGGGGATGTAGCATGCTATGGGAAGTGTGTATAGGGATTATTTCTTTCCAACTCCTCCCTTTCTTCTTCCCTTTTTTCCCTTCCCCGGTCCCTTCTTTTTCTAGCAGATAAAAGGCTGCTATGGGATTAGAGGCAGCAAGAGATTATGAGACTGGTTGGGAAACTACTACAGAATGTTAAAATGTAACCACAACAGCAGCCAATAGTTCTGAAGCAGTCGCAATTTCTCCAAATTTTATTTCCTTAGGAGAAATTGCTCCCAGATTTTGGACACATTCAAGTTAGGCCAGTTGTGGTGCCTTGGCTCAAAAGAATGTTGCCCTATGATCATTTCATGGGCTAAGAGCATCCAGAGACTTCAGTCAGTGCAGAACACAGCCGCGCAAGCTGTCATGGGTTTACCTAGATACACCCATGAAACTCCAACACTCCGCGGGCTGCACTTGGATCTCCAAGCGTAATTCAAGATGTTGGTTATTACCTATAAAGCCCTACATGCCTTAGGACCAGATTACTTAAGGACCTCCTTCTCCTTCACACATCCCAGTGACCTATCAGATCCCACAGGATCAGCCTCCTCCAGATCCCCTCAGCCAAACAATGTCGGCTGGTGGGACCACAGGAGCGGGCCTTCTCTGTGGTGTCTCCGACTCTCTGGAACCAGCTTCCCCTGGAGATTCGCACCGCCCCCACTCTCCTGGTCTTCTGAAAGGCCCTAAAAACATGGCTTTGCCTGCTGGCCTAGGAAAACCATTGCACAATGACACCTTGCTCCAGTCTGACTGTTGTATGATTGTAAGTTGAATGTTTTTTGTTAGGGGGTTTCAACTTTTGTATCATATTTTATTGTTGTTTGCCGCACTGATTCTATGAGGAGACAGGAGGCATATAAATGTATCAAATCAAATCAAATTTCACCCAGATAAAGTTATAACAATTAAGGTTTTATTAGTGTATAGATAGATACCAATGTGTCCATATGTATTTCCCGATCTTTAGCCACTTTGGAGACTATCTTAACCAATGTCGTTTGCAGGCCCCAGGGGAAGAGCCTTCTCGGTGGCGGCCCTGGCCCTCTGGAACCAACTCCCCCCGGAGATTAGAACTGCCCCCACCCTCTCTGTCTTTCGTAAACTACTCAAGACTCACTTATGGCGCCAGGCATGGGGGACTTAAGATATTCCTTCCCCCTAGGCCATTACAAGTTATGCATGGTATGTTTGTGTGTATGTCTGGTTTTATAATAAGGGTTTTTAGTTGTTTTATTAATTGGATTGTTACATGTTGTTTTTTATCATTGTTGTTAGCCGCCCCGAGTCTACGGAGAGGGGCGGCATACAAATCCAATAAATAAATAAAATAAATAAATTTAAGGCTTTGACATCTGAAAGATGTCCTTCCTCAAAATATTATATAAACTCCTCCTATAATTTCTATATGCATCAGAAGAAAAATCACAATGTAAAACATTGAGTAGATTGACAGTTTGTTTCTGAAAATATGTGTCCATCTGTATCTATCCATTCAGATGATTTCCCCACTGTCAGGTATATTTGTTCTTCTTTCTTCTTGCAAGATGTTTGAACATCAAATAATTTATAATCTAAGTCTATGGAGTAAAACGTTTAACATATTTAGAGAGAGCTAGGGCTGTCTCAGTCTGGGTCTCTTTAGTTCACTGGAATGTAAACAACTTAGCATTCCTACACCTTGATCCCATTTCTGTGCAGGTCAGAGACAAGGGACAATGTCACCAGTTGGAAAGTAAAGCTGGATCATCTCCAGAGTTCATGCATTCATTAAAAAATAAAGACCTCTAATCTTGTTTAGCGTTATGTTCTCTCACAGTTGAAATCCTATTTATTATGCCTTCACCTTTGTATGAAAGGGCTGAAAGAGATGGTTTTTTTTCAAGCTATAATATTAAATCCTAGAAATAGTTAACTGTGGTGAAAGTTTAGGGTAGTGCTGTAAATGGCTCCTATTATAATAGAACCTCACGCCCCCCCCCCTCCGTTTTTTTTTACTCTTAACTAGGGTGGTGATTTAGAAACATGGCTTAATTTAACTCTCCTATTCATTTATTTAGAAAGCTCCCAAACCATGTCTTCTTGGAAAGGTTCATGGAACCAGAAGCAACAGCATAGTTATAAAGCTGTCTGTGCCATGCTGCCTGTGCTTCAATCTTTGAGCTTAGATTTACTTTAAGATATAGAGATGATTCATGGTTGAAATAAGACTTGGTTGCTCATTTTTATTAATTTCCTTTCTGATCTCTCCTATTTCAAAGCAAGAGAGTATCTTCCCCGCTTCAAAGAAGAGAATATTACTATAGAACAGTGATTTTCAACCTTTTTTGAGCTGCGGCACATTTTTTACATATACAAAATTATGGAGCACATTGAGCAGGGGGAGTGGGGGGGGCTACAAAAAGTTTGGACAAAAAATTATCTCTCCCTCTTCCTCCCTTTCACTCTATTTCTCTCCCTCTTTCTCTCTCTTCCTTCCTTCCCCTCTCTGTCCATCCCTCTTTCTTTCTCTCTTCTTTCCTTCCTCTCTTTTTTGCTCTCTTTCTATCTCTCCCTCCTTCCCTGCCTCTCTTTCTCTCTCTTGCTTTCTTTCTCTCTCTTTCTCTCTTGCTTTCTTTCTCTCTATTTCTCTCTTGCTTGCTTTCTCTCTCTCTTTCTCTCTTTCTTTCTTTCTCTCTGTGTCTTGATTTCTTTCTCTCTCTCTCTCTTTCTCTCTCTTGCTGAGCTTCGCGGCACACCTGACCATGTCTCGCGGCACACTAGTGTGCCACGGCACACTGGTTGAAAACTGCTATAGAAGACCCTTTTTTAATGAATTTTTCTAAACAGGCAAGCATGTCATTTCCTAGCGTTCAAGCCGACTCAAAATCCAGGAGAAAAAAGTACCTTGTTTGTCTTAGCCATTTATAACATTGGCAGGCATATTAGTCAAATTCTTTTTTAAACATTGCAGCATTTCTTTTTATGTCCAAAATCCTATGGAATTTATAGGTTTAACATATGGGTATAAACAGAATTGCAAACTGGGATTATGGAGTCATGAGCTTTAGTCAAATATTTACATTAGTTTTAAAAAATTGAATAACTACTTTAAAAGCAACTTAAAATGAATGTTAAAATTTATAGCAATTGAAATATAGTAAAAGAATTATACCTTAGTTTTTCTCAAAAGGGAAAGATAAATAAGCATTTCAAAAGAGTGTTCTCATAGGCTAGGAATAAGGCAAAATTCATCAGCTTCTTAAAGATAATTGTGATGGGAATGTGGCAGTTATTTTGCTGTCCTGTGATGCTAGAGAGAAGTAACTCAGCTGGCACACAAAACAGTTGTGTAAAAAATAGGAAGAAGTTGTTAATTTGGAAAAAGTTGCTTTTTATTTGGTGGGAAGGGGAATAGTTTGAAACGCTGAGAAAATTCGGGTCAGTTCCGATTTGAAATTTCATTCCCGCTCCCTTGCTATTTATAATTTATTTATTTTATGTATTTGTTTTGTCAAGTACATATTGGAGGTATGTAAAGATAGAATAATATTCATATACATGATACTGGTAAGAAGAAAAGAAAAGAAAATAAGAAGAAACATTAGATATAATAATATTCATATGCATGGTACTAGTAAAAAATAAAAGAAACATTAGGATGGGACAGAAGGCATGCTGGTGCACTTATGCATGCCCCTTACTGACCTCTTAGGAATCGGGAGAGGTCAACAGTAGATAGTCTAAGGGTAAAGTTTTGGGGGTTAGGAGATGAAACTACAAAGTCAGGTAGTGAGTTCCATGCATCAACTACTCGGTTACTACCGTAAAATCGTATTTTCTGCAGTCAAGTTTGGAGCAGTTTACATTAAGTCTGTATCTGTTATGTGCTCATGTGTTGTTGTAGTTGAAGCTGAAGTAGTCGTTGACAGTAAGGACATTGTAGCATATGATTTTATGGGCTGTGCTTAGATCGTGTTTAAGGCGACGTAGTTCTAAGCTTTCTAAACCTAGAATTGTAAATCTAGTTTCGTAGGGTATTCTGTTGTGAGTAGAGGAGTGAAGGGCTATTCTGGTAAAGTATCTCTGGACATTCTCTAGAGTGTTTATGTCTGAAATGTGGTGTGGGTTCCAGACTGATGAGCTGTATTCAAGGATTGGTCTGGTGAAAGTTTTGTATGCTCTGGCTAATAGTGTAAGATTGCCGGATTAGAAGCTGCATATGATTAAGTTAACAACTCTTGAAGCTTTTTTGGCGATGTTGTTGCAGTGGGCTTTGGCACTTAGGTCATTTGATATGAGTATTCCAAGGTCTTTTACAGAGTGAGGGTTGTCTGTAAGGTCTTGTTTATTCAGCTTGGATTTGGTGTTCTGATTCTTTTTACCAATGTGTAGGAGAGAGCATTTGTTGGTTGAGATTTGGAGTTGCCAGATGTTTGACCATTCGGACACAAAGTCAAGGTCTTTCTGGAGAGTAGCTGTGTTATCAGTGGTATTGAAAAATTTTACATCATCGGCAAAGAGAACACAATTGCTTGTAATGTGATCACAAAGGTCATTAGAAAGGAAACTAACTAGAGCTCCTCCCAACTTGAAAGTGAAATGATAACTAATTTATATAAACTGTGGCTATGTCAAGGTTCCAGCTAATGAAACCAAGCAAATTAGAACTCCGAGAGTATTTAAGAAAGAATTGTTGAAAACAGAAATGTAACATTGATCGACTTTGTTTTATGTTTGTAAATACGTTTGTATGTTTATTTTTGTTTTGTTTTTCATTATTAAAATATAATTTTTAAAAAAATAAAAAATAGAACTCTGAGACTAGAATCCTCCTTAAAGCTCTTCTTTATTGAGTACATCATGTTGGCACTGCTTCAAAGGAAAACCAACTCTAAAGCTTTCCCATGGTTTCAGTATAATTTAAAAAGGAAATAATACCATCTCCAAGCATCACAGGTTAATGTTGGCCATTTGGGTTAATTGGCAGGCTCCCCAAACACTCCTTCCCTGCCCTTATCCATTTACCAGTAGAGATTACCTTTGTTCTCGTGAGAAAACTCTCTTTTGTGTCTAGTAAGGCATTCCAACTTCCTTCCCACCCGCTTCTCCCTCTATGTAGCAACTGAGGAACATAAAAATGGCTGCTACCAGGTTTGGTTCAAAATTGACATACTACTTGTTAATCAAAAAAGCTATAAGACATCTTGAAATGAGAACACACGTACAACAATACTGATCATCAGGGTGTCAAAGGAATTTTTCCAGAAAAATTCAATGCACTGAATCTTTTCTGCAACACTAAGTATAAATAGTCCTTGACTTATGGTTGAAATTGGGACCGGAATTCCTATTGCTAAGCAAGGCAGATGTTAAATAGACATGTCAGATTTTATGATCTTTTGGGCCATGTTTGTTAAACAAATTTCTGCAAATGTTAAGTGAACCATGCAGTCATTATGCAGGCTTCTCCCATTAACTTTACTGATCCGCAGCCATCTAGGAAAGTTGTTAAGTATATGGTTAGAATAAAATAGAATGTAATGTATGATTGGATTTGTTTCTTTTTATTTAAAACAGACTAAAAGGGTTTGATATCCATTAATTAGCCATGTGTTATAAGAGAGTAATTTTGCTTGAACATAACCATCTAGAACACACATCAATTCACTAGATAATTCCAAGTATGTAGAAACGAGAGAGAAAAGAAACAGCAATCTGAAGTAATATTGCAAATTGGGACACCCAATTTCAAAAGATATACATTTTTTAAACTTAAGAGCGAACACAGATTGTAATGCCCTCACCTTTGCTGTCAGGCATGGGGCAACTGAGATATTCTTTCCCCCTAGGCCTTTACAATTTATGCATGGTATGTTTGTATGTATGTTTGGTTTTATAATAAGGATTTTTTAGTTGTTTTAATATTGGATTGTTACATGCTGTTTTTTATCACTGTTGTTAGCCGCCCCGAGTCTACGGAGAGGAGCGGCATACAAATCCAATAAATAATAATAATAATAAGCAGGGGCGGATTCCTATTACCACTGCTACTGGTGCACTGCTTACGCAACTTTAGTTATGTTGCATGCATGTGTCCCAAATGAATTTGCTTCTGCCCATGCGCCGGAAGCAAACCTTTGTGAGGGTGTGCTGTCCTTTAGGGCAGTGTTTCCCAACCTTGGCAACTTGAAGATATCTGGACTTCAACTCCCAGAATTCCCCAGCCAGCATTCGCTGGCTGGGGAATTCTGGGAGTTGAAGTCCAGATATCTTCAAGTTGCCAAGGTTGGGAAAAACTGCTTTAGGGTACTAGTAGCAATCCACTACTGATTGTAAGAATATAAATGACCTAGGTCAGTGATGGTGAACCTATGGCATGGGTGCCACAGGTGGCACGCAGAGCCATAGCTGCCATCGCACAAGCTGTTGTCCTAGCTTAGCTCCAGTGCATATGTGTGCACCAGCCAGCTGATTTTAGGCTTGTGTGGAGGCTCTGGGAGGGCATTTTTGTCTTTTCTGGGATAGGGGTTGTTGTCCTCCCCAAGCTCCAGGGAAGCCTCAGTCATACTGGGCCCACCAGAGGTTGTGAAATAGGCTGTTTCTGGCCTGCATAAGCCCTCCAGGTGGGCAGGGGAGGCAATTTTTGCCCTCCCCAGGCATTGAATTATGGGTGTGGGCACTCACACAGGCATGATAATGTGTGCGCCTGCATTTTCGGCACCTGAGGGGAAAAAGGTTCGCCATCACTGACCTACCGGTAGGTCTTATGAAACCCTCCATGTTATTTCTTAGGTCCCATTTTTATTTTCTAAGATCAGAAACAGTATATTTTTACAACAGACTACTTGATTTATGACAAGACAATGGTATGAAACTACTTCTTGTGAATATCCTAATATTTTGTTCTTTAATAAAAAGTAAAATCAGGACACTTATTATGGAAGCATTTTTTTTGCTTGCACAAGGCATTTTAATTCTAACAACAAACTGAACTGTTTTTACTGTAACATCAGATTTATTTTTAAATTCTTCAAAATAATTCAGTTTTTATACCATTTATTATAAAGAAAATCTTTTTGCCTCTTTTTCCCTCAAGAAACCTTATTAGGAACTATCTGGCTGGCTGGCAAACTGGTTTGCTTATATTGGACGACCGTTATTTACTTTTGCTACACACATTAAGAAGGTTATTTTTGCTGTTTATATAAAGTGTGTAGTTAGACACTTTTTTTCTTCAGATTGCCAGAGGACTAATATTGAGGATAAATGAAATTGCTTAAAACATCTTCAGTGAATACTCCTCTCAAAGAGAAGGTAAAGTTTTCAGGGATTAATTTACTTTAAGAGAACCATTAGGCTTAAGGCCAGTGTTTTTCAACCTTGGAAACTTGAAGACTTCAATTCCCAGAATTCACTAACCAGCATGCTCAAGGCATTTAGGAGGCAAATGCTCAACAATTAAGTATTTATTCCCAAGAATGAAATCAAAGTCTGTCTGTCTGTCTGCCTGTCTGGCTTATGTAGAATGCCCTGCATTTTCTTTCAACATCTTTCAGTGCAAATTGGGTGCTCTGGGGTGGAGCTCCATTTTTGCTACTCCATTGTGTTCCCCCACCCATGCCCAGGCAGCAGCCCACCCCTGTATCTATCTATCTATCTATCTATCTATCTATCTATCTATCTATCTATCTATCTATCTATCTATCTATCTATCTCTCTCTCTCTATCTCTATCTATCTATCTATCTATCTGTTCTGTCTGAGTCCCTCCAGAAGCAAACACCAACCCAAAAAGAGAAGCCAGACACACTGGTAAAAAGCAAAGGCAGTTTATAGAATTCAAAGCAAACACAGGTAACAGAAAATGTCCTTACAAACAGGAACACGCTGAAACTTCAAAGATGTTTCACGAAGGCCATGAAGTAAAACAGGATTCTTTCTGTCAAAAACAACGCTGGAGATAACAAACATACGCCTCTCCCAAGTCTTCCAGTCTTCTAGGCCACAAGCCAAGATCAGAGACACCGAGAAGCAAAGCAGGGTCACAGAACTTCCAGTTGATAACGCTCCACATGGCTGAAAGGGCTTGCCTGCCTTTTAAACTCTGCTGAGGAGAACCACACCCAAACCCAGCTGTTGCCAATTCAGTCATGCCAATACCTTTCTAATTGGTCCCATCTCTGAGCTGCACGTTGCTGTCTCATGTCAATTATAGCCTGTGCTTCCTCATCCAATGAGACCAGGCTACTGGCTGGGGAGAGGGCCCCCCCGGGGCTCTCAGGCTGCTCCTCCTCATCCTCTTCCTGACTTTCCTCTCCCCCGTCTGCCTGGTCCTCTCCCTCCTGTTCACTGTCCTCCTCCTCCGGGCCTAGATCCAGCAGAGACGCAGCCGGTCCCTGAGGAGCCTCAGGCTGAATCACAACACTATCTATCTATCTATCTATCTATCTATCTATCTATCTATCTATCTATCTATCTATCGATTTATCTATCTATAACATCTATTGTTCTATTTATATCACACTTTCAAAGTCTCCATATGAGCTCTCTGCTCCTATTTTCCCCACAACTATTCTGGGAGGTAGGTTGGTCAGGGAGCATGGGTTCAACGGCATAGCAAATTCTTCCAATTTTTTTTAAAAATGCTATTTTTAAAATGCCTGAAAAAAATTTGTATTCTTTCTTTACTGCTCTCTCTCTCTCTCTCTGTGCTTTCTAAAGAGAAATGGCATTTTCTTTATAAATGTTTGTGCAAATATTCTTCGCACCCTGATGAATTTATTTATTTGTACAATTTAGGCCACTGATGCTGTTTCAGAGGACAGTTGAGCTTTGGCAGACAACATTTAGGATGCAGAAATTAAACTAATAAAAGCTGATAATAATTAGTGCAGTGATGGTTTACTTTTTCAGCACTGCGTGAACGAAACTCGACCAGTTGGCTGGCACACATGCACGCGCCGGAACCTGGAAGAGAGCAGCTGACCAGTGTGCATTTGTGCCAGACCAGTTCTCTGAGCACATGCACACAAAGGAATCCGGAAGAACAGCTGGCAACAGCACACCTACCCACAAAATTAAAACCTGAATTAATGGAATATTTTCTAGGTAAAGTGAAATATTCTACCTCTTGGTCCTTTGACATTGTTGCAATTGTTTCTTGTTTGTTCAAATCGCATCTGGATTTGTATAGCTATATAATATCCATTGCTAGCTTGCTGGGCCTGTTGCAACTTCACCAGAGTCCCTTTAGCCAAGCCTTTTCAGGATGACCCAGGACTTATGGCTGGCATAGCAGTCCTGTGACACAAGGCCATCCCATATGTCACCCAGTACTAATAATCTCTTACCATCTCTCACAGCGTGGACATGTCATTGAACTTTGAGAGACTGCTTGAGGACAGCTATAACTAGAAGGGATAAAATCAGGAATGAGATTGCAAGAAAAAGAATTGGAATAGAGCTAATATTAAACTCCAGTACATATAAAGACAGCAAATAAATTGGTTTACCCATCTGGAGAGAATGTCTGGGGATTCCATACCATATAAGATATGCATAAAAAGAAGAGAAGGCCAAAGAGAATGAGGAAGACCCAGAAGATGGAAAGACAACTTCAAAGACACACTACTGTAGTGTGTCATATAACAATGGCTGAGGCTGAAGAAGTACAAGAACCAAAATTTTGAATCTTCCTTGATATCTAAAGTTGATGGAGGAGGAGAAGGAGGAGGAAGAAGGTACCTTTTATTTTTTTAAGACTATCCTCTCATTAAAATAAGTTTGCATGAGATCCATTTTCTTGTCAATAGGATGCTGATTTGAATTAATTTGTTCTGTAAAATAATTACATAATTTCAAAAATAAAAATTTCACTTTCACCTATTCATAAGAGATCCACATGCCAAGATTCACTTCTATAATTGTATTACTTCAGGAACATTCTTTTCCCTATTTTTAATCAATAAAATCAGTTTAAAGAATCTTATTTCAAATCCAGAAAACATATCAGTTTTTAGATGGAAGCAAGGAGTTTATGAATGAAAATTAAAGAAATCTCAAAACTCTTTCAGAGGGAGCACAATGTTAGATGACCAATGTCAATGACAATATTATTATTAAATCTTTGTATACCAATACGTACTTAACAAAACAAACAAGCAAGCAAGCAAGCAAGCAAGCAAGCAAGCAAGCAAGCAAGCAAGCAAGCAAGCAAGCAAGCAAGCAAGCAAGCAAGCAAGCAAGCAAGCAAGCAAGCAAGCAAGCAAGCAAGCAGCTAAGTAAGTAAATAAAAATGTCTTTGATCATTATATATCTAACCACTCTAAATGGTACAAAAAGCCATAGATAAGAGAGATTGATAGTGTTAAGTCCTCAAATCTATGATGCCAAAAGCTGTGCTGGTTGCAAGTCAAGCCTGATTGGTTGAGACGCAAGCAGCCGTGATTTGACAGCTCGAGTATAAAATGAGCTGTCAAGCCGCTTGTGTTCCTTGTTCTGTTCTAAGTTGCTGTGGTGCTGAAATAGAATAAATGAGTTCCTGTTCAACTTCTGGTCTCACCTCCATTCCTGTCAGTGGGTTCTATGAATTCAATAGATACAATACCTGGACTTAATTTTGCCTATTGATTTGATAGCAAGTTGTATGACAGAATATTTTTTTAAAATTAAAAATGTTAGACTTGGTGCCACCCTGCAAAAATGCTTGTGAAATAACATTTTTGAAAATTATCTACAAACTTCAGAGAAATGAAAAATAGCACAGCAATGTTACTAATCAGGATTTTTAGATATGAGCATGCTTATAATATTCCAGTCCTCATTAGTTGCATGATACCTGGACTAGTTCTCTGCAAAATTTTATTGCATTGGGTTTTTTAAAATGGTAGGGCGAAAAACATTAAAAATTAGGTATTTCTGTGCTGACAGATATAAACCTAATTCCTCTTGGTCATCCACAAAGACCTGTCTTTAGGCCTTGAAAAATGCTGCAAAATGGGGGATCTATTACTCATAGTATTTATTTATGAACTGTACCCTTTGGAGGTTTTATGCTTATATTTTCTCAGGTTAATACTACTCAGATCCTAGATTATTAAAACTATTTTATATATTTTCTATTGTATGCTGCTTATTGGCATTTTTATTTCACAATTATTATATACAGTGATTTACATTCCTAGTTTTATGAATATACATAGAGGCATATTGTTATTTATTTATAAGATGTATTATCTTCCCTAATCCCAAAGGACTCTAGCTTCTATATTTTAATTCATTTGTAGAATGCACACATAGCTCTTCTTGAAGTATAATCATCTGTTGGCTGGCATATTTATTTGTGAATTGTCCAGTTGTCTCTTTTTTCCAAGCTTAGAGTGATATATGAGCAGCCTTGTAGTAATGTAGTCTGAGTCTCAATAAAATCTAAAAAGTTATGAGTAATTTAATATTTTGACTACTTGACAATTTTGAAAAAGTTATATTATCTAACAGGAATTGGCCTTCTGCTGTAAAATAAATCATAACTAAGCTCCAAATATGCTTAAATATTATTCCAATAGCTTGGTAATGCAGATTCAGTTTATAAGATACAAATCAGTTATTAGTCATGTCCTATCATTAAGCATAACTTCCATAGTCAATATATAATAATTAGCTACCCTATTACTGTAGCTCAATGCATATTTTGCAAAATGTCCCAAGCCTGGCCTTGAATGACATTATTTAAACAAATCATGACCAAGAAACAGAATACATGACCCTGTAGAAAGACACAGCCAAAGAATATAAAGAACAGAATTATCCAGTAGATATTAAAATGGCTTGGTTTATCCCTCACACTAAACTAAAATATTATTTTGGCTTTGATTTCCCATGTTCTGTGAAGCCAGCCAATTACCCTTATTTTACTAAACCATAATTAAACTTTCCATGATTTAGTGCAATGTATAAGTTAGGTTTTAGATGGTTTCATATAAAACACTTTGTTATGATATTTCAAATATGAAATACCCTGGAATATAGTAGTCTTGAAATCAAAGATGTGTGATCACTCATTTACTTATTAAATCACATAAACATATGCACACAAAAAATAGACACAAGCATTTAATTAAATCCACAATTCATTCTAGATGAGTGAGAGAGCAGAATATTTTCATATGATATTTCTTTAGCTCCTAGATCAGGTATGACTATGTCAAGGTAGGTTTATCATATCCAATGCAAACATGTTAAATTAATTTTAAAAATATTTGTGTTCTCAGATAGTTCTGGAATAGGAAACTAAGCTTTTTCTGTGAAAAAGGAAAGACAATAGTTTCTGTTTCAATGTTTAATACTGCTTTCTGACCAAAAGGATTTGGATTTACTATAGAACAGTAATAGTACTGCTTATTCAGAAGCCCAACACTTCCAAAATAAATGAAAATAAAACAAGAAACAGATGGCTTTTAACAAAGACTTTATAGTTTAAAACACAGGTTTTATGTAGTGAAACTGACCATTCTGTTTCCCGGGTTGCTTTATTTATTAGTTGCATTTGAAAATAGAGTTGGTTCTTTCAAATGGTGTGTTGAATTAGAATGTGTAAGCTACACTTGAAAGCACTTTTCACCTAAGAGAAGCTTGAATCACTTCAATAAAGTTACTCTTCATATTTTTATATTTAAAAGCCAACTTTTAAACAATGAGTGATCATGGTGATATACTCCTGAACTTTGGGTTGAGATGTATTGAGATTCTTGTTGATACCTATGTTTTTATATAGATCCATCTTGTTTTGTTTTTATGATCAACTATATTGTAAATCACACAGAGTTTAGAGTCAAATGATACTTACACTGAATTAATTTTGAGATTATTGAGCTGAGGCTAAGTCCTAAGAATGTAGAATCACTATCTTTATCCAGGAATTTGTAGACCGTGTCCTATAATTAGATGGCCTTGAATTCATGGTAGTTCCTTTGAGGGCAAAACTGTTATAGCACAAATAGTCTCCATTTCCAAAAAAAATTCCTCTGCCCAGTTTCAGCTGATGCAGCATGTATAACTACACTTCCATTATGGTCATTTCTGGTTAAGGATAACCAAGTAATCTATGTACTGGTAAATAAAGATTGAGTTAATGCAACACAGTATCTATAGATTGCTCTGGAAACGGCAAGTTCTGCAAAGATGTGACAGAGGTATCAAAAATATTTCACTATGGTTCTGAAGGGACTGCAAAGGCTCCACCTGTCAAGTCTGGATGAATTTCTTCATCGGATCTAATACTATGGCATGCATCCTTATACCTTTTTACTGAGTATGTTTTTAAAGTGTAAAGATTATATTGAATTATTCTTTTTCCTGGCTATAAAACTGCTCAGTTTTTCATGTAACTCAGGATTTGAAACATTATCTCATTCATGGAGAAGTATCAGGATATCAGATCACTGCCTTGCAAGAATAGAATTATCTCATAAATTTGGAGATCAAGAGATGATCCTCCGTGTTCCTCTTCTTTGTAATTTGTGTTGGGTATGGATAAGATGACTGGCCTTCTTGGGAACTTCCCCACTTTACAGAAATCTTTCCTGCCCCAGAGGTATACCTCTTCCCAATTCTGGGATGTCTACCGATTTTTTTTACAAATACTTGCCTAACTACAAGTGATAGTGTATTTAGTGAAACAAATACTGCAATATCTATAGGTCAAATTAGGAAAAAAGGCTGTCTTAACAAGCATTGTATGAAGAACAAAAATTCAGAAAATACCTTGAAAAAACAATAACAACTAATTAAAGTTACAAAAACAAGACATAGAAAGTTTTTTTTAATTAATTCTACAGTGTTTCACAATTCAATTTTCTTAGAAAATTTGACATTGTCACCAACTTAATTTATTTATAATTTAGATTTCTAAGACTGTTCAACTCAATAGAGATTCTGAGCAGCCTTAGAATATATTCTGAATATACCACAATACAATTTATTGAATGCACGGCGCTTGTTGATAGAAAGAAATTAAATTCACTGATAGAAAAAAAATATAATACTGGGATTATAATCCTTAGCATTATGTCCTGCCCTGCAGGAATGTATGCCAGATGAAGAAAGAGTATTTATGCACAATATCATACATTCTTACAATTCATCAATACTGTTTGACCTAATTAATATCTACTCAATACTGCTTTGCAAGGCTATGAAAGGTATTTTTAAAAAAATGACCTAGGAGACATAAAAGGAACTCTAATCAACTCAGTTCTGAAGGTATACAGGTATTATTCGAGTTACAACAATTCACTTACACACACCCAAAAAAACTACTGATGACCCAAAGCTGAAGTTATGAAGTTACAACCGACTACAGAGAGACACTGCAACATGCCCCTTGCCTGTTTCCCCCTCCCCAGCCTCTGGAGACCCAGTGGGGCAGGATTGTGGGAGAAACAACTATGGGGACCCCAAGGCAACATGAGATATCTCAGTGGGTCGGGGAGGCCCTAGTGTTCAGAAGCAGGTGGCCTGTTCTAGCATGGTCTTTCCCAGCCTGAAATGTGCACTCAGTAATCTATGCATTAGATTAATGAATGCATTGAGGTAAACAGGGAGGAAACACGTTCATTTAACTATCCAAATAATGAATACTCGGGTTACAAATATAAATGGCAGGTTCTATTACATTCATAACTCAAGGATTACTGTATTCAAATGACATTCATACTGATGTCAGTATGGATAAAATTTCAATCAATTCATGAGTATGCTTGCATTTTATGATGTAATAACTGTTCAGTAAGACATTAGAGAGATCCAACCATGTTTTCCTATTTTAAAAAGATTATCTACAAAAATCCAATTTTAAAATTTACTATAATAATTAACCTGCCACTGTGAATGTTTGTATATTCAAAGATAATAAAATTATTTTGTAAAAAGACTTACTTGTAGGGCAGGGAAAAATTATGTAAAACTGACAACATTTCCTAATCTTTTTATAAGTGTTTATACCTTGCTTCAGAGACTGTTGTTTTTTTTAATTTTAAACAATGGAACATTCTATATACAAGAGTTATAGTTTTATCATAAATATACTTTCCCAGTTAATATTAGTGGCATATTTAAAACTTACCCATACTAATAATGTAGTCTGTTGTTGTTTTTAAAAATGTGGAACGTCTATGAGTTTTGAATGCACCGCATAGAAATAAATGCTAAGAAAATATAGCAATATTTAACACAGGATTAATATACTTTTCCATCATTATCACTTCTCAAATGCAATTTCCAATGTTTAACATTTTAAATTGTTCTTCATTAAGATTCTCATGTAGTTAAACACTCTTCTAATCACCAAATAGTATATATCTTCTGTACAACCATATTACACTATTATACAAACTTGAAGCACATCAAAATTAATTTTGTTTGTTGTAAAAAAAATTCATTTGATATTATAGAAACCATTTTCTTGTCTTCAAACCACTGCAAATACTCTGAATGCTTTGCTTCCTGGAGGATTCTGTAAACTGTAAAAGGAAAATAAAGAAGTAATGGTTTGAAAGAACGTATTCTTATAATGTACTCTCATTTTTACATATGAACCTCTGTATTAAATTTATATATAAAAATAATAATTTATTAGATTTGTATGCCGCCCCTCTCCGAGGACTCGGAGTGGCTCACAACAATACAACAAGTACAAATCTAATGTTAAAAGCAATTTAAAACCCTTATTATAAAAAAGAAAAAGAATCACACAACCTAACAGACCATACATAAAACCATAGTAGCTAGGGGTATATTAATTTCTCGATGTCTGGCAACATAGGTGGGTCTTCAGAAGCTTTCAAAAGGCAAGGAGGGTGGGGGCAGTCCTAATCTCTGGGGGGAGTTGATTCCAGAGGGCTGGGGCCGCCACAGAGAAGGCTTTTCCCTGGGTCCTGCCAGATGGCATTGTTTAGTCGACGGGACCCAGAGAAGGCCAACTCTGTGGGACTTAATCGGTCGCTGGGATTCGTGCGGCAGAAGGCGGTTCTGAAGATATTCTGGTCCGATGCCACATAGGGATTTATAGATCATAACCAACACTTTGAATTGTGACTGGAAACTGATCGGCAGCCAGTGCAAGCCACAGAGTGTTGATGAGACATGGGCATATCTGGGAAAACTCATGATTGCTCTCGCGGCCGCATTCTGCATGATCTGAAGTTTCCGAACACTTATCAAAGATAGCTCCATGTACAGAGCGTTACAGTAGTCGAACCTCAAGGTGATGAGGGCATGAGTGGCCGTGAGCAGTGACTCCCTGTCCAAGTAGGGCCGCAACTGGTGCACCAGGCAAACCTAGGCAAGCGTCCTCCTCACCACAGCTGAAAGATGGTGCTCTAATGTTAGCTGTGGATCGAGGAGGGCACCGAAGTTGTGGACCCTCTCTGAGGGGGTCAGTAATTCCCCCCCCCCCCCAGGATAATGGATGGACAGATGGAATTGTCCTTGGGAGACAAAACCCACAGCCACTCCATCTTGTCAGGGTTGAGCCTGAGCCTGTTGACACCCATCCAGACCCTAACAGCCTCCAGGCACCGGCACATCACTATTATGAATTTGGTAATTGTTGAATCTAGAAGTAGTAGATGGGACATAAATAGCTATATTCATGAAGTCCTTAACTAACTTGATTGACTATAATTATTTTTTCAATTGAGAATATCAAAAAACAGTTTTAAGTAAGTTGGCTTATTTTAAATGAGTAATTTAGTAAATTAACTAATTAAACTTTGTACATTTGTTTTATTATAGTTAATTTCTAATGTTCTTCTAATGCAGAAATATGCTAGTGCCTGCACAGACTGACTTGGTAAAAGTTAGTACATTATCTCTATATATACATGTGTGAAAACTAGAGAAGGAAATATGATTTTTGCAAGTGCCAATGTTATGAGATTATTGTAAATACTGTATTAAACAATAAAATGAAAAAAACAGAGCTCCTTTGCCTCTTTTATGATTCAGTGTAAAAGTATTTTTGAGTAACATTTTCAACTGTTTAGTGAATGAAGCAGGTGGTATCTGCCACAATCTTTCTTAGGGGAAGAGTTAAAAAGCACCTCCAAATAAACAGATTCCTTAGGAAACTGAACAACCTCTCAACTGTGCGATCTGGGATGACCCACTGATAAACACTTGAATAACCTGGAAGAAAGCTTACTTGTTCTGCAGTTTAGCTATTCTTCTGGTAAATTTATAATAGAAAGGTTTTATGTAGAACTTGCTAATTTTGCAACAAAGGCTGGTGGGGTGATGATTATCATTGTTATGAAGTGTAGATTGGTAAAATAATGGAGTGAGAGCCAGTTTGATGTAGAGATTAAGACATGTTTTGTACCTTTCTGAAAAAATGCCATTTTGAAATGAAGCAGTGTACACTCTTCTTTTATCCACTGGCATGACATCAACAAAGCCACCTTCATTGCGAACTACTCCAGCATGTATTGCTGTTCGGCAGATACTAGATATCTGAGGGAAATAGAGAATAGACGAATTCTCATATTAGAAAGTAACATTGACTTACAAATTATTAAAATAATTTATAGAGTATCTTGTTTTTCCTAAGGTCCACTCCTAAGCAATAGGACAGGGTATCAAACTCAATTTCAATGAGGGTCACATCAGGGTTGTGTTTGACTTTGGGGGGGCAGGGTGGGTGTGGCCAGCTCAACATCACTCGTGTCAGGGGCACCTGTGGTAGTCCAAGTGCTCTGCCAGTAGAAACATATTCCCAAGCTCTGTTTTCAGCTGTTACAGCTTCCTGAAACCTTCTACCAATGAAAACAAAGCTTCTGCAACCCTCTGCCAGTGAAAATGGAGTTCAGGAAGGCTCCTCTTGGCCCTCCTGAGCTCTATTTTCACTGGCAGAGGCACCACAGACAGTGTTCCCTCTAATTTTTTTGGGGGGTGGGCGGAAAAGTATAGTGTCTGAGCGGCAGTCCCTTCGGGACTGGGTGGCACAGAAATAATAAACCAACAAACAAACAAATAAAAAACCCACCCTGTTTTGCCTCAGAGAATTTCAAAATAAAATACTGTACTGTGTGTCTATAACAGTGAGCTCATAATAGGGCAACTCTATCAATATCAAAATGCCACTTAAATAGTTGAGCTAGTTTCAAACTAGATTTTGATTTTCTTTCTCTCTTCCTTACTCCCATTCTTTTTCTTTCTCTTTTCCTTACTCTCTTTTTTCTATCTGTTTCTCTCTCTTCCTCTCTCTCTCTCTCTCTCTTCTTCCCTCTCACTCTTTCCCTCTTGGCTTCTGGGCAGGTTTGGAAAACTCTGAGTTGATATGATTTTTAAGTGAGCGATTGCTCACTGCTCAGCTTAGAGGGAACTATGACCACGGACCAATCCTTTGCTGTTTCCAGGGCTTCCCTGTGGGCCAGATCTAAGCTTCCCACAGGCTGAATCTGACCCCCAGGCATTAAATTTGACACCACTACAATAGGAAGAGAGTTTGGCTGGGAAAGTTGTGAATGGCTGCGAAATTCTGCAACCATCACAAATACATGCCAATGGCAAAATACCTGAATTTTTATCATGTGACCATGAGGATGCTGAGATAGTTGTAAGTGGGAGTACCAGTTGTAACTAATATTTTCCAGTGCTGTTATAACTCTGAATAGTCACTAAATGAATGGTTGAAGACTATGTGTATATGGATTTCATGAGTATAAAACTATGCTGGGAAAGAAAATAATCTTGCCCAAATTCTCCAATCTCAGCTAGCCAAAGATTTGAGAGCTATCCGCATTTTGAACACTCTCATCAATAAGATGGCTGATTCACTGCAGTTGAAAGTTTTTGAGGTAACTGAACAATTATTCAGCATTCTTTAATATTTCATGCAACACCTTCAGTATTCATACATCTCTCCCAAAATGTATAAATGTATAAAAACCTATGTGCCTCTGCTATAAATATTGATGTTTAATCAATATTGTTCAATATTGATGTTCAAAATTATGTATCTTCCCTTAAATTATAAAAATATTTATAAATGTGTCATAGTGTTTTTTCCACTTTAATGGGGTTTCTGTTTTCCAGGAAGAGTGGGAATTGGTGGTGGTGTTTTTATACTATTTTATTTATTTAAGAGCCGTGTGGTGCAGTGGTTAGAGTGCAGGCTACTTCAGCTAACTGCTAGCTGTAGTTCAGCAGCTTAAATCTCACCACCAGCTCAAGGTTGACAGCCTGCTATCCTTCTGAGGTGGGTAAAATAAGGACCCAGATTGTTGGGGGCAATATGCTGATTCTGCAAACCCCTTAGAGAAGGCTGTAAAAGCACTATGAAGCGGTATATAAGTCTAAATGCTATTGCTATTTGATGACCATATATTAGAAGTTTTTAAAATTATGTTCCAGAGAAAAACATGTTACTATACTTACATCAGAATAAATTATAGTTCCAATCACTCGGGCGTAATGTGAATTTGCCTGCATACAGTTGTGAGGACAATGGACCCTTTAAAAATTGAGAGGAAAGATGAAATTTAAGGATTCTATATGTATACAGTGTTCCCTCGATTTTCACCGGTTCGAACTTCGCGAAAAGTCTATACCACGGTTTTTTAAAAATATTAATTAAAAAATACTTTGCGGGTTTTTTTCCCTATACCATGTTTTTTCCCACCCGATGACATCATATGTCATCGCCAAACTTTCGTCTGCCTTTAATAAATATTTTTTTTAATAAACTTTAATAAATAAACATGGTGAGTAATAATCTGAATGGTTACTAAGGGAATGGAAAATGGCAATTTAGGGTTTTAAAGTGTTAAGGGAAGGCTTGTGATACTGTTCATAGCCAAAAATAGTGTATTTACTTCCGCATCTCTACTTCGCGGAAATTCAACTTTCGTGGGTGGTCTCGGAACGCATCCCCCGCGAAAAGCGAGGGAACACTGTACTACAATAGCATGAAGACAAATGTTAATATTGTATTTAATGTAAACAATGAAATAAAAACCAGTTCTACTATCAAGTCCAATACTCTACTAAGAAAGGAATTCATATTAAAATATTCCTGTCTAGTTTTTATGTGAACTCCTCCAATAAAGAGGATCCTATCGCCCTTCTGGATAATCAATCCTATTGACAAATGTATAAACATTTAAAAGAGAATGCATTATTTGTTAAAGTGTTGTTCTATCATATCAATTCAGTAGAGCACACCATGGGACGCTTGAAAATTTTTCAACCAATCTTGCTTTGTTTTTAGTTCGTATAGGCACTGATGCGCATAATTACAGTAGATCTTTGCAATTAATGGGAAAATCCTATAAAATAGAGATTGAGCAGTTGTCTTGTGTTACACTTATAAAGTGTAGCAGTCTTTGCATTTTAGCTTTAACATTTAAAATGTATCAAAAGTTTAATGTTTCTGAAAAAAATCAATAATCACATTGAATGCTTAGCATTATTGTGTGATTAGTTACAAACACTTTTCATAGGATGGAAATAATAATGAAAAAGTTTACCTTGGGCAATGTGTGGCTGGCCGATAAAATGGACATAACTGTTCTACCGTAGTTTCACAAGTGATAGCTTGTACTGAAATTAAACAAGAAAAAAATGCACATAGATATTTGCTATAAAGAGATTCATCAATATTTATGTTATATCGTAAAAATAAATCCTCACCTGTTACTTTAGAGACAGTGAATGAATTAGCTGATTGATATTTCCTACAGCAAAAACAGAAACTATTGTTATTAGCAGTAATGTAATTATCTTACAATCCTCTACAATATTTTTCAGAGGGAAATAAGAGAAACAAAAAATATAAAAGTGAATAATTATTTAATAGGGCTATACAAATTCAATAAAAACTTCATAAAACAATATGAACAAAAAACTGAGAGAACTGAATTATGATCTAAGGATATGTATATATATGTAAATATGTATGTATGTGTGTATGTACTGCCTATCTTGTATAGTGTAATTTTTTTCAGCATAAAGCTTTGTATTTATATTATTACTATTGCACACTACCTATCATATGAAACAATCTACAATCAACTACATTTATATCATGGGTACACAACCTAAAACATGAATGGACAATGTTTTCAGCCCCAAAGTCTACTGTGTTTCCCTGAAAATAAGACCATGTCTTATATTTTTTTAATCCTGAAATAAGCGCTTGGCCTTATTGCCCGACTGGGTATATAGATTGCTGTATTGTGCAACCAACATGCATTTGTGCCACAAATGTGCATTCTTTCCTATGCACATAATTTTGAACACTCAAACATCATCCCTCTTCAACAATTAATGACTACTTCAATTGATTTACTGTTGATTGTTGGCTCCCTACAACTAATTGCAGTTATCAAAGAGTGACTTGGTCCTTTCAAGTCATCTCGACAGTTAATCAGATGGATGACAGACAATACATTACTTGGCTCAACTGAGAAAGAAAACCAGTGATCTACATTGTACTGGCCAGATTGTAATGATTGTAACCATGGGAAAGGCTCCTAGGTCCATATACCTGAGGATTATATTTTGGCCATCTCTAATGTACATTAGGAAAGTGTAATTTCTGTTGGCCTAGAATTACAGAAATGTTTGCTTCTTTCAGGGGGCTATAAATTTGGAAGCATGCATAAAGACTTAGCTCCCTTAATTTCTAGACATAGAGGGCTAAAAATTATGCTGCTGAGAGCATGATCTTAGTGTGCTGTCAGGGATTCAAAAATGGATTGTGGGGAGCTGTATTTATTTAGTATAAATTAAGCTGGTCTTTCTTATATTACTAAATGGATTCAAAACAGTAACAATATCTAACATAGTCAACTAACTCAAATACATAATTAAAATACCTTAATCAAACAAGACACAAATAGATTATAAAGACTAGTAAAAATAATGCAAATAATAGAAAGATCGTAGACAACCAATAGAGATGACTTCGAACAAGCATTGATAGTTCTTATACTATCATGCAACACAGCATTCATTAATAACCACTTCTGAATATATATAATATTAAATGTTTTATAATTATTTATAAATAATTCCATAAATAATTCCATAAATATTATATTGAAAACTTGAGAACCAATTTGTGAGGGGATATTTCATTTTTATTTACCCAACTGACTGGATTCCATTTCTTTGAGACTTTATGAAGTAATTTCTTCTTCCTAATCTGGTAACATCAACCCAGCCACCATCATTATCTAGGATACCATAATGTATTGCAGCTCTACAGATGCTTGATTGCTAGGAAGAAAAGAAAAACAGAAACAGGAATTAAGTTCATCCAAAGCATTATTTTTATTCATACTTCTGTTAGAAATAATATTTTGTGTTTTATTAAATTTGGAACTATGAAAAGTTTACCATTAGTTCCATATTTAGAGAGGTGAGTTAACAAATTATGTAAAAATCAGTCTAGCAGTATGATTCTACAGTATGCATGGGTTGAGTAAAAACTAATAAAGATAAGAAAAACCTCAAAATCCTGCCAAAATTAACAACTTAATGCCATTTTACTGAGCAAACACATTGTCAAGCATAACATGTTAGTTAAATTTCCTAATAAATTACAAAGCAAAATGCTATGAATTACAATGTCTGTACCATGTCATAATAGACACTTCCCACAACTTTGGAGCTGCTGTCCAAACATCCAGAAGGACATTCATACCTAAAGAATTTTAAAAAAACAACAAGTTGAGAATGATATAAAATAATTTTTAAATTAGATAAAATACACACAATACCAAAATGGATGGATACCGATGAAAAGATACCTTACCTATTACATGTTGTTCCTTTGCACTGGTCCCTTAACCGTAGCTCACAGGAAACAATTTGAGCTGAAGAGGGAAAGCAGATGATGTAACAGCACTGTTTTAGGCCACTGGTTTTGGTGAATCAATTAACAGCAACCAAAAATCACGTTATGAAATTTCCTTACACATCTGTTGTTTGCTTATGACTTCGTTTCTTTCACTATCATCCCGGGGAGAGGCTTGTGGTTGATTTTGTAATGTATTCTGAACATGCAACTGATGTCGTTCAACTTCATTGGTTTCTATCTCTGGAAAGTAATGCCTTTCTGAACCTTCTGGTAAAGCAATTGAAAGGAATAAATGCTATTTTTTTATAATGAATTCATTCAGTAGTTATAATTAAGAATGGCATAAATATGACATATTTAATCTTTGCTAAACATGATAAGGCCAGGGAATAATCTTGTGCATATTTACTTGGAAATAAACTCTACTGTATCCAGTGGAATTTACTCCTAGGAACTTAACTTAAAGGATTACAGACTTAAGTGCTTCTTGATCCCACTGTGCCTAAATCCACTGAAATCAATGGGCTTTAATACTGGTTGGCTTGTGATTGTTTTACTACCAGCCATCGTTAATGAGCTGAGATTATCTAGTCATGGCACTAAGTGAATGATATAACCAAAAAACAATATACAGTATTTGAAGTACAGTACAAGAAAAGCAACCAAAATTCTTTTCTTAATATTCCATATAAAAACACTATACAATATACATAATGACAGATATAGACATATGAAGTCGTTTGAGTGGTTCAGAAGGGAGCTCCCTAACAAAGTTCTAATGAATTTGTATAGGTCAAATTTCATATACCAAATGTATTATTCTTAATTTGGGAAATGGATTTTGGTTGCATTGAGAAAGAAAAACCTAAGAGTTTTTTTAAAAATAAATTTATATGAATCATGGAGGTTCTGACAAGATGGAATTATAGAGACAGTTTGCAAAATTCTTTACAAAATGATTTATGTTTAAATTACTAAATTCACGCCACGTTAACAAAACAGGAATTTGTTTAACTGGATGAAATATTTGTAGCTTGATTAACAGGTAGTATAATTTTTACTATTAGAAGAATTCATATGCTGATTACTTAACTCATCTGAGTTGATGATTCAGGATCTTATAAATGCTTACATAAATATATTTAATTGTATTTTATGCCCAAAGCTCTTCCCTTACATAACACATAAGTTTCATTAGAAAACTGCTTGCCTCCTAAAGCATCAGCAGAACTACATACCTAGCAGTATACACAGTCTTTTTCTTATTACATACCTTTATAACAAAGATTTTCTCTGCAGCCTCCTCCAAAACTTGGGGGACATTCAGAACATGGACGACCGTGTTTATATGGAGCATGCCCCCACCAATTTCCCCTAAGAATAAAAAACAAAGTGATATAGTGAAATAAATGGAGTGCCTTATCCCCATGAAAAACACTATTCCTGCTGATTCGTCATGCCTCTGCTTCTCAGGGATAGAAGGATAGCCTAAATGAATGATATAAACAATATCATCTCAGGCTGCATCTCATTTATTTTTTCTATGTTCTTAAGGGATGGAATTTCTTTCTGAAGCCTAGTATGAGTTGGTATCAGTTGTTCTCAAGACAGAGCCTTGAGGAAGGCAAGCTAGTGGTTCACTCATTCACTTATCCTTATTCTGGCTCGACAGGAGACTTCAGCCAGGATATTTGTTTGTTTGTTTGTTTGTTTGTTTGTTTGTTTAGTCAAGTACCTATTGGAAGTATGTAAAGATATAATAATGTTCATATACATGATACTAGTAAGAATAAAAGAAAAAGGGAAAAAAATAAAAAGAAACATTAGATATGATAATATTCATATGCATGGTACTAGTAAAAAATAAAAGAAACATTAGGACAGGGGATGGAAGGCCTGCTGGTGCACTCAGCAATTGGTTTACAAGGAGAAAAAATGAGATGGTGAAAGATAAGAAATTTTGCTGAGATACAATTTGGAAAGACTTGTCCATCAAGCTAAAAGCAGCATGCAAACAGAACAGAAGGGAAACACATGACTGAAATATGGGTATAAACTGCTACCCATTGTTTTTAATTTAGACTTTCATTCTGGTGTCCCTTGAATGTGAATGTGAGCTGTTTCTGCAATTAAGTGCTTCTGCTTTTCCCGGAGACTGTAATATTGTAAATTTGAGGACTGGTTGTAAATCGACTTGTTACCATCATTGTCTGTCTGAATAGTCACAGAATGAGGCAGTCATTAACTGAGCACAATGTATAATTCCATTGATACAATACAGGCTTATACGTGCTCATTCTAGTATAAAAAGAATATTGGATTGCTTTGACTATATTATTTGAAGACCAGCAGTATGTCACTGAATGTAAGGACTGAATTTATATGAACTATAGATAGTCAATTCTCTTCTGTTGTTATCTGCTAGCTTTACAGATTACAACGAATACTCTGAATACTGTGCTTTGGTTTATATTGGTTTATATTGGCTAGCATTCTGAAAATTCAAAATATCTAGCATTACTCTTTGTTAAGAGCTCCTGCAGGCTTAAGGAGAGACTGTGCAGAAAGTTTTCCCCATCAACAATATTATTATGCATTTTTTATAGTTTATATTTCAAGATAATTATATATTCTATGGCCAATTCTCATGCATTTCCAAGCAAAAGGTTTAAACATTTGATTCCTAATATAATTTTAATCTAAAGCAAAACACAATCCTAAATAATTTTATTAAATAGTGGCAGTGGGGAGTTAGATATGCCTTTAATGTTAATGCCTGTACCATCATACTTACTTGGGTGAATAATTGCACACTAAGTAAATTGCTTTGGGCCATATCTGTCCCCACACATTCATATTATGGCATAGGTTGACTGCACAGCCTACTCGGTTACTTGTTGCCCATACCACCTAAAGGAAAAAGGAAGAGTATTAAAACTTTATCCAAATTTAAGTTCTGATGAACTGGCAGAGGGAACCGATATTCCTTTGAAAAAAAGTAACACATTGCACCTGAAAATTTGAACCCCAAATTGCTCTACTAAAATATGTAATAAGATTAACCACATGAATTCTGCACAAGGGCAGAAACTGCAGTTTTACGATAAATTGGTATTTGGCTGGAGTCATGGATTTCATTGTGCATAGCCACTAATGTCATCTACATGGACTTCAACCAAGGGTCATCTCTTAATAACTTTGAATTTATTTATTTTTTCCTTTTACTGTTTGGTTTTTAAAGACTGAGAACCTTATATTGACCTTCCTAAGTAAACTAGACAGGAAACACAATTAGATGAGCTAAATCTTCTTTACTGTAATGCTTCATTATCAGAATCATACAACTTTGAAAGTACATACTTTTCACCCCCTACTTTTAACTGTTAGATCTAGTAGGGCAATTCCTTCTTAAGTTTTTTTTCTGTGACTATTAAATTATTGCAGCCTCCTGCCTTTCTTATCTGACGGTTTCCTAGGCAGTATTCCTAGGGTTATCCATGCATTCCCTTATATATCATCAGATTGGCTAGCATTATTGAAAACATTGAGTGAATTTCCTAAAATCCTTTAAACTACAAGTTTAAATAATTATAATAAAATATTTTGGAATATAGTTTGGTTATTGTTTTCTAAAGTATGGTTATTGTTGGCTTTAGAAAGCTTTAAATGGACTAAGGGCTCAGATGGACTTGATTGAAAAGTTTGAAAATAATTGAAAGATTTATTTCTCATGTGAAAATAATTTTGTTTATATTTTGAAACTGATAGGATAACTTTTAAAATCAGACCATAACCAGATGGGCACCAGATGGCTTCCTTACAAGAAATGTTTGATGTTTGGGTAAAGGAAGTCTTTCAGTATTTAAGTCTATAAAATATACATATGTATAATATAGTCTATTATTGTTGAATAGGAATAGGCATTATTGAATAAAATTGAAAATGATTTACAGGTGGATTTAAAAATTATAGACTACAACAAAGAAAAGGAAATAATAGATTTACAATTAAATTAAATGATCTTTTTAAAAAAATTAATACAAGTACTATATTAGAAAAGTGAAGCGAATAAATGTTTCATATTCAATTTATAAACAGGATTTGCTGGACTTGCAAAATTACAAAAGGAGCCTGGTAAGGATAACAACAATTGTAAGTGAATGACAGTATAACAAAGCAGATATTAGAATTTAAAGATCACTGGAAGAAAGGAGAAAGAATAAAAAATAAATGTATTTGTTCAGAGTTAAAATAATGAGTTTCTATTTCTGGAGATGCTTAATTATTTTCTAATTGGGATTGGGAATGTTGGCTATTTCTGACAATGTTTAATTGCTTTTTGACAGGAACTGGACTTTTACAATTTGAAGAACTAAGCGGGGAAATCTGTTTAAATATAAATGGAGGAATAAACATAAAAATATTATTATTTATCTATTACATTCAATACAAATTGAATAAATACCATAATACATGTAATTTCATAAAGTTGTTATTTCATAAAGAGAAAAAAGGTTTAATATAAGGATCTCCATTAATACCCACTGATATGCTCAAGCAGCAAACATAAATGTGAAGATTTGATTGTAAAGTTATTTCATCACTTTTATAACTGTGAAATATTCTCTAAGTAAGACAATTGCTAAATGAGAACAATTTTTATTATTAAAATGGAAGGAATTATACGTTTTAAAAATAAATACATTTATTTAAAATACATGTTTTAATTATATTATTTGTAGTTTAAATTATTATTGCTTTTGGTAAATATGAATGTAATACAATATTAAATTGTTATTCAGATGTAAGGATGAGAAACATCTAACGTACTCAGTTTTGTTTAACAAAATTGTTAAATTTGTATTTTGCTCCAAGCACACAAACGAACATGAAAATTTTATCTAATTGATTCATTTCAGAAAATAACTCATTCTGCAAGTTCATCGGTTCATTCATCAACCACTTTACTATGGTAGCATATAGATTACTATAGATATCCTGATATATACCAAGAAATTCATGTCAGAATGTTTTCTTAGGAAAAAGTTATTTGCAATGGTAACATATAGAAATAAAAAAATAGATAATACATTGTAGCAAGCTACTTTTAAAAAATGGGGAAATATTTTTAAACACAGATACCAACTTCATGTGACTTACATCATCACTTGATTTCTACTATTCCAACACAATGAATTCAACCCTATTATTCGTTTTAAAAAAGGCACACTCACCTGAGTATAATGAGTACATACAGGACCAGAACATCTATAGGGGCAATAAGGATTGCATTCTTGGGGATATGGGTAAGTAAAGTCTCTCACTTCATCATACCATGATTGGACATGAAATGTTAGAGGTCTATATCTATAAAAAAATAATGAAGAAATTTCCAAATCATTCAAGTATATATTACAAAAGAAACAATGCTTTTTCCCCCTTTTAAAGTAAGAGTAGCTTAATGGGTTTTGGATTTTTTTTACCTTCCCCAATGGGCTCCCAAATTCTGACCAATGGATGGAAGTAGACTTGCAGGTCCATGCTCCCAAAGACATGTCTCAGCCCAGGACTGAGCAGATCTTTCCAACTCTGGATCCCATGTCTACATTTTAAGGATTAAGAGAAAAGATAAACATGATGTGGTTCTAATATATGTTAACATTATTAATATTTTACTCATCTCTCAAATACATTTTTTTTAAAATTTAAGAAAAATTTCTATTAAAATATATTGTGTTGTATAAGTATATTAGAAAAAAGTATCCATCAAATCTAACTTATTTCTTCCAAAAAAAGCTTTCTATCAATGTATCTATGCAATCCACATTATATAGTATACAGTGTTCCCTCGATTTTTGCGGGTTCGAACTTCGCGAAAAGTCTATACCACGGTTTTTCAAAAATATTAATTAAAAAATACTTTGTGGTTTTTCCCCCTATACCACGGTTTTTCCTGCCCGATGACATCATATATCATCACCAAACTTTTGTCCACCTTTAATAAATATTTTTTTAATAAACTTTAATAAAGAAACATGGTGAACAATAATCTAAATGGTTGCTAAGGGAATGGGAAATGGCAATTTAGGGGTTTAAAGTGTGAAGGGAAGGCTTGTGATACTGTTCATAGCCAAAAATAGTGTATTTACTTCCGCATCTCTACTTTGCGGAAATTCAACTTTTGCGGGCGGTCTCGGAACGCATCCCCCTCGAAAATTGAGGGAACACTGTATAATATATACCATATAACCCAAATGTTGCATCATGGTAATCTTAGACAATCTTTAATAGAAAGTAAAAAATATTTCCAGCATTAATATTTAACCTCATGACCAGATATCATTAATATTGCTGAGTATTTGCCTAGAAGTAGATACTGGTCTGAAGAAATTTAATGTTCCTTTCATCAGTCTATAGATGTGGCAATCCTCAATTTAATTTTTATTTACGATGAAGAAAGAAACAATTAAAAAACAGGAAGCCTTTTCTCATAAACAAGAACACAAGACTGGCAGCAGAAGAAGAAAAAAAAGTAACTTTTTTCATAAATGTGTCCCTATATTTTAGATCCCCTGAAGATTGTTCCTGCAACTATATACCACAAGATATTAAATATTTTAATTTGTTAATGCCCTGTAAACTTAGAAAGCAGCTTGAGCTGAAATTTCATAACTGCTTGGCCAATACAACAAGAATGAAACTGGCACAAAACAAACACAAAAAGATTTCTGAATTCTGATCCATGACTAACAGTAATTGAAACATGTATGTGCATATGTGTGTGTGTGTGTGTGCGTGTGTGTGTGTGTGTGTGTGTGTATGTGTATATACCCAACCCAGGAGAAAGTGAATTGGCAGCTAGGTAAGTTAGAATCCACCCCTGCAGTGTTCCAAGGAGCTGCCATGAAGAAGACAGGTTCAACCTATTCTCCAAAGCACCTGAAGACAGTCAACTGATCAAGTAATCAAGGAGAGAATCAACCCAGAACTAAGGAGAAATTTCCTGACAGTTAGATCAGTCGAACAACTTGCTTCCAAGAGTTGTAAGTGCCCTAACATTGGAGGTTTTTGAGAAGATATTGCACAACCATTTGTCTAAAATGGTATAGGGTTCCTTCCTAAGCAGTAGGGTTGAACTAGAAGACCTCTAAGGTACCTTCCAATTCTGTTATCCTGTAAATGTGTGTGCTTTCTAGAGAAAACACATTTAAATATTCATTCATTCATTTATTTAATTTGACTTCTATGCCGCCCAATCCCAAACGACTCAGGGCAGCTTACAACAATATAAAAAATACAAATACAATAAAAAGAAGTCTAATATAAATATTTAAAACGATAAACTCAAACAATCCAAGCAACACAAATGCATACCATTCAATACAATTCGGCCATGACAGATGTCAAATATAGTTATATGTTTAATAACACACTAGCTTTTTACATGTAAATTTATGATTCTCCTGATATTTTTGTAAAAGATAAAACAATAAGAAGAAAGTTCTATAAGATACGTAAATAAATATCCTGCAGCTCTCAGCATTTGGGAAGAACAGAGGAGAGAAAAAAAGAACTAACTGAATATGCTGGATGAAAGAAGAGCCTTTGAGTTTAAATTAGTAAAAGCAGAGCAAAAACACATGGATAAAAAACTACATTTTATTTGCATTATTTATTGATAAACTTTCATTGTTTTATTTCCAATGTTTTGTTAGAGGTTTGCTGATAGTAAAAGTCTCAGGATAGCCATGCTAGCTGAGATTGGTGGCTGCCTTGTAATACAGTCAAACATAGCTATGATCTAGGTCAGTGGTGTCAAACTTGCAGCCTACTGGCCAGATGCGTAATGCACTGGCCACGCCCACACCTGGTTTAGCAAAGGTGGACAGCAGTAGCATTAGCATTTAGATTTGTATACCGCTTCATAGTGCTTTACAGTCTCTCTAAGCGGTTTACAGAGAGTAAGCATATTGGTCCCAACAATCTGGGACCAATTTTACCAACCTTGGAAGGATGGAAGGTTAAGTCAACCTTGAGCCTAATGAGATTTGATCTGCCAAACTGCTAGCAGCCGGTGATCAGCAGAAGGAGCTCACGGTACTGCACTCTAACCACTGCGCCACCAAGTCTCTGTGAAGCCCCATGATCATGCGAGTTTAACACCCTTGATCTATTAAATGAATAAAATGCATATCAAAACTCAATAGCCATCTTACTCAATTTTTAAAAAATGATGTAAAGAGGGCAACCCTTATTTAAATAGATTCTCTAGTGCCTATGTAGAAAATCCTACCATTCGAATTACTAACATAACTCAAGATCCTAAAATACCAAGTTATGTTCAGTTCATCAAAGGTCACAATTTTCACTTTGAAGTGAAAATCTTGAGAAATTTTTTTAAAGCATTTTTACAAAATAGAGAAGGACATCTGTGGAGAGGTCAAGAGAAGGCAAATGACACAAATATGTTATAATATGAAACAAAGCCCATCCCTTTCGTGCTTGTCACACATAAAGATGTAAGGGGTGAAGCATACATTACACACATTTTGACATTTTGATGAATTCTCAGCCTGTAATGAGTGTTGCTGTGGATAAAATACATGTGATATTTTATATGTTGTATCTGCCCAGTTATTTATATAGCAGTAATAAGACGATGTGCATACAGAGTAGTTTTGTAAAATGTGAGTGCAGCAATTTTTAATCTATATGTAAGGTATTTCTGACAAAGAAGTCTTTGGAATATAGAACAGAAACAGAACACTTTCAGAGGTAGATGTAAAATGTGCAAACTATAATAAAAAGGTAAGATTCATACCTAGTATAGTAAGGCATACAGTTGGCACCAACAGAAGTAAACATTTACTGTGGCATGATATAAGGCCTCAATGTTGTATTCATTCTATATATAAGAAATGGAGTGGTAAAGTAAATATCAGAGTACAGTACAGTACAGTATGGCTGATATTTACTTTTTTAAAACACACTACTGTATATTCTTTATTGTTTGTTAAAATATAGAGAAAGCTAAAATACGACAGTATTAATTTTAATTATACATTTATCTAAAGTACAGAAACAGCCTTGAGGAAAAGAATTTCCTATATTTGAAACATAGGGTTAAATTGGATGCAAACCAGCTAAGATGCAAGAACCTATTAATGGATTTATATTAATATGAGAATGTATAATTGATACAGTATTAGTTTCACTATATTAAAATGTTTCTCATAAAAAAGAAATTATATTTTTATTGTGCAAATTGTGTGGCAATAAACTTTTTAAAAGTTTAGAAAGAATATTAATCTGTTTATCGATCATTAAACATACTGGGACCCCTAACCTATTGGGAAACAGTTTTAAGAAAAGATTGTTTTTTTCTTAGAAAGTACAAATATTTATATATATTTTAATTTTTATAAATGAAACACAATCTAAAAGAAATCTCTGCTGCACTGCATCATATATACAAATCTGTATGAAAAAAATTTATTATGGCATTTATAGATAGTTACTGGTGATATTTGAGCCAGAAATTACAATTGCAAGTAATTGGTCATAAATCGTGGCAACACATGACCAAACTTGATGTTTAAAATTCTTTTATGCCTGTTAAGTAAATGCCGCGGTCATTATGTGAATGCCAGTCATTACATAAGCCTTACATGGCTTAGTATCAGATTATCTTTGCGACCGACTTCTGCCTCATGTATCCCAGTGGCCAGTTAGGTCCCAAAGAGTCAGCCTTCTCCAGGTCCCATCAGCCAAACAATGGCGACTCACAGGGCCTAGGGAAAGAGCCTTCTCTGTGGTGGCCCCGGCTCTCTGGAACAAACTCCCTCTGGAGATACATACTACCCTCTCCCTCCTGGTCTTTCATAAAGCTTTAAAGACCTACCTCTGCTGGCAGGCATGGAGGCCATGAGTGACTGTCTCCGGCCATCCACATTTTTGCGATGGTGCGATTTCGCTGAGGCTTCCCTCGCTGGGAAACCCCACCTCCGGACTTCTGTTTTTTGCAATCCTGGGATTTCCAGACAGCATCGCAAAAAACGCGGAAGTCCAGATGTGGGGTTTCCCATGGAGGGGAGCTTCAGGGGAATCCCATCAGCGCTTTTGCTTGGAAAAGGGGTAAATTTTGGGCTTGCATGCATTAATCGGTTTTCCACTGATTCCTATGGGAAACATTGTTTCGTCTTACAAACCTTTCACCTTACGAACCTCGTCCCGGAACCAATTAAGTTAGTAAGAAAAGGTATCACTCTATCTCATTCACTTCCACTAAGCTTTGAAGTTGAGCAGGAAACAAGAAAGCCAAGGAGGAAGATAATTTTCACTTTGAAATAGTTTCTGGTTAAATGTGCCACATATAAAAATCAGTCACTTCACAAGCCAGGATATCTTGTAGTTTAAAATGGGAACTGTTATTTGCAGGAAGGAAGAGATGGTGAGAAGAAAAAACACTATTGATTTTTATTCAGTAAAGAACATCTACAGAAAAGCTGTTTTATCTACTTACATCAAACCCTGTCCTATACTGAAATTCTTCTCAGTTATAATTTACTCTTCTAACAATATAAATATTAATAGAAACATATATATTTTTTTTGGAGGGGGAATGTGAAATATTAGATTGTCTGCTTCTAAAAATAAAGGGACCAATGAACAGAAGTGCCTACAGTATTAATTTGTAATGCATGTGCCTAATCCTAACTCTTGGAACGTTGCCGAAATGCTACAGTTAATACTTCATACTGATTGTAGTAAATTCCTGCCCAAAATGGATTAAAATAATCTTAGCAAACCAAAAAACATATCCAGTTACAAATATCCACATTGACTACTCTACATTGCCCAGTACTATTGTTTCTGAGAAAAGGTTTTTATTTACCTTAATTGTATTTAAGGACTTTCTGAACAAAAACCTTAGCCTGGATATTATTACAGGAATACTCAACTTAAAATCACAATTGAGCCCAGACAGTTGTTAAGAGAATTTTGTCCCATTTATGACCTTTCTTGCCACATGTATTAAGTGAATCACTGCAGTTGTTAAGTTAGTAACATAGTTATTAAGTAAATCTGACTTCCCCACTGACTTTGCTTGACAAGTGATCATATCATAGGAAGCCGGGGTGGCGCAGCAGGTAGAGTGCTGAACTGCAGGCCACTGAAGCTGACTTGTAGATCTGAAGGTCAGCGGACCCGGATTGTGGGGGCAATAGCCTAGCTCTGTTTAAAAAGTGCTATTGCTAACATGTTGTAAGCCGCTCTGAGTCTAAGGAGAAGGGCGGCATAAAAATCGAATGAATGAATAAATGAATAAATAAATAATCCTGGAACGCTGCATCTAACGTAAATATATATATTAGTTGCCAAGTGTCTGAATTTTGATCACATGATCATGGGGATTCTGCAACAGTCATAAATATGAAAGAGTCATAAGTCACTAGAATAATAGAATAACAGATATGGAAGGGACCCTACCCCCACTCTAGTCCAGCCCCCAGATTTACTTTGCTCAAAGAGGAAAATCTATGCCATTCCAGACAAGTGGCTGTCCAGTTTCTTCTTAAAAGACTCCAGTGATGGAACAGATTTTTCAGTACTGTTACAAATTCAAATGGCCAAATCGGAGTGGAAGTCCACAAGTCTTAAAGTTGCCAAGTTTGAATACCTCTGAATTATGTGGTTACAGTATTATTTTGATTCACACACATTCACCGAAAGCTCTGAAAGTAAACCAATATTTTTTTTAAAAAAAAAATATTTCTCCTGTCCAATTGTGTTTGACTCTAGCGGGCGGATGCTCAGCTCTATTTTGTAGCCAAGGAATCAGGGTTGTCCAATACATTTCCATGTGACCAGCCTGATGCCAAGAAGCATGGATTGTTGTTACTGTCCTACTGAAGTGGTACCTATTTATCTATTTGCATTTGCATGCTTTCAAGGTTGGTAAAAGCTGGGACAAGAACTGGAGCGCCAAACCGCACATGGTGCTTGGGTCTCAAACTGCCAAACTTGTGGTCCACAAGTCCAGTGCCTTAACTGCTAGGTCACCACACCCCAATGTAGGGTCAAAGTCATTGCCGCTTTTTTCAGTTTAGCTTGTTTCTTCCTGTTCATTGTTTTAGGTAAATAAAGAGATTAGAACTGCCCCCACCCTCCCTGTCTTTTGTAAACTACTCAAGACTCACTTATACCGCCAGGCATGGGGGAGTTGAGATATTCCTTTCCCCTAGGCCATTACAAGTTATGCATGGTAAGTTTGTGTGTATGTTTATTTTTATAATAAGGGTTTTTAGTTGTTTTATTATTTGATTGTTACATGCTGTTTTTATCATTGTTGTTAGCCACCCCGAGTCTACTGAGAGGGGCGGCATACAAATCCAATAAATAAATAAATAAATAAAATAAATAAAATAAACTAATTACATTCTGATGTTTTAATATATGTGTGTATCTGTGCATAAGTTTTTAGATATGTGTGTGTGCGTGTGTGTGTCTGTGTGTATCTTCATCTCATATGATTAAACATTGTTGACATATATGCTTCTCAATAGTCCAAACAGCTACTATCCAATTATGAAATGAAGAAAAAATTTCACACGCATTCTAAAAAGGAAACCAAGCCAGCCCAAGACATTTTATCTAAGTGAAGGATATGCCACCTCTGCTTCTGAACAAGTGGACTGAAATCTATAGCTTATTTTAAACTCTATTGATAAACAATATTTCTATCTTATCTGCATTATGATACTGTCAATAAAACTCATGTTTCAATAACTGTGTCAACTGCAGTCATTCCTCCTCAATTCTAGCATCATTTTCTCTACTCTGAATACTCTTTTCCATTTGGCAAAGACACCAACATTGTGTAAGATAGAAAAGGAATATTTCAGATAGGAGACTGTTCAGCTTTATATGTAGTAAGGGGCCATGTGCAATATAAACTTACTGTGTTCCTGACAGGTGTGAATCCTGAAGGCAAATGACATAAGAAAAGAAAATGTATCTCTAGTTTACTGAGGCACCATTTACTGTAATTCTTTTCTATTCTTATAAAAATGTCTATTTCTGTCAAAACTACATTCTTTAGAGAGTATTGTTCATTCTTTAAATTTCTCATACATATTTTTTGACGATTTCATCAATTCCAAGCATGATTTTTTTTATCTGCAACTTCTCAACCCATTCACTGTTCCTTCATACTGTATGTTATGATCCATTCTACTTTCTTTCAACATATATATTTGTTTTGTGATCCAATACCCATTTATTCCATCTATATGACTAAGCCATCTCAACAATTCTTCTCTATATTAGTCACTATATTCCTTCATTCATCTTCTCTTCATTTTTGAATCTTTACCTTTTTTTATTTATTTCTCCTCACATGCTCAATGTTCACTTCCATTTGACCAAGTGGGCAGATAACACTTATACACTATAAATTTCTTCTAATGCACTTTTTTCCCTCATAATAGATCACATAAGACCCAGGTCTTTTCTACAAACATTTGCTTGTATATTTTCCATCTATTTCTTTATCTTTAATCAACATCACATTAAAGAGCACAAATTCACTTGCTTGCTCTAGTTTTTAAACGTACAACTTGCAAGCATTCATTCTGTTTTTTTCCCTCCCAAACACAGCTACCTTGGGTTTTGATAAATTTACTTTCTATTCATTTTGTTTAATGAAACAATCTATCTAAACCATTGGTTCTCAACCCGGGGGTCAGGATCCCTTTGGGGGTCAAACGACTGTTTCCCAGGCGTTGCCTAAGACCATGGGAAAAGACAAATTTACCATAGTGTTAGGAACTAAAGCTTCTATTCTGATGCCTTGGAACATATTTTTACAATTCGACCAATTAGGAGTTTACAGTAGGAGTGTCCCTCGACCTTCCTGCCAATCGGCTTAAAGCTTTGTTGGGAGAATTGCCACTAAACTTATAGTTGGGGATCCCCACAACATGAGGAACTGTATTAAGGGGTTGCAGCATTAGAACGGTAGTCTACCTAAAACTGAAACAGTCTATTCAAATTCTCTACAAACCATTTCTGTTTGCAGTCAACATCACAACTTATTCAGCATACAAAGGATACATCATCAGCCAACATATTCTAAACCAAGGTTGCCAAACTCCATTTCATTGAGGGCTACATCAGGGTTGTGTTTGACCTCGGGAAGCTGAGTAGGCCTAGGCAGGGTGGGTGTGGCCAGGGTGAAAACGGCACCCTGGAGTGCCATTTTTGCTGGCAGAGGCACCCCAGGCCGGTCCTTCACTGTTTCCAGGGTCGTCCCACAGGCCAGATATAAGCATCCTGTGGACCTGATCCAGCCCACGGGCCTTGAGCATGACATCCCTGTTCTAAACACTTCTTTATGTCTTCTTCCCTAATAAATATTGAAACAGGGCTAAGCATATCATTAATTCTATTACCTGGTTTATTTCCATTGTATATCATCTTATTACATTTCTCAACCAACCTTCCATTTTATACATCACTAAAGCCTATTCATTTTATCATACTTTTTTAAAAAGTTCATTCTCCTACATTCATTTATTTCATAGTAGGCTGTTAAAGAAAAAAATCTGAATTGCACCTGCCTACTAACTATGTAAATGCCATTTACTTTTCAAATATTGCTCACTATCATAAGCATATTTCATTTTAATCAGACATTTTCCAAACTTCTTCCAAAATGCACTTCCTAAAAACGTCTCTGTAGTTTTCATTTTATTCCTTGCTACTTTATCATTGGTATAAAGAATATCTTACATTGTACGCACTGGTAGACTAACATAAAATTAAGATACTACCAGTATCTCCCAAAACATTTTCTCCTTTCGTATCTTTAAGGCAAGTTCATATTTGGGGAGCAAGCCAGATTATTACATTGCCCTTGCAATTTTTGCCATTTTAAATGCTTTTTTAAAAATAAATTTTTGTCCTAAACCTTTAGACCAAAATTAATCCATTTATTACTTAATTGATACATATCATGCTATTACAATAATTCTGACTACAAACTTCCTGTTCCAAAACACAATTATTTAGCTATCAAGGGTTATTCATGAACTGATTGGGTCATTCACGGTTATTGTTCTTGCTATGGTACTTCTTATCCACTCTTGTATGATTTCTGAATGCACTCTACATCTGTGCTGTAACTTTAGTGCATCAATTACTGTTGTCAGTCACAAATGAATTCTAGTGTTGGCATTCTATGGAGGCAGAAAGCAATGCAGCAATCAGCACTCATGAGATGAGTCTGTGAACTGGCTTCGGCCCAAGAATGTAGGGAGAGTGGATGTCTTGTAAGCATCTGCAGACTACTAATGATCTTTTAATCACACTTTCAGTGTAACTGCTATTTTCCCATCATCAGAAACAAACATAATCTCCACGCATATATTAACTAAGTCTCAAATGCACCTATATTTCAACATTTCTCACTTATACCATCAACACATGCAGCCTTTCCATTTCTCAATATTCTCACAGGATCTATGACTCATTTTATCAATTATTTGTTTTGTTTGTATTGCAGTTTTCAACATGTCACTAACTTTCCCATATGTATCTAAAATAATCCTTTCCTTGCTTCAGCTTTATCCCACATTATTTCACCCCATTTATTTTTAATTCCATTCACTCTGCTGGAGATTCTTGTTTAGCCTTCTTCGCGAAGTGATTGTTTAAGTCCATGAACATCACACTGTCGTTTTTTAAAATTCTTTTGCTTCTCTCAATGTTATGTCAATCTTTACCAGTGGTGGTTTGCTGCTGGTTCACCCGTACCGGTGGCGAGAATTTGGTCCTGCTCGCCAAAACAGCAGCGAGGGCCACCTGGCCACACCCCTGAACCGGTTCTCTTGCTGCTGATCCTGTAAAGCAACGGGCAAAAACCCCTCTGTGCTTGTGCAAAGGCTTCTGCACATGCGCAAAGGGTAATTTCCTTGCAAATTATGCACTTCCAATGCGATGCAAATGAATAAGGAACGTAAGTGGAACCCATCCCTGATCTTAACCATTCCCTGTTCTTTGACAATAGTTTTTTCCAGCAGTATTTTTCTATTCATACATGCTATTCCAGGTTGTCAAACTCATGTTATTGGGGAGTGGGGGGAGGAGATAAAGTTAAACTTTAATGCATATTTCACTTTCCATGAATATATTCATCAGTTTTACTCTGTAAGATCAAACCTCTTCAATCCCCTACATCCGTTTTCCTTTCTTTTATAAACACAATTTGCTTTTGTTCATTTCATTCAATGTATCTTCCTTTTCAACATTACTCAAAATTTTCACTGTCACAAATGCTATCAGTCTCTCTTTCCCACTCATCGCTTTCATTCCTTTCCATCCTTTTCTTCCCTTCCCTCCTACCTTGTTGTCCACATATACTAGTTGTCTCCTTTTCTTGGCCAGTCTACTTATCAACTGTTGTTTTCTTCACCACTACATTTTCTTATCTGCACAAAATTGTAGCCTTTGCAGCACACCACAATCAGCCATAGTCATGTGATCATAAGTTCCCACCCTCCTTACCCGCTTCCCAAAATTAAAGTGAATGGAGACGCCAACAGGATGATAGAAATCACTTCTATCTCACTGCTTTTTTTGAGAATGTGAATTTGAGAAAACATTTTAACAGTTCTGGAAGAAACCATGAAACTGATAAGAAAAGGAAATTCTATTTTGTTATTATAGATTAGATTAGATTAGATTTATTGGATTTATATGCCGCCCCTCTCCGCAAACTCGGGGCGGCTCACAACAATAACTTCATGAAAATGCTGTAAAGCAATACAATGTCAAGTAGGTAACATTTTTACGTTGTTCAAAAGTAGATACCATTCTGTCATTTTGTTCTTCTCCACGCCCATTCCCTTCACACAATTTCTTAAGATGAAGAACAACAGACCCTTACCATGTATTCCATATTGGAAGCTTGGGGATAAACTTGACCCCGTAATTTATTATGAATATCCAAGATACTTTGCATATCATTGTCGGTGATAGCTCTTTTTCCTCTTTGCTTTGCAATCCACCATTCACCATCTTCATCCATGTATTTTTCCAGCATGTCCTCAAATACTGTTGCATTGGGAAGCACCATAGTAGAAACTGCTTGAGCTATGACTAGCAAAGCAGTTACTCTAAACCATTCTTCACTGTTCATGATGAATGATGTCAAAACTCTTCAGGGTTAATTCCAAACCAAAAGCTTCTTTCAGATCTGTTGGTTGAAATGGCAAAAGAAAATCAAGCTGTTTTATAGCAGTGAAAGTACAGCTGTGTCAGTGTCATAACCAAAGAGGGAGAGACCATATTTGCATTGATTCTGAATGGCAACTTATCTTCATCTCCATTCACTAGCATTATGTTGGACTATTTAAATGCATAACTGTGGCTCTATTTGAAAGAAACTAATATTTCCTATGAAAATACTTAAAAAGAAACATATACTTAACTTACAATTCTACTGTCTTTCAAAATCTATTCTGAAAAAAATGTAACTTAAAAAGAACTATGAAAGTAAAGAATATAAAAAGAAAATACCTTATCTAAGGAGGTCTGCAGAAAAATATTTTTGTAAAAAAATAATCATTTTAAACTGCAAACCAAACACATTTATATATAAAACATTACAGGTTATATTTCTACCTTTTAATCATTCAAAAGACATTTAAACTTGTGATGAACTGTCCAACTCAGTGGTTTACAAATCTGAGTAAATTATCCCAAATTTTGGGAAAGTGGTTTTTCTTTGATTAATGATACATGAACCCTATATCTTTTCTTCTATGCTCATTGATATATTTTATTCCTATATTTCCTCCTCTATTCTCTCCTTGATATATTTCACTTCGAGTATATCCACTATAACCTTCATTGTGTATTATTGTGTATTTTACTAACTAACTAACTAACTAACTAACTAACTAACTAACTAACTAACTAACTAACTAACTAACTAACTAACTAACTAACCAAACAAGCAAGCAAGCAAGCAAGCAAAAACAAACAAATATCAGGGATATTTAAATTGGCTAATATTTGTGTTTATATTGAATAAAGAGGATTTTCTGATAAGAGGATTTTGGGTAATAAGGAAAAGTTTGGGAAGTACTGTTCTAAACACTACTTTCAGTTAAGGCACAAAGTATTTAATACTGATCTGAACTTTATGTAAGTTTGAACAAAAGCATTCTATTTTTAGAACTAATTCAGGAGCATTTTCAAAGCTTTAGTCCCAATTCACATTCAAGGTATTTGACAAAGCAAGCAAGCAGGCAACCCTTGCTGTTTTGTCAAGATCAGCTAGAGTTCTCTCCGAGCTGTAGTAGAAAAATAACCTGCATTGTTCGGCATACCTGCAATAAGGAAGGTACAATTCTCTCAGGCATCAATGGAACTTAGGAGCATTTTATTAATGAATGGAACGTGGGCACAACCATAGAAACGGTATGAAAAATAAAAGAAACAGGTTTTATATACCTTTGATAGATGCATTTTCCCCTGCTTTGCATAATCACATCTCTATTACAAGGAATTGTAAAATACCTTTAAAAATCTGTAAGTTTCAACAACTTTGACAGAAGGATCAAAGCCCCTCAGTACCCCTACATACACAGACACACACACACTTCTCTTTTATTCTCTATCCTGTTCGCAGGAGCCAACAGGCCCCCACTGCAGTGGGACAATGATTCTTCTTTCCTGTTTCTGGGAACGACGCCGAACTCCAGGGAGGCCACCGGGTGGGAGAGAAGCTTAAAAAGGCGCAGGCAGTTTCGCCCCCCTCGGTTCAAAGGACTGCTTTCTTTCACGGGGATGCAAACAGCCGGCAAGGGGGGTGGGAGAGATATCGCGCTGTGAATTGGGACTTTGGCCACTGTTGCGCAGGCGCGCGTTTGCAGCAGAGAGCCAAGAAGGAAGGTTTTCCTTACCTCAGGCCTCTTTCTGAGAGCGGGACGCGGTGGAACTCCGCAGCTTTTGAAGGTCGCGCGGAGCGCCGTTGACGTTTGCAGCCAAGCGACAGAAAAAGACGGGCTATCTCCGGACCTGCTGAGGAGCGCGTAGGCGCCGGTTGCCAAACTTGTGCGCTCCCAAGTTTGTGCCAAGCGGCAGTTCGCGGGATGCCTCTTTAAGTCTTCCTTCTCCCTCGGACGGCACGGGCGAGCTTCGCGCCTCTGAGGGGGTAGCCTTATGCTGGGGAGCGGAGCGCTCCTCGCTGCCAGCCCTTTATCCCAAGCTCCGAGGCGCGCACACCCACCGTGACGCGGCCGGGCTCTTCAACTCCTCCCCAGTATCCCAGGCGGGGAAAGGTTTTGTGGGCAACGGGATTCCGGTGCCACCCACCAACATCATCCGCCCCCCACTCACCCACCCACTCAGCACTGCAGAGTTTTCGGTGAGATCCAATGTTGCCCAGGCTGTTCTCAGAAACAGGTCAATGGGCAAATTATTCAGGCTGGAAGCAAGGAGGGGAATCTGAGGAGGTTTCAAGCGAAATGTTATTGCGAAAAAATGGAGGCAGCCAAGGCCCCGTTGCACTTGGGTTGTGTTGCTTGCTGGTGTGTTGATTGTGCATCACATGTGCAGTTTGACTTTACAGAACATACATCTCTCGCTCATCCTACACTCACAAAAATCCATTCAGGTGGGTTAGACTGAGAATACGACTAAGCCACCTACTGATCTTCAAGATAAGACAGGATTCAGTGACATTATTTATCTTTGCAGTAAAATATTCAAGATAAAAATGCGATCATCCCCCCACCCTCTCCCATTTAAATGCTATGGCATAGTAACAGAACATTGATAAAGTCTACTTACTAATTTAGTGATTACATTACACATCTAATTTACTAAAATGGCAATTTTATATTTTACTGTACACATTGTTCCTGTAGCTTGTACAATATCACTTTTTTGGAGGATGAAAAACTGATTGATAAGTCTCACATCACTGAATCATTTATTAAATCACATCATTGTCATTTATTAAATGTTTATATATTGCCCCTTGCATAACAGAATGCAATGAAATCCCACGAAATGCAGAACACACAAACAATAATATTACCAGGATTATCATACCAAGATTAAACAAGTTTAAATTGCAAAACCAAGCATTGACATATTTACTAAAAATTCAACAACTTATCTGAGCAATGTATAATTTTAAGTACCTTGTGGCAGCGCTATAGTGAAGGGCCAAGTTCATCTCTGAAGGCAAAGGATTTCCAAAATGTTGGGACCACCATAAAGTGTGCCATCAAGTCCACATTTCTTCACCACTGTGAAGCTGGTATCCATAGTGTCTCTTGATGAGTCCATAAGATGAGAATAGGATGAGATTGTTCCAAAGGTAAATCTTGCTGTGAGGTTCATTACAGACTTAAACCAGCACTTTGAATTGGGCTGGGAAAGCTATTACCAGTAGCAACCAGTAGAATAACTAGAGTATAGAGTACATTACAGACCTTCAAATTTCTAGGTTTTATCATATCTCAAGGCTTAAAATGGTCACCTAACTATCATCAAAAAAAGCACAACAAAGAATGTTCTTTCTGTGCCAGCTCAAGACAGACACAGACTTCTAAGGATAATCAGAACTGCAGAAAAAACAGTTACTGCCAAACTGCCTTCTGTTGAGGACCTGTACATCGCACAAGTCAAAAAGAGGGTTTTGAAAATATTTACTGACTGTTCACACCCCCGGACATAAATTGTTTCAATTCCTATCTTCAAAATTATGCTATAGAGCACTACACACCAAGACAACTAGATACACAAACAGTTTTTTCCACAAGCATCATCATTCTGCTAAACAAATAATTCCCTCACCCATTATCAAACTATTCACTAAGGCTGCATTACTATTACTATTAGTCTTCTCATCAATCCTATCATCCATCTCCTTATGATTAACTTGTTGCTTGTATCCTTAGGATTTATATTAACATTGATTGTTTTTTATTGCTTATTTGTACCCTATGACAATCATTAAGTGTTGTACCTCATGATTCTTGACAAATATATATTTTCTTTTATATACACTGAGTGCATATGCACCACAGACAAATTCCTTGTGTGTCCAATTACACTTGGTCAATAAAGAATTCTATAGGTGTAATGCTGCAATAGCTTCTGTTCCCAATCAACAGGCAGGCTGTTATATTCTTTATCAGCTGTAGTTTCTAAGTCATTTGCACTCTTGTCTGATTTCTGCTTCTAGTTTGTAAATTTCATGTATTCTGATTAAAAAATGGGCACATTAATAAAGTTTTAAGGGATTGTAACTTAATTTTATGTACTAAATGGTATAAAAATTGATTTAAACATATTATTTAATTATTTCTTTTTTAAAAAAGTAATTAAGGATCATATTACGTACTAGAGAAGGAAGGACAATAAAAAAAACTATTAAGTATTCAATGAATAAACTTACTACCCACACTGCATCTCCACTCCCCATGGGGACAGAAGTGCATTACTGGAAATGAGCCAGGTAGAATCCTGCTGGCATTGGAGCCTCTCAATTGCAATGCCTGCTTGCAAGGCGGCTTTATCTGAGGGAGAGGGCCCTAGATGACGTTGAGGGAAAGCCTCTCATCTTTCTTTCTGACTAGGTCATCTCTTGTGGCATATCTTGGGAAACACAGGATTAGCAGTCTTAAACAGCCGTTATGTTACAATCCAAAAATGAAAGTCACAAACAAAGAGAAAGGAAAAACCGCTTTTTCTTTTATTTCCCTTCACCTTTAATGCTGTAATCACATCCACATCACTACAATTTCAATTAGAAGCACAGAGTGCTGGTGTTACTTGTATCTTTTGTTTTGTAAGACCAAATTGTCTGCAACACATCAATTGTCTGCATTGTTTAGTCATAAGTAAAATCATTCCAACGAAATGTCAACTGCCTAAAAGTCAACTGCCTAATTCAATTACACATATTCCTATTTGTTTGTTTGTTTGCTTGCTTGCTTGCTTGCTTGCTTGCTTGCTTGCTTATTTATTTATTTATTTATTTATTTATTTATAAGAAGTCAAGAAAAAACAAAGTAATTTCTAAAACCCTAATTAAAACTCAAAAAACAGTTCAGCAACACACGTTGTAGTCATTCATACCGATTCATGCACAAGGACAAGCTAGTGGTTGATTTAGGGGGCCCAGTCCTGCCGGTATAGTGGCCTTACAAAAAGCCAGCAGAGTGAGGGCTGCACTTTTTTTGTAGAAAAAAATATAATATTTTAAAAATATCTGTCCAGTTCAAGCTTTTTCAAATTGTATCTTATTAAAGTTTTTTCCAAATATTCTTAAATCTTTAAATTCTCTTTTAACTTTGTATTCTAGAAAAAGCAAAAAGTAACTTGCCAATCCTACCTGCAACAAAGGTGACACTGTCTCAATCTGTAAAATAATCCCAAGTATGCCTAAGAAATTAGGTTTGGTTGGGGTAATTGTCCATAAAGGTTTCATCATGGCTAAAAACATCAATGGAATTTCACATCTTCCAGCCACAGAACTTGCAAGTGAGCCACAAAATTTTCATTTCTTGCAATTTACTTACTGGTAGTGCTCTCTGGAGAACAAGTATGTTATTACACAATCTATCCTTTCTCTGGAGATCTAGCGTTGACCCACTGGGTCAACCTCTATACCTCCATGATTCCACCTCTATACCTCCAGTAGATTGTAGTTAAGCCCCACTGGAAGCCCAGTGCTTCAGTGTTACTATTCATGACTTTTAAAAGGAAGTATAAAATTAAGAAAATTTTACAAGTAACAAACAGTAATGATTTTGTGCTAAAAATAAAATATTGTGCTAAAAATTAAAAAAAAAGTTCATTGTTATGGTACAGTAATAGGGATAGCAAAATCATCAAATCTGATTTTGTTCAGTTTTTCATTTTACAAATTTTACATTCATTCCATTCCATATTTTTACCTAACATTTTAATTACAAATTCTCATACTATGACATTTTGTGGTCACTTTTTTCAAGTATGTATATTTTGTGCATATTCTTTCCAAACATTCTTTTTGCAAAGTAATTTTCAATGCAGTAATTTTTTTGTATTTGATTTTCTAATATATGGTTGTGAACATCTTTTAAGACAGAAAAGCACACATTATTTTATTTCTGATACGATTGAATAGTTTTAAGAATAAATTAGGCAAATTAACTTACAAAATATGAACAAAAATAATTGTACTTTATCATTAAGAGTTTATTACTGCTAAACAAGATTATTTCTTTTCATATTCTTTTCCACTAGAATCATGAGTCTGGACAAAGTATCTTTTCTCCAAAGTACTAACTAATTATAAATATATATATACATACACAGAATTGCTTTCTGTATATTGATATGACTTGACTCGTTATCCTTTGGCTTCTGGCCTCACCACAATATCAGCTTGCTTGTTTAAGTGGTAAAAAAGGCATGTTAGGCAATGAAGAGAACTAGTAATCACCACCAAAACCACAGTCCCACAGTGGCACAACCACAAAACCTGCATACATAAAACATTCACTTTCCTCATGAGAACTCCCACACTGAAAAACATGCTACCCCAAAATACTAAATGCATTATATTTAAGCAAAACGTAGACTACTTTGCTGATCAGATTCTTAAATAAACTTGCAAGAATATACTGAAAAAAACTTTAAACATTGGCAAAATGGGTAAAGAACCAAGAAGTTGTTACATTGTTCAATTAATTCCTACTCGTGAGTATTTCTCACCTATTCAAATGCTTTCCATTAATATTTGGGAAGTTTTTTGTGCTTCGTTGTATGTTTAACAAAGACAGAGATTAAGATTCATAAAAGTGAAATCAGCAGTGCCTGATACTACTGCATAAATTTGACCTACCTGGTCAATTCTCAATAAAATGTTTTTAATCACGTAGCATATCAAACAGATTTGGGAGATACTGACTGCACCAGCATTTTCAAAGATGCAACATCTCAAAGAGAGATCATGATATTATTGATTGCTCTGCATGTAATTATAAGGGAGCACTTAAACTTCAGTGGTATGTAGAGTTAAGATAAACCCAGGTACAAAGTAAATACAGTATATTGTATCTTCTAAACTTCTTGCATATATTTTATGTAAACAATCAAGTTAAGCAGCACTTTGTGTTGTCCTGAAAATACTTAAAATTCTAATCTCCAAATTAACACTATTAGCACATCAAAAAAGAATGTTTGCAGTTGTGCACATATAGTTTTTCCATTAGATGCTCATATACATGCCCGTGCCATAGTTCACCATCACTGTTGTAGATACTGAGCAGGACAAACAGTGGATTTTGGACACCAGTACAGTATGCAGCCAGAATCGTGTGCTTCCTCCATATCTGTCAGTAATGTCTGCCATAACAGAATGGTTTTCTTTCAATGTCTTTCATATCCACAAAACTGAACTTGGTACTGTATTCCTCCTCTTCCTCCTCCTCCATTGATCTCATGCTTGATCTCATGCATTTAGGCTATACAAGAAAGGATGGAGGTACAGGTCCAAACATAAAAAAAAATACAGAAAAATGGCAGGGACATGATGAAGAAGAGGACTATAGCAGGTAGGGCTGATGAATATATGGGCAGCTAGGAGGGCACTTGCTCAGCAGTCACCACCACATTTCTGGGACCCAGTATAATTGCATATTCTTCAGTCTCTTAAGTTACCTGTGTCTGAGTCTTCCCTATGAAAGGGAAAAAGTGGACATTTTCATCTATATGATTGCAAGCATGGACAGTTGTTCTGTTATTATATTTAAATTTTACCGCACAGGTTTCATTAGAGTCCCACTTGTAGTGCATGCACTACAGGATAAGAAACGCTAATCTATACATTGTAGGCTAGGCAGAGCTAGCTAGCGATCTCCACCATGATTGGATGAAGATCAGATCATGTAGGCACCTGTGTGACCTACTGATTGCACAAACAGTGAGGGGGAGGGGAATTGGAAGACATGTTATATACAGGCCATTTGTGTATAATTAGTAGCATGCATAAAGACATTCTTAGGAACAGTCCTGAAGTGCATTCCTGAATCACACAGGAAGCCCAAATGTACAAAGAAATGTCATAATAGCAGGGCAAGAGTTTCGGTTATTTACACTGGCTGGATCTTGAAATCTGGGTTAAGTTAATAATATAGTCTCCTTGTACTGGTGAAAGGTTAAAAAAACCCTTTAAAACTGGGTGGAAATCAGATCCATTAAACACATTAACAGTTCTGTTAAACACATTAGCACTTGGTTTGAATTAAACAGAGCTGGAGAGAAAGAAAAGTTTGCTAAAGAAACCATGGGGAAATCTGCACTGTAGTGTAAGCTTGATTCCCTTGACTTTTAAAAGGACACAAATGAATTACCGGTATATAATTCCAAACCCAACACATCCTGCAGTAAATGCCACACCTGTTGCCATGGTTAAAAACTAACTTTCCCCCCCCCTTGCAAATAGAAGAATAGCTAAAAAAATTTTTTGCTGCATTTCACATTCAGCATCACTGAAATGTTTCCAGTGATTGGATACACTGTTAAGTCCAGAAATAACTGTATCCATTCCCTGGTCAGTGGTCACCATGTCCACTTAATTTACAACTGTATGTAATACTCTGCTGGATTGGACCCATCCCCATCTAGTCCAGCAATCTGGACTAGCAGTCAACTAGTCTTCATAATGGCCAACCAACTGTACAAGGAAGCCATTAGTCTCTTAGTAGGTCACCTTCAGTGCAGGGGTGGGTTACGGATTCTGTTACTGCCGGTTCATTCAGGGATGCACCATGTGGGCAGGTGTACATTGCATTCCACATAGGTGCATGCACAGTACTAAAAAAACCTTATACAAGCACAGAAGCAAAAAACCAAGATGGTGGCATCTTTGGCGCCACCAAGAGAACCAGCTTGGGGGCATGGCAGGCCTGGGTTGGTGCAGGTTCCAGCAACTCAGACTGCCAAGTTACTAACAGTTCTATAGAACCAGTCCGAACCAGTAGGAACCCAACTCTGCTTCAGGGACAGTCACACCACCATCAGGGGTAATAACTATTGATCTCCAGAATTGAGGATCGGTTCAAACTTTTTTAAAGCCATCCAATCTGGTGGTCAGTACCATATTTCACAATAGTGAATTCCAAAGAGTTACATGTTGCCTAGAAAATATTTTCTTTCCAGAATTCCACTTCATTGGTTGATCTATTTTGAGAAAGGAAAATAGCTTCTTATTGTCCACTTTTCCATACCAGGAAGAATTCTATTCTAAATGTCATAGTTTTTCTTAAAGTGAAGTTTATCTAGCCCTTTGATCATCTTAGCTGCCCTCCACTATAAACCACCTATAGCTCTACCACATCTTTTTTTTCTATTTAGGCCACTGAGCTAAATGCTCTACTCAGAATGAAACTTCCTAGGGTCTTGGGGTTTCACTGAGCTATAAAACCACTAACTTCCACAAATAATAGGATAAGAATCACTCAGGGAAAGGTAAAGAGGGAGAAAGAGGAAGTGGAAAGGTGAAGGGAGAAGAGAAGAAGTGGAGGGAGGTAGAAAGGGGGAGAGAAGGAGTAAGAAGGTAGAAGGACGAGATGGAGATGGAGAAAGAAGGACGGGAATGTTAAGAAATCAAGAGAAACAGACTGATGTACAGCAGTATAAAATAGGTGCAAAATAGGATATTGATTTATGGCTGATTGGATAAAAATGTATAACTGAGTATGCTACCGATATATTTTAAGGTATATGCATTGAAATATAAATATGGAAATTGTGGAGAAAAAAAATAAATATATATATTTAAAAAACCTTCCCCAAATAAGACAAATGTATATAAACTGCTAGATCTTTAACTAGCCTAGTTACTTGTGGGCATTAATACAGCCTGTTAGTCATGATAGTGGGAACTCATTGTCAAAATAGTAATTTGCTTTGGTTTATTAAATACACATATATGCATACACACAAAAACCAGCTTCAGAATAAAACTTTTTTTGTCTTTCACAACCAGGAAGAAACTACAAATAATATTTTTCCTAGCTATTCACATTTCCACTGGGCTTTTTTTTAAAAAAAATAGTCTTCAGGGAGACGGTTGAAATATTGCAGCTTGTTTTCTTTAATTTTTATGTGGCCTCAGGTAGATACTGTGATAAGTCCTTGGCAGCAGTTATCTATTTGGCTGCTTGGCAGCTGGAACCAAACCCTTCTATCTCAAGTGACAGCAAGAATGATGAAACGGGTCACTGGTGAACAGTCAAAACAACACCAAAGGAAAAAATTGGTAGCTCAAGGGGAAAAATAGCAATTAAAAAAGATGCTTTTTAAACTGGGAATCTTTCACTCATGAGGCAAACTTAATAACCAATATATTATTGGAACAGTTCTATAACTGTATAGCTGAAACAGGAAGGCATATTTTGAGCAATGCAAAAAAGTATTTTTTTTTCCCTAAAATTGAGAACACTTCTGTGTATTACAATCTAATATTTGGAATATCATTTTCACACAGACATACAGACACACACACAAGAGAAAGCAGCAAACTCACTATTTAAGAAGTATATAAGGTGCTCCAGATAAACTCTTGGGCCATTACTATAGCTATTACCAGGGGTGGGCTGCTGTCCCGACAGGGGGGAACACAGTGGGGTAGTGAAAATGGAGCTCCACCCCAGAGCACCTAATTTGCACTGAAAGATGTTGAAAGAAAATGCAGGGCATCCTGCATAAGCCACGCCCACAGTGTGGTAGTAAAAATTTTAGTAGCCCTTCACTGGTCATTACTATTACTACATTTTTAGTATGGTCAAAATGAAGGAGGGGATTGAAATCTAGAAACTGATTTTCTTTTAAAGCCAGCTTCATTTCCAGTTCCACATGAGAGATTAGCATCTGAAGAGCCTCCATGTATATGAATAGTGAATTCATACAATGCATGTACTATATATGAATCGTGACTTGGGAGGTCACCAATATCACCAATATTCTTAAAGGTAATCTCATTAATGTTCTTAGGCAAAACATCTTTAGCCCCAATTATTTGGTTGTGATACAAGGATAACAATCATATACAGTGGTACCTCTACTTAAGAACTTAATTCATTCCGTGACCAGGTTCTTAAGTAGAAACATTCTTAAGTAGAAGCAATTTTCCCATAGGAATCAATGTAAAAGCAAATAAGTCTACAAACTAGGATTCTTAAAACATGTAACAAAAATGGCCATCAAATTGGGATAACAATTGTAGGTGGCTGTCATTGTTATAGTCTGTTAAAGAACAATAATTTTTAAGTAGTATTTTGTTGTGGTTAGTTCTGGCCCAGCTCCTGCCCCAAGGACTGTGGGGGTGGATGTGGGTGAAACATCCAAATGTCACAGGCCTGTTTTGCTGCCGACAGCTTCGGGCAGCGAATTATCCTCTGAAGAAGGGAGTGACTGTGAGATGGGACCTTCAGAGGGGGACCTGGCAGGCAGCCCAGGAAGAAGCCAGTTATCATCTTCCTTATCTTCGATAGACTCTTGATGAAGAAACTGTGATAGATCCACGCATGTGTAGAGCTATGCATAGAAGAGAACAGCTTCGGAGGTATTACAGGAGATAATAGAGTCCACCTGTGGTTTGGTGGGGTTCAAGTAATTAGGGCTGCAGTTAAATGGGCAGCGTGCCGGCCTCGCAGTGTGGAAGATTATCTGATTGTGCTTGTGGAGTTTGCATTGCCGTTCTGGATTTTCCCAGGACCCTGTGTTTGGATTTCAGGACTCTGACCATAAATCATAATGAGTTTACAACGTCTGAAGAGGAGTAGCTGTGACGAATTCACAGCTACTGGTTAATGGACTTGAGTTTGTTGTTTTGGTTATTTCACTGCATTCAAGTTTGTTCATTTTTACAAGTGAGCCCTTTGAATTCAAAAGAAGGTTTTTCTTCTATTTTTCTTTGGATAAAGAAACTATTGTTGCCTTTTCCTGTGTGTGTGTCTGTTTTTGCTACTTTTACATTTAATTGAAGGCTTGTGCCAGAAGCCGGCAGAACAGTATTTTAGTCATAAAAATTTGGCCTATTGGGGTACATAAGACAATATGAAGAAAAGATGAGACTCACTAATTCCATAGAAGTTTGTATTTCAACTCTTTCTCTCATCAGATCCAATATTCTCTTTCAATGTGTTATGGACAAGCTGGTAAATTCCAAATATTCCAAAATTCCAAAACCCAACAGAATTCAATGTTCATATAAGACTTAAATCAGCTTGGTCAGTACTAACACTGATGATGTTACCAAGTTTGGGGAGTGAAACATCTGCAAGGAAACAACCAAGCTTAGAGAGCACAAGGATCCTTCAACACTATACCCCAAAAATACAAAGGTTTGCCCTGAGTGTTGTTGCCAATCCCTAAATGTTGACCAGACCAAGAAACAGACGCTAATGAAATCTAAAACTACTTTTATTAAGGTGTACAATTAACAGAATCTGACTGTACTTTCTTACACACCTGTGAATTAAGGACTTGCTTAAACCTGAGAGATTTACAGATTCCTTTTCCTTAGTTTTGGACTCAACTCATGCGTAGATCCTTATTGCCATCTTAATAGATTTTTCCATCAAGACTATCATCTTTATTCTCTACAGTTTAAAATGCAGTGAGGAGGAAACCCACAATTATAATATCGAAACAGTGACCTTTGTTCCTTTATAAGCATGTATTGATCCATATGTTTGCTTGTTGATTGACACATAATACCAAATTAAATATCGGTGGGCATATCACTGTAAGTTCATTTGATATATGAAGGCAGTGATATTTATTTATTTATTTATTCTATTTTTATGCCGCTCTTCTCCTTAGACTCAGGGCGACTTACAACATGTTAGCAATAGCACTTTTTTAAGAGAGCTAGGCTATTGCCCCCACAATCCGGGTACTCATTTTACACACCTCGGAAGGATGGAAGGCTGAGTCAACCTTGAGCCGGTGATGAGATTTGAACCGCTGACCTTCAGATCTACAAGTCAGCTTCAGTGGCCTGCAGTATAGCACTCTACCTGCTGCGCCACCCCGGCTCATGAACAAATAACTACATGATGGTACAAACAGGCATGCATCAAACTTTATCTTTGACTAACATATTGAGATAGATAATGTATAGTTTTATGAGTAAATCACAGCTAAATTCTATTAGCAAAAAATGAAGTAGGATAGATAGATAGGTAGGTAGGTAGGTAGGCAGGCAGGCAGGCAGGCAGGCAGGCAGGCAGGCAGGCAGGCAGGCAGACTGACTATTAATAAACTTTATACTGGTATGTGAGAACAATTTTACACATCAAGAACTACTATAGGTCAAATATTGATAGACCTTATGATGAAAAAAACCTGAGCCTGCAATCCTAAATTACAGTTACTAGGTAGTAAATTACCTTAAACATAGTAGAATTTACTTCTGGGAGAAAACATGGGATTATTCTATAATCTTTTTAATTCAGTTCTGTTTATTCACACCCAAATAAATATAGGATTGCACAATAGATTGATTTATTGGGCATTATTATGCAATCTCAGATATAATATATTCTTAAATAAAACTGAACTTTAATATTTTTTAAAGGCAGATTTTTTTTTCCTGCTTTAAGTCTGAGTAGCCAAAATTCAAAATTAAGTAGCTAGCAATGGTTTCCACTTAAATTAGGAAAGGTCTCTGTAGATGCCTTACTCCCTCTCCTGGAAATTTAGTATATAGCAATACCTTTATAAATTACTAAACTCCTATTTATGAATACTGTACACATTTTGGAACAGTCAACTTGCTACAGCATGAAATAGTCAGCTATAAGAATCATACAGTATACATTATATTGCAGTTTTCGAGTAAATGTGCTTTTAGGTTGAATTCATTTTAGATGCATATGTTTTTAATAAAATCTTTCTCAGAAACTGATAGCTTTATTGGGTACATTATTAAAATACAGGGACACATTTATACATGAAAAATTAATATAAGCATTGGATGGCTTCAGAGAATATCAACTAGTGTATCACTATGTAAACTCAAGAGAATAACAGATCACACAAAATCTAGAAATCCTCTTTGAATCAATAAGAGCAAAGACTGTCAAAACATGTAGGCTTGATCCTAAATTTAGGTATAATTTAGATGTAAGAATGTAAGTTTAACAAATGGCACACTGATACCATTTCTTTTCCAGTAAAAACAAAACATTTGTCCAATGAAAAGATACAAACTTTTTCTCCTGTTTTCTTGATTCAGGCTTGATTTTTTTCCAGCTCTCCTAGAACAGCGGGCACAAACTACTGGTCCTTGGAACACTGGCGGTCCTTGAGAAAATTTTGGTGGTCTGCAGAAAAATTATTTCCATTCTTTATATTGCACTAAATCAGAGGTCTACTGTAGTTCAAGGAACGTTTTTGTTGCTGCAGAAAGTCTCCCCTTGGGGATCTTTTTGTGCAAGTCAGAGTGGGGAGAAATTCCAACTTGGGGCCTGCTTCAGCCTCCTGTTGTGGAACTTTGGGCAAAGGCTGGAGGTAAGTGCCATTGGTGGCAAACAAGCAGAGGGCCTTGTTCCAGTGGGACTGCATCATGACCTGGAATTGGCTGACCATTTCAGCTCACTGAGCCTCCAGGCACCAGTACATGCCAGGACAAGTCTCATATGACTTCCCTCTACTAGGAAAGCCTATGCTTGTAGTTCTCAGTGAGGTGCTTCTACTGAGCCTCCTTCTCAGTCAAATCCAGTTTGAACTGAGCCAGATGTTTTCCAATTTTTTATAATGTTGGCTGCTTATATCCAACAACTCATTCCTGTTGGGTCTCTAAGGAGCCGGTTGAGCAGGCGAGAAGGGGCTGGGAGGGGAGGGGTGAGTAGAGGCCAGCTCGGCACCCATCAATGTGAGTGACATCAAGTTAACCATGCCTATCTAGTCATATGACCACCTAGCCACGCCCACACAGCCAGTCATTAAGCAAATCATATTAGTGGTCCATGGGATTTAAAATTATGAATTTAGTGGTCCCTGAGGTCCAAAAGATTGGTGGCCCCTGTACTAGAAGATAGATCTTCTTTAACATTTCTTTTACCATCTACTAAAACATTTTCATGGTTAAAAGTCTAGATATCTAGAACAATGTACCATATTAAATTACTGAACTTCACTAACAAGCCTATAAGTTCATTTGGAAATAACATTCTGTAACATAATAATTTTTAAATGCAATATTTTTGAAAGTTCATAGAGTCCTTGTCTGTGTTCTTAAAAGGCAGCAAGTGAAAAATCAGTTTGTAAGTTTAGCAATACTCAAAAGTTCAAACTCAGCTATCATGCCTGAGGCACTAAAAAAAAGTTGAACACATAAATACTTGCGTAATAATCTCTGGGCTAGAGAAATAGGTTGAAATTAAAAGGATAAAATTTAACAGAGGTAAGTATAATGTTCTTCACAAAGATCAAATTGGAAAGGGGAATAACTAACTTGACAACAATAATTATGGAAAAAATAATCCTGAAATAGCAGAACTAAGTATGATGCAGCTTCAAAAATGAAAAAAAAGCAAATGCACTTTCAATGGAAATAAAGATTTCAAAATCATAGGAACTAATTGTTCTATTGTATTCTACATTGGCCAGAATCCACCCCAAGTGTTGAGTCAATTCTGGATATCATACTTCAAGAAGGAAATTGAAACTGCTAAATTGGACATAATAAACATGATCAGATAGTTAGAAACTACATCCCATAAAGAAAGAGTTGTTCTTCCAAAGGTGGTTTAAGGAACATGCTATTCTACAAATATCTGAAATTATGTAGCATAAGAAGGTAAGGCTTGTTCTCTATTATTCCTTAGTCAGTACAGATGATATGGAATAATAGATTTAAGCAAGGTAGCTTCCAGTGGAATACTAGTCCTCAGAGAGGGGTGGCATAGAAATAATAATAATAATAATAATAATAATAATAATAATAATAATAATAATAATAATAATAATACTGTGGGACTTCCGACTTCAGACTGACCGAATTCTGAAGCATAACACACCAGACATCCTGATTGTGGAGAAAAAGAAAGTATGGATCATCGACATCGCAATCCCAGGGGACAGCAGAATTGAGGAGAAGCAGCTAGAGAAATTAGTGGAAAATGAAGATCTAAAAATCAAGCTGCAACGACTCTGGCATAAGCCAGTGAAAGTGGTCCCAGTGGTACTTGGCACGCTGGGCGCAGTACCAAAGGATCTCAGCGGACATTTGAAAACCATTGGAATTGACAAAATTTCAATCTCTCAATTGCAAAAGGCCACTTTACTGGGATCGGCAAACATAATTCGCCGCTACATCACGTAGTCCTAGGTGCTTGGGAAGCGCCCGACTGGTGATGAAATACGAAATCCAGCATAGTGATCTTGTTTGCTGTGTTGTACTGACATAATAATAACAACAACAACAACAAACAAACAACAATAATAATAACAGCAAGAATATTTTGACAAAAAAAATCAATTCCTAGTAAGATGGTGACCTTTCTTGGATTTGTTCAGTCAATGAACTGGCAGCCATCTAACTAGAATGTTTTAATATGGATTCTTGTATGAGCAGACGGTTGAGCACGATGGCTTGAAATGACTCTTCCAACTCAGCAATTCCATTGCTCACAAAATGGTGCCATAGTGATATGATCAGACATGAAAGAAAAAAAGACTTGGGGGGTGGAATCTAGAGGATGAAAGGACAGAGGTCTATCATCACAGTAAAGGCAGTAAAGATTTGAGTTTGAACTATGTACATCTGTCTGTGTCAATAAAGGAGAATGTTTGTTGCTTGAAATGCGGGGTCCTTGGTGCTGTCTAAGCTTGCTTGTTTTCTTTCTTTTCATCTGCAAGAAAGCAAGTTAGCGTAGAGAGCACCAAGGACCTTACATGTGTCTCTGTGCATCTGTGTTTATGTGTATCAGTGCAGAGTCACTGTCTGTATCTATGAGCTAATGCAATCAGATTGTCATAAATATTAAATATTCTCCCAAGTTTAAGCAGAAGATCAATATGCTCATGCATTCAATTTAAGAATTTTCTTCCCTTTTTGTATACTACTGCATTTAGAATGCAATTCTCCCTGTCTCCATCTAACATCTTAAGTATGCCAATACAAATACAAATGTATCCTGTATATAGATACATTTACAAAATTTTAAGAATAAATATTGATTTTGGATGAGCTATGTTCAAAATATTCAAGAAAATTTACAAATTTATTGCTCACAAAACATTTGTGGCTTGGGAGGAAAAATGGTATTTTAAACTATTTACATTTTCTATCCCAAACTTAAGCAAGCAATCTATAATAAAACAGATCTTAAATCCACCCACATTCTTAATATAAAAACTACCACTTTTGCTGTCCTATAAGCAACATTTTTAAAAACACTGCTATCTAAATACTGGCTCATGTTAAATGGTTATTTAAAAGAGATTAAATATCACAATATATGTTCCTACATTCGCCCTACTGGCAAGGTTTTCCCTAATTACCTGTTCAGGGTCTTGGAATATATTCATCACAGTTTGATCAATGTTCCCATTCGTCTAATTTATCATCATTTTTTTTCATTTGTAGTATGTTGTGTCATCGCATCAAACTTTTAGTCTGTAATAATATGAGATTCTCCCCAAGCCCAATGACTTTAATAGCATAATATGTATAGCTCTTTAGATGTATTATCAAGAAATCCATCTCATTCTGCTTTCCATGAATGCTGCTAGTTTCAGCCACTTTGCAACATAAAGATGGAATATTTAACAGTCTGTTCAAATGTTATGCAAGGCAGGGAGATGATAACTTAGTGCTCATAATTTATGATGGTTTTGTCTGCTAGGTACCTATATAACATGTCTGCAACCATTGTTTTTATAATAATTAACAGTCACAACTGACACTGTAATTGGGGGGAAATTGTGTTTTCCATTTTCATAGTCACTCAGTCTACTGGCATGAATGTTGGGAAAATGCAATAAGCCTGCAGCAGAACCATTGCCGTGAAGAAGAATGTCTGGTTCTCTTCAAGAAATAGAGAACAGCTGCATATTCGACTCCATAACAGTATGAGGATATAACAGATGGTCTGGAAAATCCCTTAGTTAAGGACACAAAGGACATTATTAATTTCCTGCTGCCTAAAGGCAAATAATGAGACATGCTAGGTAGTATATAAATGTTCCAGATGTTAATTACTTAATATCCTGGGCAGAACAATTGCTAAATAATTATAGATATAGTGTAAAATTCTGGCAGCCATCTAAATTGGTGCCAATTGGCTCCTAGAAAAGGTATTGTCTTTCATTATAAGATTATTCTTCTGGTTATCTGCAGTGTCATATTTCTGCTGAACTCTAGGGGAAAAAAAGCCACAATGTTATTCCTTTCATTTGGCCTTTACATATTGAAAAATTGGACAGCCTGAAAGCAGTAGAAAGATGTCTAGGAAAAATGTTGAGCAGCACATTTCACCCTCTCAGCTTGATCAGATAAGGCTCCATTTATCTCCCTACCACCTCCACCAGACCCTTAAACCCATTTTCAAGTAGCCTAAAATAAAGGCTCTTCCCAAATGGACGTTTCATTTAGGCTTATCAATGCTTAAGAAGCCTTAAAGTGGTAATTAAAGTCTTCATGTTTTTTAAAATACTGATTCCTGTTTGACAATATTTTCTGAAATTTGGGTCACAACTTCGCAATACAAACATTGCCATTATGAATCTTATGCTATATTGCTATGTATAGCACAATAATCAAAAAAGGGACCAACATTAATTCTCAGGGCAAGTCACACAGACCAGTTTTTACTGTTTTCATACAATCTTCCAATCTCTTACAATCTGCAGTGGTTGTAGTGCCTCAGAGAGAAAGTTCATTCAGAGAGTGGTAAGGACAGCTGAAAAGATTATAGAAAGCTCACTTCCTGTCATTCAGGATACTGCTTATAAGTGCTATGTGCTTAGAATTCAAAGCATTGTTAAAGACCCACTTCATGGTCTATGTCTGTTACTCCACTCTGGGAGGTGGTCTCAAATAATTTCTAGCAGGACTATTGGATTCTGTAACAGCTTTGTTCCCTATGCCAACAATCTGGTAAACTCTCAAAATTCGTTTTTCTTGCCATGTACATGTATACATCCAAAGTAGACTATGTTGTTTCTCTGTGACATATAATATATATCCATAATTTTGTATTTATTTATTTATCATGTTTATGTAGTGTGTATTGGAAGTAGTAACCCTTTGAGAGCTGTATGCAATGAAATTTCATTTTAATGTATGCCGATTAGTGTAAATTCAAAGTAATAATAAAGTTATTCTAAATCTACCAACTTCTCTCTTGCTGCTAACCCTTACCCTATTTTGCTTTCTAAAAGCAATGTTGCCAATATGACAATACATGCATCGTAACTATCATAATCTCTGCCCTGTACCACAATGTGTCACAATATCACACACAAATATATGGAATCTGAATTTGGGTCACAGTAGCTCTTAGAGTCATAAAACAACCCTTACCCTTGCATGATCTCACACAATAAATTCCTAACACAGTCCTCCCACATTTTTAGTGTGAGTTGATAGTTGTTGTTACTATTTAAGAGAATTGTCTGCCTGTCTATCCATCATCTATCTAATTATCATCTATCTACCTACCTACTTACCTATCTAGATATCAGCTTGGGACCAACTTATAGATAGGTAGGAAGAGGTTTTATAAAGACCAGAATTAGTGAACACTAGCAAAAGACCAAATGATTACAAATTTAATTGCCTTTTTTCTTTTAACTGAATATACACTGTTTAAAAAAATAAACAATAAACAATAATAAACAACACTTAAACAAAACAATATAACTCCAAGTAAAGCAAACATGTGTGAAATCAAACTGTCCACTTAGGAAGCAACACTGATTGACAATCAATTTCACATGCTATTGTGCACATTCAACTTTATACTGTTGTGCCATACAGAGAACAATTCTATATGTTTTCTCTTTTTAAAACACTATGTTTGAAGGCTAGAGAGAAAGTTCATTCAGAGAGTGGTAAGGACAGCTGAAAAGATTATAGAAAGAAAAATTCTCACCCAATAATAAATAGTGAGAAACTAATGATTAAATCACCAGCACATTCCCCCATACTTTTGACACAAGGGTCATAAACTTGATTGGTTTTCTTATATACAGTATCTCTCCAGGTTTCAGAAGACTGATGTATAGCAATCCCATTTTACCTGCATTGAACAATGGATAGATTTCAGTTTTGAAAGGAAATAAATTACTTCAATTAAGTTTTAATGGCTACATTCCACCTAACTTTCATGTAGCTGATTTTATGGAATTGCTTATTAATGTGTCAAGAAGGATCGATAATTCAGATATATAAATTTATTTCTCAAATTATTTTCAATGTATTTAGTTAGTTACTTACATTCATAAGACTTACTTGGGTACCCATTTTTTTAAAAAAACAGAGTTCTGGGCAGGTAACAATGGCAATAAAAACAAACAAACTACCTCAATAAAAGCAAACATTGGTGCCCAAGCCATTCTCCACAGCACTCTTCATCATGATCTTCAAGCTCTCCATCATCTTAAAGATCCAAGGCCTACTTTTTCCAAAGTTTGGGACAGTTCCTTATGGAAGATATAGAAGATAGAAGGCTGCTATGGAAATGTCAAACTTCCTAGATTCCACTAGATGGCAAAAATTAAGAGAAAAGACCTGGACTTCATCTGATCAGGTAGAATAGACAAATAATTGTGCCATGATATATTATTCCATTTTATTAACAAGGATGGGTTAACAAGAAAGTAGGAAAAATAACTAAAGATATGTTAGTTGAGAAGGGTAAGAGAAGTGAAGAATGGCTACTGAATAATAATCTTCAGAAAAGCAAAGTGTAATATTTGAACATAGGGTAGTGACATGTTGTGCCATACAGAGGACAATTCTATATGTTTTCTCTTTTTAAAACACCATGTTTGAAAGGCTAGCCAAGCAAAATACAGAACAGAATTTAATTATAGATTTCCACCACTGAATGTGGTTCCCAGTTATAGAATAGACTATTTCCTCTTGCTTGGTGTCCTTTTTTTCCAGACTATGAAAATATGCTATATTGTTCTAGCATTCCACAAATACTCTCTCCAGAATGTAGGTGACAAAAATGAAGACGGAATTCCCATCAATCAAATAAATTTACACTCTTGAAAATTTGAATTCCCCTCAAGTACATCAACAACAACAACAACAACAACAACAAAAAAAAAAAAAAAGAAATATTGGAAGATTTCTGGACATTCAGTTCCTAGACAGCAGATTTCTGAAACACACAAAAAAACATCCTTTTTTAAACCATGATGAAGTTTATTGTATATTTTATATGTTTCTGTTGTTGTGTTTCCATGTTTGTTGATGTGTAAGTAGTACAGTAGTCCCTCGCTATACCGCGCTTCACCTACTGCGGCTTCACTTCATTGCGGGTTTTTAAGAAATATTAATGAGAAAAATCATTCGCGGATATTCGCTGGTTCGCGGGTTTCTGAGGAAGTCGATAGGCAGATTTAAACAGCCCGCCGAACTCGATCGGCAGGTTTTTCAAAAACAAAAAAAATCTAAAATTGTAAATACTGTATTTAAATACTGTATCTAAAATAAATACTGTGTGGGAAGGGTTTATAAACACTTAAAACAATGAAAACTTACCAAACAATTACAATATAAATACTTAAATAAGTACTATCAGTCGATAAATTCCCCATCGCGGATTTCACCTATCGCGGCCAGGTCTGGAACGTAACACCAGCGATAGGTGAGGGACTACTGTACTCACGCTAGTCAAGGAATTATTCCAGAATAGGAATGTCGGCATTCCAATAAACATCTTCCAACGAAATAAAACTCAGAGACTAGAAATTCCTCAAAGTTCCATTTTATTAGAAATGCTGAAAATGCTGAATCTGAAAGTTTCCAAATTTTCTCCACC